>NC_041407.2:47664311-48000145 GCF_900747795.2 Erpetoichthys calabaricus
AGTGTCTGTTTAGGTGGCACTGAGTACATGGTTGTGAATATGCAAGCTCCATGCATACTGAAGCTAAGCAACAAAATTAAAACCCAGGAATCAAGTCACTTAGCCTGTATATGCACTGCTAAAATATCTATTTTGACCTACTCCTTGAGTTAATACGTGAGGGACATATGTAACAGACAAGCTACTTTATGAAAAAATACAGTAAAGTATGTCTATAAAAAAGCATCATAAGTTGACTGAAACATGACAGACAATGCTTTATTGCATAGTGTCATTTTTGGTCCTTCATTCGAATAATAATAATATTAATAATAATAATATAATAATAATAATAATATACATATTATTTATATAGAGCCTTTCCCATGCTCATGAAATAAAGCTGTGAAAATCTAAAAAGAAGTAAAAAATAGCATAATGTTTTAATAGCCAAATATGATAAATTGTATAAATCATAGAAAATTGGATATGTTTTTTAAAGATGAATGCAATACAAAGGAGAAACACTCACTGAGCAAAAAAAATTGTACATCTCTAAAAAAAGACCTTGTCCCTTCTGTTAGATTAAAACACAGTGTCACTGTTTATTAATGCAGAGGGCACTTTAATCAAAAGAGGGAAAACATGGAATGAGACACTAAAAGAATAAAAGATCCTGTACACACAACTTAAATTTATTCTTTTCACACATGTATGTATACACCACCTGGACAACCTGGTGGCAATTTGCAAATTATTTGTGCACATACAGTCACGCGCCAAATTGCGGCTCCAAGGTGAAATGCAGCCCCACCACCTCTTTTTCACTGCTTCTGTGCAGAATGTATCATTCTATGGCTGACAGCGCTGCCATAAGCATATGATAAACATAAGTCATTACAGCCTTTGTAGCCTGTAGTGGCTAGTTCTGGCAGATTCTAGAACATTATTACCCTACTGTTTTTCTGTGGCCATTGGCCATAAGTATGAATGGCCTTGGCTCTGTTGGCTGTAAATTGATGCACAACTGTATTTGATTTATATAATGTGTAATTTTTCCTCAATCCATAAATGAAGCAAACAAAGTCCATTATGAATTCAAATTTCGACGCAGTGGTAGCGCTGCTGCCTCGCAGTTAGGAGACCTGGGTTCACTTCCCAGGTCCTCCCTGCGTGGAGTTTGCATGTTCTCCCTGTGTCTGTGTGGGTTTCCTCCGGGCACTCCGGTTTCCTCCCACAGTCCAAAGACATGCAGGTTAGGTGGATTGGTGATTCTAAATTGGTCCTAGTTTGTGCTTGGTGTGTAGGTATGTTTGTGTGTGTCCTGCGGTGGGTTGGCACCCTGGCCGGAATTGGTTCCTGCCTTGTGCCCTGTGTTGGCTGGGATTGGCTCCAGCAGACCCCCGTGACCCTGTGTCAGCAGGTTGGAAAATGAATGGATGGATGGATTTCCTTTTGAAGAGTGTTCAGTTTGTTTATTAATGAAAACAAATTCTCTTAATTGCAAAACTGATCAACAAAACAACTATCTAAAAATGATAGTGATGATGGCCTGATTACCATCCATACCAGCCTGGTATGAACCTTCTACCCTAAAATAAGGAAATTAGACATTTCCAAACCCTGTGCCTCTTTTTAGCATACTAATGCCTCATTGTGCATACAGTTATAGCAACCCAGCACGGCTAAGGTGAATGTCTGATTATACCTGCCAATTAATGAATACAGCGAAAGCGGGTTTCCATTTACTGTAGCTATGTCTATATTTTCTACCACTCTGGGGGCTTTCTGTTGTTGGGAGCATGCACTGATAGCATGTTGCTACACCCACAATACGTGCTATACTGTATTGTCCTTCATCCACTGTCTGAGGTTGGTTACCAGTGTCAACAAGCATACATGAAGAATTTGCAGATGAAGACGGGTACAACTAGATCACTTGGTCACAATACCTGTAAAAAATCATTAGTGACTGCAAATCACCTGTATGTTAACTGAAGAAAGCTTTTACAATATATGTAACTAGTCTCCAAGAGGCTCAGATTATGCTTGTGTATTCTGCAAATACTTAAATAATAAGTGGGTGTTGCATTTGTGAGGTAGTGGTTGGAGACAATGACACATAATTCATCAGGTATTCTTCTTTTTAGGTTTTCTTTATTGCAACTCTACTATCTCCCCACCAAATCATCCCATCCTTCCCTTTCCTTTGTCTTTCTTTCTTTCTTTTCTTTTTTTCCATAATCAATTTTCAATACAGAAAAAGTATCAACCAGTGTAAATGTGTACAACCTTAGACCACATATTCTTCAAAACTTCTGAAGAACAGAGAAAAATGATGAGCTAACACGTAAATAGCAGAAGTAATTTATAAAATATATATATCATACTAATTCATTAATGCATTTCAGCAAGAATATGACATGATTTCAAGTATAAATTTTAGTATTCTAAATATTCAGAGAAATATTTAGAGTACTGTCATGTGCTCTGCCTGGCAACTGCTGTCTGTCACTGTAGTTGACACAAGAGGAGGCAAGGTTAAGAAGCACTTGGCAATTAACAAGTGGGTAAGATTATGAAGGAATTAACATGCTAGTTTAGTTACGTTTTTAAGAAACCCTTGCAAAATGTGCAGAACACTGTTGGGTTTGATTTCCCCAACAAGACCACAGAGCAATAAAAGAAACCAGGCTAAGCAGGTTTTACCCCTCAAACACTTTATCACAAACCACTACCATTATTTGCTACTGTGTAATAGTATTCTTGGTTTGGTATTGGTCTGACAGCTAGAAGAAGAATTGACACATTGTTCATGTAGAAAAGCGTGTCTGTATGTGTGTGAAAAATGCCATTCTGCACAAGAAAAATGTTTAACTTACACATATGATTAGCTCAGTCTAAGACCTCTACTGATCATGTCCTTCCTTGCTATCATTTATTCTTAGAAAAGTAAAACAGGAAGAACTCAACATCACCAAGACTACTAAATTAATTGAATTCTATACCTGATTCAATCATCATTTGTTTTAGACCTACCACAATTTTTACCTTACAGATGAGAGCAATTAATTTCTAACCAACACTTTCTCACATTTGCAGATGAACTTTCAAAATTCTTTCCTTTATAGCCTTATGGTAAATTGGAGCAAGGATCCCAACAGGAATGACTGCTGAGACCCCCTGAGTGAAGAAAATGCAAATACGACAGAAAGCAATTCATTATGTCCTACTGAAGAGGCTCTGCTCTAATTGCTGTAATGGCAGTTTCATTTGCCATGGTTGCCGATACGTCTTGCAGCTTTAGAGTGTCAAGACTTGTTAAAAGTGCTGATAAACATTTAAGTTTAAAAGCACTTTGTTGTTCAGACTTCTTAGAAAATATTCTAATTAGGTAATCTTTAAGGAAGCTTAGATGTATTTGTACCCCATATCATACTGTCGGAGATGTCTGTGGCATAGTTTTCATATACTATATCTTCATAAAAGTTGGCAATTAATTAAGAACTGAATGAATTCTGGGTGGTGATTAACATAAAGCAGCAAAGTGATAAAAGCTGAAGAAAGTGAAGCCAAAAGCTGGAAGTCAAAGAGTGAACATGCAAGTCTACTCCTCTGATGCGGAGCAAACTCCCCATCAACAGACCAATGAGACTAAAAACAAAACAGGCAAATATATTTAAACAATTTGAAGTTGATACACCTGACTTTTCCTTGAAACCATTAAAGAAAAATCATAAGGGTCAATCAGAAGTTAAAAACGATAACTTACAGGCAATCCAGCTGGCCCAGGTGAACCGGGGAAACCGGGTGGACCCTGATAGGAGAAAACAGCAATGAGTGATTAATCATGTATTATCATTTGATTCTCATACCAAGAGTCAAGTGGAACTATGAACACAAATTACATGTCCCACTTTCCACATCATTCCTTTTAGTACTATTTTCATATAGGCTAAGTAGTATGAGAGGTACACATTAAGCCATGGTTATGAGTTATGAGTATGAGTCCTTGAAAATCAGGACAGCCACCTCAGCTGAGGGAGTTGTGATGGCCTGACATATACCACTCAAGTCCTGCTTGCACACCATCCAAAAATTTAAAGCTGTGGCACTGCCACTTTCGTCTGGTTTCTCAATTTGCCTGAAGTCACATATTTTCTAAGGTAATCACTGCCTGCAATATAAATGTGTTACTTTCTTTAAGAAGTGTGGACTAGTGGCCATGATGTTGGACAACACTGCCAGTTCAACCTTCATCACTGACTAATTATGTTACCATAAGCAGGTCACTTAATGTGCTCCAACTTAAAAAACAAAATACTGTCTAATGTACCATATTCACAAACTTGTAAATTTCTTTTACTGATGTTCACAATGCAAAAGGTACTCTATAAAATACATATAATTTATTTATAAAATGTGTTTGGATAGCTGTATAAATATGCAAAATGTACACCAAAATGTGATTACAGGCAACCAACATTACACATAATCAGTATCCGAGACTGAGCTATTGAATTAGATGCCAAGTTCCTACCATAGCCATATTTTTCTATTTATTGAGATTCAAATAATGTAGGCAGCATTAAACGGTGTTCATTTCCTTTTGGGCTACAAAGTCCCTTTAATGTTTCCATATAAATTTTAACACCTATTTTTAGTACATTTTATATTTCAATCCTTTAACAAACCATTTATTTAAAAAAGAAAATGTAAACCGTTTCTTAAGCTCACTGTTTATGTCTCTGGGCCGCAAAAATATCTGCAAACCTGTAAGACATCTGTAAATCTTCTCAGGCTCTTCGTCACATCTCTCAGGCTTTATGCACTCTACGCAGGGCTCAGATTTTAAAACGTCACATCTCTCAGGCTTTATGCACTCTACGCAGGGCTCAGATTTTAAAAAGTGTCTTTTCATTAAATACCAACAACTTGCAAACATGATTAAGACACTAGTATAGCTGCTGATTGTTCAGTACAAATGTATGATTTTTTATTTATCCCTTCTTTTGTGCATTATGTCATGCTCCAAGACAGCAGGAGGCAAACACAACAATAATTAGCAACAGTTTATCACTTGATGATTTCAGAGCCAATTTGGCAAATTTTATTTGCATAATTACTCACATTTATAGTTAGTTGTAAGATGTCAATAGAACAGAATAGACTACAGCAGACTACAATTTTTAAAATTACTTAGAAAAATGTAAAAACTGGACCAAGGAAAAAATCATAAACTGTTTTCAGATTATTCTCTTCACATACATAATATACTGTGCATATATAAAAAAAAAAAAAAAAAATTTTCTGTCATGAGATAATGTTATGCTTTAAGGTGCTATGTCCACTAGAGGGCAGTAACAACCAAGAAATAATTTGCAGGATTGCAGACATTTGATCTGTTCACCTCATTCATGTTCGAAATGTGTACAGATAGGTGCAGAGCTAAAATTATACACCTAGAAATTAGTGATTTTTAAATATACTTACAATTGCACCAGGGGAACCAGGAAAACCCCTAGACCCTGCTGGACCCTGGAAGATAGGACAAACCTTCATAAATTATGAAAAAGTTTAAACACACAAAACATTATCCTATGAGCCACGTGCTCAGAAATATCATTATTACAATTTCTTTAATGTTTAACTATCATGAAGAAACTGAAAACATTAAAACTCAGCATATGCTTATTCAGCCTTATAGAAGCAGGTAATAAATTATGTGGATAGTTCCCTTCAACTAACCTGCTCTCCTTTCTCGCCAGGCAGTCCAGGAATTCCTGGTGTCCCTGATGCTCCTGCACAACCTGGACCTCCACTGTTTGCATCTCCCTGTAGGAGGTTTAAACACTTGTTAGCTTAGCAGAGGACATGGAAAGAGAACACATACTGGAGGCTGATTACTTCACAATCAGAAATCGAGCACGGACAGACACTACAGTAAGTGATGTTCAAGTATGCAGCTTGTGCCTGCAGCCATTATTCTGAGTGATAATCTACTTTGCAAAACATGTGACATTTTCTCAAGTAATCAGCAAAACTATGACAGAGAGCTTCTGTGTTGCAAGTGAAGCTTGGTTTTAAAAATGGATTGTAGCCAAATCAACAAGCTGTAATTCAGTGGCCCTTGAGGACCACATCCTTGAGGCTTCAACTCACCCTGGGCTCTTCTTGCTGCAGTTGTTTGAAACACTGAAACACAGAGACAATAAAATCATCTATTTGTTAATGATATTTTATCAAAAAAGAAAAATGTTGATAAAAGTAGTGAGATTTAACAGTCATCAATCACTTGGAAGTCTTTCTAAGGAAATTACAAAGCATTATTAATGGTAATTTTGCTCTTTAGATTACTCACATCTCTCCTTTGAACTCACTTCTAAGATAAAGTATAAGTTATGTAGCATACTGCTGATCAGGAAACCGAGAGTGGTACAAAACAGTATCCTCACACCCAATGAAAACAAAAGACATTATCCTGTTTGCAGATTTGGAAATTTATGTATCTCATAAGATAACCAAAAACTCAGGGGTGTAGGGACTAACAAAAGCCACTAGAGGGAGCTATAGCCTAGAGTCCCTATTGCATAACTTCAAAGCTCGTCCAGAAGTTATCCTGCACCACTGTGCTTGAAAGTTGGTATTACATTATTGTGGTGACATGGATTGGTGAATAATGATGAAACAACATACACTTTAGTCTAATTAGTCTATATGATACTATTTTAGTAGGCTAGTAGAGTTCATTCAGATGCAACACTGCAACTCTAAACCACTATTCTAACTAACTTACCATGAAAGCTATACTTGTTCCAGAATTTTCTGGTGGGCGAGTCAAGAGCTGTATCATTAAGCATACAGACAGACATCTGTAGTTCCATAGAGTTATGTTGTGGTTTCTCAGAACATCATACAATCTGATCTCTGGATAAATCTGCAACAGTGCTCACTTTAATAAAGACTGTCTTGAAGGAATAGCACATCCTAATCATAAGGTTCACTTGATTAGCACCACCTTTCCCTAATTACATATGCTTAAGGGATAATTCAATATTTCATACATGGCTTCTGCATCTTTTTGTTTATTTTTTGTCAAAGAAATACCACCACATTAAAATTTCTTTTGTGTTGTCTGTCAACTGATGTTAGATTTATCTAAGGATTAGATAATTGTAAACTGTGATAATTGTTATTACTGTCCTGATACTTTTATGTGACTAAAGATAGGTCACCATATCACACCCACACACGGAGTTCAGAAAATTAGAATCAACTGGCAATTTAATGCTTCTCTGATAAACCAAGCAAGAAAGAAGAATTCACCTCTAAATAAAAGCTTACTGTAGCTAAATCAGTAGCCACTACAACTCTAAAGCAATTCAAATCAAATTAAATTTTATTTGCCTGTTATACAATGCAATATGCACTGAAATGCTTAGTTGCTTATCTCCAATGACTATGTTTTAGGAAAAATAAGTATTAAAATTTAAATAAGTATTAAAATAACATTAAAATTAAAATAAGCATTATTAAAGGAATAACAGTAATACATGACTTAATAAATATAAAAAATGATCAAAATTATAAATCTGTGAAAAAATAATAACTACATAAATAACTAACTTAATGTAAAAAAGTTAGCAAAAGGCATCATGTGGTTTTAGCCATTTTCCTTATTCAAGATGCACATGGACTGTGGGAAAAAAAACTCCTTCTCAGAAGCTCTGAACTGAACTTTATGAAGCGTTCACCTAACCGAAGTAGAGAAAAGAGGCCATTGTTGGGATGGCTGGTATCATCGATAAGTTTCTTTGCCCTGGGCTAACATCGCTTGGTGCAGATGTCCTCGAAGAGTACACACCCAGTGATGCAGTCCTGTGGTGTACTGTTGCCAGACCAGGCAGGAATGCTTCCTGTAAGGATGCTTTCATTGGTAGATTTACAGAAGTTGTTTAGTCACTGGGAGGGCAGCCTGAAATCGCAAAGGTGGTAAAGATGCTGTTGTGATTTTTTTTTTACCACAGCCTTGTGATCAGCAAACTTGACAGTGAAGTTTGTGTCATGTGCATGCAGTCATACAGAATGTTTACAAGAAGTCAGGCAGAGAGCTCAGAACACACACACCTGTTGAACCTCTGTGTTGAAACTGGGAGAGGAATTTTCACCCACTCCAATCACCTGGGGTCTGCCTATCAGGAAGTAAAAAATGCAGCTGCAATATAAAGTGCTCAGATGTAGGTCACTAAATTTGACGATGACTTTAGAGGGAATTATTGTGTTAAATGCAGAATTATAGTCTACAACGAACATTCACACATAATTCCTGCTTTTCCTAACCAGGCGAGCCAATACTGTTTGAAGGATCAAGAAGATGGCATTCTCTGTTAATCTACTTAAGCAATATATGAACTGTAATGAATCTGGTTCTTTTGGCAGAGAAAAGCATATATAATTCTTGACTAGCTCCTTGAAACACTTTATTAATATAGGTAGGAATGCAACAGGATGTTGGTTATTCAGGCAGATTGAATGTGATTTCTAAGGTACAGGGACAATGGTGGATCTTTCAAAGCATGCTGGTATGACAAGCTGGGTTGAAGAGAGATTAAATATTACTGTGAATACTGGTGTAAGCTGATCACAACAGATCTTAAAAACACATCCTGGAATGCCATCTGGACTTGCTGCATTCTGTTGTTCACTTTCCTAAAAGCTCTCTTTATCTTATGCTCCGACAAAGTGAGCAATGTTTCCTCAGTGAGTGGTTCTCCTACCGCAGATATGTTGGAGTGCCCACAGAAATTATTGAGCTCGTCCGCCAGAGAGGTGTCGGTGCTCATCGTGGTGGGAGTAGTTATTTTATAGTCCATTATTGTCCTCAGGCCTTGCCACATACACCTAGGATCAAACTGTTTAAATTGTCCTTTGTAATTTTCCATATTCTCAGACATAAGCCGAGTTGTAAACTGTGTGTTTAGTAAATTGCAAATGGATTTGTCCACCTATGGCTTCTGGTTTTGAGTTAAGTTTGTTTACCCTGAAATTAACAGTGCTTAAACACATTCTGTGCATCACTAGACCACTGTGACTGTGTACGTTATCAGAAATACACCACCTGAATAGTTTTATCTGCTGGGCTGCTTCTGTTCTCTTTTTTATTTTATTTTTTAAAGTACATATTTCATAGGCTTAACTATTGTCTGATAAAATCTGATATGTAAAAAAAGACATTTAGCGAACAGCATGAAACTACACCTAGCAGCCCATCATGAAACTTTTATGATAATTTATTCATCTGTCCGAGTCGAAATGATATAGACAGACAGACAGACAGACAGACAGACAGACAGACAGACAGACAGACAGACAGACAGACAGATAGATAGATAGATAGATAGATAGATAGATAGATAGATAGATAGATAGATAGATAGATAGATAGATAGATAGATAGATACTTTATTAATCCCAAGGGGAAATTCACATACTCCAGCAGCACCTTACTGATACAAAAAACAATATTAAATTAAAGATTGATAATAATACAGGTAAAAACAGACAATAACTTTATATAATGTTAACGTTTACCCCCCCGGGTGGAATTAAAGAGTCGTACAGTTTGGGGGAGGAACGATCTTCTCTGTCAGTGGAGCAGGACAGTGACAGCAGTCTGTCACTGAAGCTGCTCTTCTGTCTGGAGATGACACTGTTTAGTGGATGCAGTGGATTTTCTATAATTGATAGGAGCCTGCTGAGCGCCCGTTACTTTGCCACAGATGTTAAACTGTCCAGCTCCATGCCAACAATAGAGACTGCTTTCCTCACCAGTTTGTCCAGGCGTGAGGCGTCTTTCTTCTTAATGCTGCCTCCCCAGCACACCACCGCGTAGAAGAGGGCGCTCGCCACAACCGTCTGATAGAACATCTGCAGCATCTTATTGCAGATGTTGAAGGACGCCAGCCTTCTAAGGAAGTATAACCGGCTCTGTCCTTTCTTACACAGAGCATCAGTATTGGCAGTCCAGTCTAATTTATCATCCAGCTGCACTCCCAGGTATTTATAGGTCTGCACCATCTGCACACAGTTACTTCTGATGATCACGGGGTCCATGAGGGGTCTGGACCTCTTAAAATCCACCACCAGCTCCTTGGTTTTGCTGGTGTTCAGGTGTAGGTGGTTTGAGTCGCACCATTTAACAAAGTCATTGATTAGGTCCATCAATATGATATATTGACCAAATTTACATGTAAAAACTGACATATTCCTGCTAATTCTAAATCTTTCATATGCTGTAGTTCAAATGTTCCATTTTTATCATAACTGATGAGGGGTGAATTGCTTCCCATTCTCGTGTTTATATTTCCAACACTCAGGCATTAGGCATGTCCTGTTTTATTAAATAGTATCTTATACAATGGCATATGCAGGGCATCCTTTAGCCAAATTTTTACCTTTGGAAACAAGCTTGTAGTGTATTAGTCTCAAGGAGCATAGTATAGACAAAAGCATATAGTAATGTAATCATCATAGGGGTTTTCTTCTTTATTTAATGCTGATTATCACAATGCATTAAACCACCTACAAATATATATATACTGTAGGCCAATCCTATCATTAGACCATAATTAAGACTGCCCAGTGCTAATATGCTAAGAGTTGCCTTCCTTCCTTATGTTTATGGTCCGCAGTACCCCAGTTGATTAACTTATTGAAAGTTCCTGTACTTTAGTGTTTACCATGTAGTGAAGAATAACTACGTTTACAAAAACACACAGAAACAACCACACTTTACTCTCATGTGCTCAAGACACCACCCTAATGCCTACCTACTATACCCATACAATTATTTCTTCTGGCTCCTTATCATTGTATTACCAGTCATTCCCCAGTTCCCACTGTTTCTTACCATTTCACAGTTCACACTTTCTGAGGTACCAGGCTGGCCTTGTTCTCCTTGCTCTCCTTTGTCTCCCTTGATTCCAACCACACCTGGAACACCAGGCAGACCCTCGGAGCAGCTTCCACAGATATCCTGCTGCCGATACAATAAATCAAGAGTTAATTCTTGGGGTTAAAGTTACATAACATGTAAACTGGCATTTTAAATAGTGGTGATGCATTCCACCTTTTTGTCTTAAGCTGCCTTACCCTCAGTGCTGCCAGCTGTCTCTCTGCTACCATTGATAATGGTCCCTGCCAAAGGAATTAAAATCGGGTCAGTCAGCTCAAAATATCAGCAGAGCTGGGGCCATGTCATCAAGGTGTATGCTGGGAAGAAGACAGATGCTTTTGCCCCATACCCAGAATAATGCTGACCTTGAAATGTCTAAAGATGCCAAGCTCAGCAAGACACCCACCTGCCATTTCTTTCCTAGCAAAACATCTGTCTTTTTTCTTTATAGAATTTCTGTTTTTCTCTAAAGCTTTTCTTTTTTTTCTTTTATTCTGGTTATGTAAGTATGATTCTTCTAGATGGATTTGTAAGGGCAAATTTAGAACAAAGGAATTGCAGGTTGGTCATAAAGTAAAGAGAATTAGAAGAAAATAATAAAAGGCAACAATGTGTTTCAGTCTTTGAATGTAGGCAGGACATTGAAGATGAGGGGCCAAAGTCAGAATCTGCTATAAAAGTAGTATGAAGATTAGTAGAGAACATCAGTGCAATGGTGAAGGATCACATGTGTAAAAAGAACAAGCACAAAGAGTGACAAACAGAGTAAAGTTTCTTAAAATTCTCAAAAGTTAAAAGGAGGACATTTAGTGCACTATATACAATGTATTTACATATAGGAGACACTCGGCATTCCTAAACTCACAGCATGTCTTCTTTTACCAGTCTATACATATTACCTTCATCAGTGGTTAACCACCATGCAGGAAGATTAAGTAGCACAGGTTCAGGACCCAAGAACAGTTCATTATATATATATAACTTTACATGATAATCCTAACTTCAAAGTGTTTTATAAGTCACAGTTTACACAGAATGAGAGGCTATCACACTTGTAGCATTCACTAGTTAAGTGTCTGGAATCTAAACCTGGCAATCCATCCATCCATCCATTGTCCAACCCGCTGAATCCGAACACAGGGTCACAGGGGTCTGCTGGAGCCAATCCCAGCCAACACAGGGCACAAGGCAGGAAACAATCCTGGGCAGGGTGCCAACCCACCGCAGGACACACACAAACACAGCCACACACCAAGCACACACTAGGGACAATTTAGAATCGCCAATCCACCTAACCTGCATGTCTTTGGACTGTGGGAGGAAACCGGAGCGCCCGGACGAAACCCACGCAGACACGGGGAGAACATGCAAACTCCACGCAGGGAGGACCCGGGAATCGAACCCAGGTCCCCAGATCTCCCAACTGCGAGGCAGCAGCGCTACTCACTGCGCCACCGTGCCGCCCCTGGCAATCCAAACCTAAGCATTTTAATTATCAAACTGCCACATTTCTATTACTTCATTTTAGCTTAAATAATGTCAGGTGCGTAGTAAACATAATTAAAAATATATGACTATTAATTATTTTGTTCCTCTGTTGCCACACTTAGGGGTATGTTTAAGAATTTCAGCTATACTGAAATGTCATAGACACAAAGACAAGGAAAATATGGCAGTAAAAAAGAAAGCATAAATTATTATTTATACAACCTTATATAATGTTGGTACAGGTTACTTTTTTAATCTTACAAATTATGTGTGAATATATTTCTTCAGATATCATTTGCTAATCTGATTAACACTTGTTTATACCCTTTTTCTGTATTTCTTATGAGTAGGCAGTTGACCATCCACCTTTCCTGTATATAAACACATACATTTCAACCTGCTGAAAAATGTCAGCTTCTGTTTTTTATTTAGACAGTCTCTGCCTCCATTAAGCCCTTATTATCTGCATAAGTAGCATTTAATAGTTTGCATTCAGAAATATCAAATATGTAATACTTTTTCTCCATACTAAGATAAATATATAAACTGTATGGGTATCAAACAATAGGACTCACAGATCACAATGTCACATTAATTAATATAAATTCTTAAGCTCTGATTTTAGTTACTGTAATGGTGACATGTCCAACCAAAATATTGAAGGAAAGATTGCACTCCAAGCACAGTGATATACAGCTTATAAGATAGTCTCTCTGCAGTCTTAATTTCAGAACACAGGAAACACACTGAGCCAGAAGCACAATAAAAAAGCCTAGAAAGTCATGGAAATGAGTGCCGATGACAGAAGAAACCTTTTTGAAGCCAATGTCCTGCTGGCAAACCCGAATGTTGACTACATATGACATTACCTCTTACTTCCTTATCCTTTCCAAAAGAAGCAAATAGAAGTAGTAGTAGAAAATATGCATGCCCATGGGCTAACATTAGATAATATTTAGTTATGATAACTACAATAAACCTTAAATCTAGAAAAACCCCACATATGAAAGGAGACACAAAAAATTCCCAGAATCCTTCAATAGCACAGAAGTATACTAATGGATCTTTAATGGCATTTTATGGTTCCTTACTGGGTCTCTGGTTCCAAATAGAACTATTGCTTGACAAAGCACCATTTCATTGTGGGAAAGGTTCTTTGCATATGCAGTTGGTTCTTTGTACTTTGAAAAACTTTCTAATATGTGAGGAAAAATGAACTGCAATCTTTAATGTATTCAAGGCTACCTAGCAGGACACTAACAAATTAAAAAAACTTGGACTTAGCTTGTGTTTTTGTATGCAGCTAGAGTACCTTTAAAAGCACAACCCACTGGTATTTCACATATCTGTTTAACATCTATTATTTACTGAATGGAGCCTGTTACAAATCTAACAGAAGACCCTAAGTTAATATAGGTTCTTCCTGGAACTTTCATGTAGTTGGGTCTTTTGGGAACCAAAAATGGTCACCCTATGGCATCGCTCAGAAGAACCAGTCTAGTTCCTTTATTTTTAAGAGTGTATAGTGTAGTCATCGACTATGCCACAAGATATTGTATGCCTGCAGTCTTCAATGTCAATGACAATGCACCAGCACACACTGTGCTGTCAGTCAAAGAGTTTTTGACCAAAAACAATGTGCTTGGTGCTTTGCACCCCCTGAATTCAAAAGATCTTGTTTCCTGTGACAAGGTTATCCTTGCTGCCTTATACCTCCAGAAATCTAAGTTTTGATTCCTATTAAAATCAATATCTGTATGAAGCATATACACACTTTTTGAATCTGTGTGGTTTTGGCAAGGACTACTTTTTCGTAATGTGAATTCACTTATCATATACTATATATCTGCCGCTCAATTGCAGAGTACATGTTATGCTGTGAGTTATGCTATGTAATAGTAAGTCAAATGTGAACACTACATATAAAGATTGAGACACCTAAGTCAGAGGTGAACATAAATCTCATATCCAGAAATGCAGCTTGAAAGTGGATGATGGACGGATGACACTAGATTACACATGTTTCAGTAAAACTGAAATAGGCAGAACATGGCCAGCCTACCTTAGTTAAAGATATGGACGTGAATATGCTCAGATTTAATTCACACATCTACATCATTGTGTGACTCCAACAAAGTCACTAACCTGCCTACATATCAAGAATTAAAATTCATTGTGTGCTGTACCTAAAGTGACATATAAAAGGCATAATTATTTTGTAATTGTCTTTGTACAAATTAAAAGGACTTACAGTGTAGGTGCAGGTGTATTCTAATTAAGCTATGCTTTACACATTATTGGAAGTATTATCCCTTGTGACAATATATTGTTGAGGGTAATACTAGAAGTTTACTTGTTATTGATATGTATTTTGAAAAGGCTGTGGTAAATACTAATCAGTAACATGGCCAATTTAAGTTAAAGTAACACAGATTATATGTAGTGCTTATTTTTGAAAAGTTTACAAATCTGAGACCAAAAACAGTGTTTAGTTAATTATTGTGCATACCATATTAAAGTCAGTAATCAGTGGCATGATTAAAATGTTTCCCAAAAACACAGACCTTAGCTGAGCACAGAACTTAGAGTTGCCAGGTAGGCTGATCAGATGTCCTAACTTTTTAGATGCAACTTGACTTTGTAAATGGGCAACAAAAGCAAATATTAATTTTCTTCAGTTTTTATCTTTCCAGCTACTAATTCTCATGGTTACAAACTATTATTGCAGAAAACTTTACATAATTTACCAGTATTTACAATTGTTTATTTCTTGCACTGTATAAAAGTAATATTTTTCAGCTTAGTGATATACCAGCCTAGCATAGATACAACAAAAGGGAGCTTCAAGCACTATCTAGGAGCAGTATGGCAAAACTATCACAAATGGGACACCCTAAGGCAAAGATTTAATCACATGACGTAATAGAATCTTCATGTGTTGCTGACTGACATATGTTGCTGGGTGAGGTGCAAATACTGTAGTAAATGTGAACAAAAATTGGTATTTTCTGTCAGTGCAAACAAGGATGCAGATGTACTAAAGGCTGACTCTAATGTATCTTAGATAAATAAAAAAATATATTCAGAGTTATGTATAAAATGTTAAATAAACAATGTAGTGACCCCCTGCTTTACAAGATCATGAAGACATACCTTCATATGACCACATGTTTTACTTAAGATGAAAAATAATTTTTTTAACTCTGATTATTGAATAGATTAAAAATCCCACAAAATTAAAATGAAATACAAAATTAATATGGGTGGCACAAAAGGGCAGTGGTTACCACTGTTTCTTCATGGATCCAATATCCTGAATTGGAATTCCACACCCAGTAATTTTCTGTGTGGAGTTTGCATTATCTTCCTGTGTCTATGCGTTTTTTTCTCCCACATCCCCAAAGACATGTAGATTTAGGTTCATTGATAGCTCTAAATGGACTCTGATGTGGGGGAACGAGAGTTTTCTCTGTAATGGACTCTCACTCTGACTAGGAATGTTTTCCATATTGTGTTTATAGTGTTTTCCATATATAGTGTTTTTGGGGGTAGGCTCTAGACCCAATAAGCATGGTCCTGGATTGGATTAAATTAGAACAATGAAGAATATGGCAAATTATAACTTTGGCTACTTACAATATGGATTGTGACTAATTGTGAGAAATTTTGGCCCTTCAAGACAATGTAGAAATGCTTCTGTTTCTGAAAAAAAGCCTTCCTCTTACTTCCACGGTCAGGTAATCATAGCTAATAAAAAGAAACAACTGACCTTTATATAAAATACACCTAATTTTATACCTTAATTTGGATTTTTATATTTTTTATTTTGAATAACCAGGATATTATGGTGGCACTGTGTTCAGTATTACAGCCTTACAGCTCTCAGTAGCTTAGAATATTTCAAATGAATAATCTTCAACTCTTTTCATCACTCCACCACTCCAGGCTTGCACAGTAAAACACAGAACATTACTCGTTGTATCCATTGCTGGAATAATTTCCACACAGCCAGCAGTCTTCTTGACACACAAACCTTTTTTTCTCCAAAACTAATATCTGGCCTGTTTCTCCACAAACCTCTCACATATACCAAGTCAGCTCCTGCCTTGTCATCCTACATACCAACACATGTCCTTCTACCCAATCAGTACACAAACATCTCTGACTCCAACATCTTTCTTGAACTGGTTACTTACTAAATCTCCTGGTGGGCCTGGCAGCCCGGGTAAGCCATCACTTCCAGGAAAACCCTAAAAAAAGGAACTAGAGTTCAATACGTTTTTAAAAGAAATCTGATTCTTATCTCCAAATTCTTTCCTTATGACTGAATCAACCAGTTCCAAGAACATCAGAAGGACCATCACACAGCACCATGCCAAGTTAAAGAGCCAGCAGCAACATTTGTTAAAACAAGAGCCACTCCATGTTGAATATGGGTGGAAAGAAAAAAAACAGAAGGAATATCTAAGACAACCCAACAAGGCACAAAAAAGCCACACTTCAGAGCATAAAACTCTAGCAACTGAGACTAGACAATAACATATAAGAAAAGCAAATACAAGAGCAGATTTGTTAGATGTCTTCAGAAATGTTACTGGAGTCCTTGCACCACAAGTTCCCCACTTCCTCTCCTGTTCAACTGATAGTAAACCACATAAGATGATGTACAGGAGCATCACTATTTTTAATTGGCATCTACAGCTCCAAATATTAGGGGTATCGGAGATCAAAAAGGTTTGGAACTCATTTCTGAACTACTGATAAACTGGAATGTGGTCAATCTGTGTACCTTTCCAAGCATAAGTGATGGTGGAAAGGCAATTTGTCTGGCACCAACTTTTAGGAATGGAGGCAGTTCTATGTGGTCAAAAATTCCTGCCCCTGTAGAACAAGCAACAGTAGTGTATCTCTTTCTTGATCTTATTTTTTGATGTTTTTCCACATTACTGCCCATTGTGTACACTATGTACATCTGAAGAGGCAAATGAGAGGCTCAATCCAGGGTAGAGTTTCCATTGGCCACATTGCCTATTTAAACACAACACTATTTTGGGCATTTTTCATGCTATTCTTGATTTTGAAGCTTATGATTTAATGATTATGACCTGACACCTGTCTTTTTCAAACTACTATATTTTAAGAAAGATTCAGTCTTATCCTAGAACCAGGAATTTATGAGTGCATAGGGCCAAAATGAACAGGAAATAAGTTATAGACAATATATAACAGAGAGAGATGAGATACAAGGATGGGAATTGAAGGAGGAAATGTTCATAAGGCTGAAAGGGAAAAGTTTCACTGACAAGACTTTTGCACAACTCATGTACAGTATTAACTTTACAAATGAAACCAGCAGAATGAAATTTAAATGAAGAATGACAGACACATAAGCCAACAATTCCAACAAAAAAGCAATGTTGTCTTAGATATTTGTATTTCCTTGTTTTGCTACCTCCCTTTACCATATTTAAAACTAGGCATAAGTAACTATATCCCACAAGTCACTGTGCACATTGCCAGATACAGACTTACAGTATTAAGGTTTAGGCATTTTAAGTACTGCCAAATAGGTTTGGGAAACTCAGTGAAATATTAAAAAGGGACACAGGAATGTTATTTGCTACTGAAAAGTGAGCTGTAAAAATGATGGAGAAATGGATCTTCTCACATCAGAGCATCTAAAATGGCCAGGAAAAAAGAGGGAGGAGCAAAAAAAACCCCCACAAACAAGCCCACATGCAAGTAAGCAAGCAAGCAAACACTCAACACATGATGATATTAAACTCCCCTTTCTAGCTGAAATGTTTTAGAAAGGCATCTGCCTTTATGATATGCATGGCTGTGCTGCAGGGTTCAGACTTTAATTTTTAAAACATAGCCACTAGAGTTCACTGTGGATACAGCAGAATCTCTCTCTGCAGTTTCCACACTATTGATGCTTGATGCACAATCAAAAGCAAACAGTGTGTGTCTAGGCAGGAAATGTGATTTTTCAGCATTGCTAATGATTCCAGACAGGATATCTACAATATAATTATAAGAATTTGTATTAGAGGAGTACCTCATATTTTCAATATATTTAATTTTTATGCAGCTGTATACTGTTAAAACAAAAAGACTAAAAACTAAATATTCTTTAAGGTTACCTCTGGCAGATTTAACAGAGAGCGGGCCTCTCAAATTTAACTGCATTTTATTACCTGCCTTCCTGGAAAACCTGTCGTTCCTGTAGGACCAGGGGGTCCAGGTGGGCCAGGAGGACCAGGGGGTCCCTGAAATATACATTTTATTGGATAAAATGCAAGTTATTCAATACTTGGAAATTTTAAAATATATTTTTAAAGAACTGGTACTGTATCTTTAAGATAGGACAATGAGGATATGACACAATGCAAACCTGTGGTCCTGGCCATAACAATCCAGTGGTCAGGGTCCCAGGAGCTCCCTGAAGAAAAGGAAATTTAAAACAAAAAAAATACATATGAAGCAATTTCAATTGGAAAGACATACTCAAGAAAACATAAATTCTTCAGTTAACCAGCATTCTCTCAGTCAATTTGAAGATCCCCCAACTATCTGACATGTAAAAAAAAAGCAAATTAATCTATATGGCAAAACTGCAACTCTCCCCACAGTAGGAAACAATGATCAATAAAAATAGTAACCTCTGGCTAGGAAAATGAAATGACTAGATGACAGAATGAGCTAAGTGAAGATGCTTACCAGTAAAGTGGAAATGGCTGCCATATTTCTTGTGGTATACAGTGTAGTTAGTCATATAACAAAACACTGCTCAGTTTTTTTTCTTATGTACTAGTAATGCTTTATTTGTGTGTTTGTTCTTTCACAACAACTTTTCAATGTATTGAAGACAGCCAAAAGAATTGTATTGAAAATTTGTAAAACAGGACAAACAATTAGTAAGTTTGTAGATTAAAACCATACTCACTCAACAACTAAAGGGTTAATATTGTTGAAAGCGATTTCAGAAGACTGAATAGGTTTTGGAAATTTTGCCTTACAATTAAAATCTCGTAAGAATGAGCATTAAGTTGGCAACATCAAATTCCTTTATGACTTACGAACATATCAGCTAAACTTACTGGATTTCCTGTGTGCTTTGAGTCAACCCAAGGTGGAGACTGTTGGCAGCCACAATTTCCCGGTTCTCCCTAAAGAGGGTTAAAAAAAATATTAGCACACTAAGGAAGTAAACAACTTTACCATACCATATTGCAGCTATAGTATATATAAAATCGTGTCTGTAAAAAAAGAAAACTAGTCAAGATTTCTATTGTTCTCGACGCTGTCTGTGTCATTTATGAGCAGGCAGCCTAGTTGAAAAAGCCTTCAAGGTGCATGGATATAGCACATGATCTTAGGACACAACTTTCAATTAAAGACTCACTGATTGGCACATTTTCCCTTTTTCTTATAAAATCTGATTTGCTATAAAAACTGACAGTTTTATTTCATTTACTGTACCATACATTAAGTTAGTTCAGGTTCTATAACAGAGAACATATTTAAATGCTATAGGCTAAGATTATAATATGGGGAAATTTTTGCCTCCCTGGTTTTTAACCTCTTTTTCAGGCTAAAAATTTACCAGATTGTCATTTTTTCCAACATTCTGTATTGCTATTTAACAGAAGCTACCTCAATAAAAACTGCCATCCTTTTCTGAAACAAGCCTTTTATTCAAAGGTAAAACATCAACTCTGTGAAGAGGAATATGTCTGTAACACTAAGGTTAAAGGCAATAATAGGGACGTAGGTTTCAAGATGCCTTGAATATTATATGTAAAATATGAATACATTAGCCAGAACATTTGATAGCTCTGGAACAACTACCCTGTAATTTTCCTGACAGCCAACTACAGAGAAAAGGGATAGGAAGTGATGGTGATGTTTGCCCTGCAGCGGGAAATAATACTTGCTGTAGACACAGACAATGTGTAGTGGGAAATAAGGAACCATTATTAAGGGACTGTGGGTGTAAACAGTGAAGCTTTGTCAAAATCACATCATTACATAGTATATCTTCATTTTTAAAAGAAAAAAGCAACCCACTGAAAAATTATTGTGGTGTAATATGAACATCTTTCCCAAAAAAATTACATAAATAAATAAAATGTAAAACAATAAACAGGCTCTTACAATCCAGGGCAAAACGTACAGAATTACTTTCTTTTGCCAAGACTTCATTTAAACTGCTCAGAAAAGCCTTTTCTTTGCTGAACATAAAACAATGTATACTATAGCATCTAATGAATTCTAATTGTTAAGGGAATAAGTAAATTTAGATAAAAGCATTGTATACTTGGACTTATTATGCTCTTGTTCAAATGACTACTATGAAATGTGCCAGTACATAGTTGTACAGACACAGGACTTAAAGAAATTCTGAAGAGATGGGAGTCCATGGCTTCTTTTTCAGCAGACTCATATATTTTAAGGTATTTTACTTACCTTGTCACCTTTGACTCCTTTATCTCCCTAGAACAAAGCAAAGCAAAAAAAAATCATAACAAAGCTAAATTTTATATGTTTTTTCTTTCAACTGCAACACACAAACAGATTGAAACCGTGTCTTCCAGTTACTTCCTTAATGTAGCCTGTAAAAATTTCCAGAATTTATTATGATTCTGCCTAGATGACAGAAGCTGTTTGGTGTTTGTAACTTGCCGATCGTCTAAACCTGTTTTAGTACATTTTTGACAACACAGAAAACTTGATTTAATTAAAATATTTAAGGCTATTATTGAACAAAAAAACAGCCACCTTATAGCAAAGATCTTCAAATTTACTAAAAACAAATTTAAAATAGGAAATCTGCATTCACTATTTTTCTTTCACCATCTTTAGGAAATCTCACCTTCACCATGTGTCAGGCTTTAGAACTGCTTATATTGCCTGTGTTGTTTATATACATCAAAATAAAGGAAACAGGTCAAGTTTGCAGCTTTTGCCAGTGACATATCATATTTGTCTGTTCACTCCATATTCTGAGTGTCACTGACCATGAAGAAATACAGTGCTGTCTAACTAAATCAGGCCTTTCTTGTCTTTTGTGTATCTTCACATTTCTGCTTTGTGATACATCTTTGCCCAAATGAAAATCATTAGCTGCATTTTAACCAAAAATATTAATCTTTTTTGAGTTGGGGGATTCAGTGTAAATCAGTTTATTGCAAATACAACTCATGAATCTCTGGTCATTTTATACAGCTTCTCTACTTTCGAGCACTAGAATTTCTCATGAAAGCTAGAGGTCCACAGAGACTACTCACTGCTGATTGCCATCGCCCACATGTGCTTACTGTCTTCTTGAAGAGGCACTTCTAGCAGCCAACTACCCAGTGTTCTTATTTGCCCTTTGAATTATAGCATCTGCAATTTACACTGCATCTCACCTTTGAGATATCCATCATAATCACTCATGATAGTCACTTAAAGTAGCAGATATAAACTTACTTTTTAGCAGACGAATTTATGTAGCCTATTTAAGTGCTGAAAGTTATCCATAAATCTAAAAAAAAATTTTTATACCACTGCTATGAAATAAATAAAGTTGGTTTGATTTTCCTTGGCCATTTTGTAATCTGTCAAAAATCTAATTCCATTGATCCTGGCTTTCCTCAGTTTGTATTTATCATACTCTATGTTATAATGCAGTAAGTGCATATATATATATATATATATATATATAATATATATATATATATATATATCTCCATTATAAAAAAAAATCTTGCAACGAGACATGATCTTTGGAAGAGAGATCTTTTGAAGAGAGACAGAGAGACACTCTTTAATATTCTGCGATAAACATCCGAAACGTCGCACAAAATGTAGATCACACAGCACGGCAGCAAGCCAACAATTGATCGAGCAAGGAAGAGATAAAAAAAAAAAACCAACTGTTATTTGTTTCCCCATTGTATCACCGTTTAAGAGGGGTTTCGGAGGAGCAACGGCATCTCCTTGGGGTGTGTTTAGCCCCCCTCTTCACAATGATATATATATTTATACACACACACATACTATCAATCAACATTTTAGAGCACTTTTCCATTTTTATTGAAATTTAGCAATTCAGCTCCAGTTAGTAACCTTTAATGCTACAAACTGGTAAACTGCTAGAGGTTAGAAAAATGTTTAGCCTACCAAAAACATGAAAAAACAACTTTACAGCATTTCTGAAAAAAATTGAAATCGATTAAATCTTGAAAGTTGATGCAAGTAATTCCTAAAGGTGTCCCAGCTTTTGTTGAAGTCTTACAAACCCACTGTCTGTATAAAAGCAGTATTAGAAGAAATTGTGTTTCTACCCCATCTGAAGCATTTCTTGAACAATACTGTGGTGTATTGCTATCATAAATAGAAGAAAAAGGCAATTAACGAAGTAAGACAGACGGACCATTATAACCCTTAAAGATGTAGGTCTTTCCTTTATAGAAATTACAAATAAAACTCAGGTGTCAGTGAGTACAGTTTTCTACGGTGTCAAAAGAAACGTGGAAGCTGGAAGAAACTCTGAGAGGTACAGATCTGGCAGACCTAACGCTGCAACAGAATCAGAAGACAAGTTTCTGAGAGTCACCAGCTAGCATCACAAGTGTCTCAGAAGACAGTGGTCAAAGTAAGTAAGTATCAAAGTTAGCCACGAAGAGAAGAGTACAAGCTGCAGGTTTGGGAGGTTGAGTGGCAGTAAGAACCACTGTCATACCACTGTTTAAACCAACAAATAGCATGTTTTTACTCGCCTCTACTTGATATTCGCTGAAATTCTTCTATTTTCCCCCGTGTTTTTGCCAGTCTTTTCACAGAACGCTGAGCTTAAGGGCTATTTTTATTGATTTGCATATTCAAAGAGGCATAATTCTGGGAGGAGACGGGTTGGGACAGCAGGCATATGCGTTACTTTTTATGTTGAAGTTGGTGTACGCACAGATTTATGCATCTGGATTTTCTTGTGCTTACGCACATTTCCGCTTTTGTCCGTATGCCATGTTTTAGTGTGAATTCTACGCATGACATTATGCATGAGGGCCCCTGGAGTCCTTCTGGATACCCTATAAAAAGGGGCCAGTTATCACCACTCAAGGGCCAGAGTCGGGAGGAAGAGGACAAAGTCTGAGGAGGAGTGGAGGCAAAAGGACTGGTGGCAAAAGGGACTGTGTGAGCATTGTGTGCTTTATGTACTGTGCTGTGGGTAACCGGGTGAAACACTCCCCAATTGTAAATAAACCGTGTGCTGGGTGCTAAACCTGTGTCCTGCCTGTCTATGTCGGGGTTAGGGCGGCTATACGCGCTCTGGGCTTTCTGAAGTGAAAGACTTGGTTCTACCAATCTCTTTTCAACCCTAAATGATCCATACTATTTAAATGAGTCTTCTTCAGGGATACTACTGTATATGTGACATCAAAGAGCTGAGATGTGAAAGTGCTCTTTTGTCAAGTTTATGAGTGAGACCTTCAATGTCCCAGCTTTCAAAATTTAATGACTGACCAATATTCATACATATTTTGCATTTTTAAGTTCATTTTAGAAATAGGAAAAGCCAAATAACATTGTTACAATGTTTTAACTTTTAGCAATAATGTAATATTTTGTTTTCTTTCTTGGAATTTGGCAGGGTTAGCTTCTAAGCCCTGCAAATAGTAATGCTTCAGAGTGTCAGTGTTAACACAGTATAAGACAGACATAGACATGTCTTGCTGTTTCATTCCAATCCTCATTAGTCTTTTGTTCGTTAATTTTAGTATATACTGTAGGTATTTGTAATTAAAACTGAAATATAAAAAATACCTAAAAAACCTTGACAGGCAAAACCAATGATGCTACCACAATGAAAAACACGTCTTATAAAAAAAATCGAGGATCAGATAATCAGCTTTATTTATTCTACTTGGCCACAACTGCACTCACCGGCCAACAACTAAACCAGACTCACACAAAATGTGTCTCTTCACGCTGAAGGCTGGACACTAACAGAAAAGAAGCATACCAAAACCTTTAGTGTTCCCTGCTCAGTAAACTGCTTTAATGAGAATGAAACAAAATAAATGTCAGTTTCAAATACTCTAACCAAGTGTCTATTTTCCTCAGAATTGAAGTATTATTGTTACTTAATTTACCCAGGATCATATTTTCTTTTTTTCCTCAGTATACAGTAATGTGTTTCTCAACTTAATCTGCCTTGGAAATAAAAATTAAGGCTATGCGTTCAGTCTCTTCTGGCCTTAAAAATTACATTTACAGATATAATTTGTACCCAATACCTAAACTGGTCAGAAGATAGTCCATCTTATAATGAGAAGCAAGTTATTCAGCTGTAAATTATGCCCTTAAAGATGAATGCTATGGTGAGGATCACCAGGCAGATTCCTCCAAAGCACCATACAGCAGGGCACACACATCATAGAAAGTGCTCATAGAACAGGGTAGGCACCCAAGCAACCATTCTGGCTTTTACATAAAATGAAGGTTTCACGGTTTGAGAGGAGCAAGGGATCAATAGACAGCATTTTAGCCTGCTAATTTTCAAAGAAAAAAATCCATGATGTTTGGAAATGACTTATTACCCTTCACCATAACCATAAAGAGACTTCAGCCTCTAAACCACAGTGTAAAGTTTAATGCAAGTTCACATAAAAATACTTAGAAGTGAGTGGGTAACTAAACAAAGGAAAAATAGTGAATTATATTTTTTATTCAGTGGTGAACACTGGGTATAGTTTCTGACCTACTTTTATGATTTCAATACTTTGGTCTAAGCCCTTGTTAAATCCAGTTAGAACTATTATTATACATATTAAAGGGAAGAATATCATTATTTAGACAATAGCATCTCCTAAGGTATTTTTAATCACTCTATTTCTCAAATACATTTATTGATATAACTAATTTGGACAGTCAAAATGGGAGTTTGAGCATGTGAATTCTAAGTAAAGGTGTTATATTGCCAAACAATAAAAAATATATTAAATTTAGACATTAAACATTGTGTGTTCAGAATAGTTTAATAGGGAGACTATTATTATTTTTTATGTGCTTACATTTCATTGATCATATTCACATTATGCACTGCGTATCAATAGGCTTTGTTCTCTGCTCATGTACAGAGCAGCTATTTATCCATAAATGGGCAGACTGTGAACTTGCCCAACTATAAGCTCATGCTCCATCTATGGCCCCTACCCTGAAATGTAATCCTTGCCCCAAATCCAACTTATTGTGTTCCCTGGGAACAGTACATCTTTGGCGGTCATTTCATGACAGGATTTTAAATGGTAGCATACCCCTTTTGGCCATTCTATCATTATGCCCTGTAACAGCACTTTTGAGTTGGCTTATTCAGATCACATACTATAAAATATAGATACCTTCTTTTATTATGTTTTTTTCTTATGCACATGGGCATCTGAAGGTATCTCATGTAGCTCTTTGGGCATGACAAGTTTTGCAAATCACTTTGGAATTCCACACAGAATGATCAGTGGATATGGTTGGCCAGTAGATCATGGAAGTGAGTTCCTAATACTTATGTGTACTCTCATGCTAATTTTCATCCTTCTTAATAAATGTGTTAATAAAACTTTAAAAGTGTCTAGGGCCTCATCTAAAGAAAACAAAATAAAGTCTTCTACACTTTATGTCCTAGACCACGTGTGCTCAAAACATCATTACAACTTATAGTCTACAATTCAATGGTTATTATTATGGTTATCCTTTCTTCCAGGTCTGAGTGAATTTATATGGCACAATTGTAGCACATGGCATTTATTTTTGTACTCACAGGTAAGCCGCCTTCCCCAGGTAAACCATGTCTTCCTGGTAATCCATTCTTGCCCTAAGAAATATATAGGATGGACAGAGTTGGAAATCATCTTTGTTTTTGTGTTACTTGATTTTTGATAATAATGTAAATACTAACAGGGGGACCAGTTACTGCAACTCCAGGAGGTCCCTGGGGACCTGGTACTCCAGAGGGTCCAAAAGATCCCTACAGATTGATAAAGAAAACAAAATTAGATATTTCATTCTTGACTAGAACAGAATGCATAATAGTGTTTTTACAATATCAATGTTCAGTCTAAAGTTCCTAACACAGTACAGTAATCCCTCGCTACTTCGCGGTTCACTTTTCGCGGATTCACGACTTCGCAGATTTTATATGTAAGCATATCTAAATATATAATGCAGATTTTTCGCTGCTTCGCGGGTTTCTGCGGACAATGGGTCTTTTTACTTCTGGTGCTTGCTTCCTCAGTTGGTTTGCCCAGTTGATTTCATACAAGAGATGCTATTGGCCGATGGCTGAGAAGCTACCCAATCAGAGCACGCAGTTAAGTTCCTGTGTGCTGCTGATTGGCTCAACGACGGAGTGTTGCATTAACCAGGAAGTCTCATCTCACTCATTCAGCATTAACGTGCTACTGCTTCAGGGGCCGTGTCCAAGCGCCAACAGAAGATGCAAACGATTGAAGAAAAGGTAAAAGTTTCAATGATTCCACGATTCTTTTTATTTAAAAAGGAGGAAAAGCATATAAGATCTACGGCCGCAGTGTCCTTTAACCAGGGCGCAAAACGAGTTGCAAGTGGACGTGATAAGACAGTAGTCTGGATGGAATCTGCTTTAGGAATCTTTGCAACAAGGTCGACGACGTCATGACCGCCTACAAGCTGCTACGTGTACTTCGCTATACAGTAAGTGTAAACTTATCTACCGATTTCATATTGTTTAGCAGTTGTCCCTGTTTATTAATAGAGTAAAGGGTGGGTTGTAAACATACAGGGAGGGTTTAAAAACGTCTAAATACACGTTAAATAATTAAATATATATGGTGTCCCTACTTCGCAGAAATTCAGTTATCACGGTCGGCCTTGGAACCTATCTCCCGCGATAAGTGAGGGATTACTGTAACAGCATCATGATACCCAAAACATTGAATTTAGAAAAAAATGTCTAACCTTTTCTCCTTTTAGACCATCTTGTCCTGGGACTCCAGGTGAACCTTTAATGCCCTTGGAAACAAAAACATTTATGATTAAATGCTGCCAATCCAGGAATGTTTCATAAAGCAGGTGTTTCTGACCTGACTGAGAAATATAAATAGTAAGAAGCAACAATTTTCTCAGTCATCATAATAGAAAATAAAATATTTACATCAAAAAACAAGAATATTATATTTTTCTCATTTACATATATATATATATATATATATATATATATATATATATATATATATATATATATATATATATATATATATATATATACATACATTTTCAATGTCTTAGAAAAGAAGTTTAATTTGTAAGCAATTTATAAACAGTCTGAATGGTTTGCATGATAAATATACAAGAATAAATAATTATTTGTTACATTAAAACTGAATAATTGAAGATTAATACAATATTATACTATAAGCAACTGTAAATGCTACACAATATGTCAATTGTTTTACTGATATTTATATTTACTGTATATGAAAATTGGTCAGATCACTGACAACCTGCACTTCTGATGATATTACTTGACAGTCAGTTAACTTTTTCTCTCCATGGGCCCATAGCACATCCCCTCTGACTATTTCAAAGGATTCAAATACGTCTGGAATGGTGATGTATCAATACACATTGACAGAGACTGCCTAAATTACCTCTTGTTAAAACATTGTCAATGTACTAGAAGGTCAACACCCACTAAAATGTTAATGAGGCTCTTATTTATGACTCCAACAGCTTAAGAAATAAAACATATAAGTTGAACTTTAAAGGACATTAATTTGTTTGAGTATTGACAAATGCAGTACTTACAATGTAGTCATATATTCAGTCGATTGATTTTTATTGTATGAACTGAAACACGTCGCAAAGCAGGCACAACTGTATAGCTCTTTACATATGCAGCACAACACACATTATATATAAACACAAATAAAACTGGGGCAGTTAAGTGCCTGCTGAAAGCTTTTTGTAGCAAAAGTGTGTTCTTTCTTGATTTCATTTAGTTATGTAGCTTTATGAGTAACTGGGGGATGTCTCATGTGAATCTAACTGTTAATCTATAAATGTAGAAAATAAATGTATTCAGACTACAAGGCTAATCATTTCATTTTTAATTCTGTTTGAACTATTAGTCTTATATTGTTGACAAATTCCTTTTATATCAGACATCCCAGAGAGTACAGAGAACACATTTCTAGACGTTGTGATGTGATAACTCCTTCCGTTTCTCATTTTAACTCAAAAATTTCTAAAACTTATTTTAAAAAATAATGTGCAATCATTTGTTAAACCTTATTCTACACCCGGCATCAGCCTTGCTTCTTTTGACTGAAATAAACTGACCCCTGGTTTGTGAACAAAGTACAGTTAACTGTTTTATGGGTTTTGTATTCTTTGCATATATATTTTTACAAAATATATGCTTTTCACTTATTTACACTTCTGTAATGAAATATCTTTAAGCAATATCTATATAAATAAAATTCTTTTCGTGTTTGAAACGGAAATGACGTATGACCACGGGTAACGGAAATTACATATGACCACAGAACATATTATAATATAGGAACTTATTATTTGTGTAAGAGTTATTTTACTGATATTGAAAAGAAGAAAAATGACTGTTTAAATAAGGAGCTGGGAAGGTGAATGTAAAGAAGAAGCCAGCAGTAAAGCAAGTGAGACTCCGTAATAAGGACGGTTGGGTGCACAGAGAAGGAGTGCCGGCTAACTTAGAAAGACCTTCGGAGCACACGGCTTTACTTTGCTTTTATGGTGCGGGCGTCGGCCATGGACGGACGCTAACGCCGAGACACCTGGGTGAGACGGACTTCTTCCTTCAACAAAGGAATCATCACCAGGCCGGTGAGATCGCTTCTTTTACATTTAAATTCAGTATACGAGTCAGCGTATCTGACTTGATCACTTGATTCATTGCAGATTTCCCAGGCTGTGTGAATTTAGACTTTAAAGCAAAGTTAATATAAAAGAGACTGGGGAACGTGTGGGGATTGTGTATGTGTGTGTGTCTAATTTATATTTGTACTGTATATAGATGTAATATAGGTTTAAGTACTGTGAATATATTTGTGCTGTTTGTAAATAGGGTAATTTTCTGTTTCTTTTCCTTGCTTGCTTTCTTTCTTTGCTGTTTCGCCATTTTCTGGGGAGTATATTATAGAGTGTTTAAGGGGGTGGCATATTAATTAGGGTTTGTGTAGTTATTATAGATTTGACAAGGATTTAAAGGGTGTTTATTGTTTTGTTTGATTTATAATATATTCTTTTTTGAT
The DNA here is from genome assembly GCF_900747795.2 of Erpetoichthys calabaricus. Taxonomy (NCBI): domain Eukaryota; kingdom Metazoa; phylum Chordata; class Cladistia; order Polypteriformes; family Polypteridae; genus Erpetoichthys; species Erpetoichthys calabaricus. The sequence continues at coordinate 47,694,045 of NC_041407.2, forward strand.
TGTTTAAAGAATTGTTAGGGTGATTATTTCCTTTGTATAAATTCATAAAAGACAACTCCATCAGGATGGGTCTAGTGAATTCTATATCTGTAACGAACAAAATTTTTATCTTAAAGGATTTCTTCGGATCTAATGGATTGGACTTCCTCTGTATAACTGAAACCTGGTTGTCTCCCGGTGAGTCCAGTGCCCTCTCTGAATTGTTGCCGTGTGGCTGCTTGTATTTTAATTCCCCGTGGTCCTCAGGTCGTGGTGGAGGTTTAGCGACTGTCTTCAAACCCAACTTTGATTGTAAACAGCGGTTTCTAGCTGTTTCTTTCTCCAGCTTTGAACTGAGTCTTTTTGAGTTGGGTCGTTCTCCTGTGCTGCTTTGCGCGGTGGTTTATCGTCCACCAGAGTATAATAAGGATTTTATAAGTGACTTTTCTGACTTCTTGGCAGAATTTATGCCAAAATATGACCAAGTTTTAATTGTTGGTGATTTTAATATTCATGTCTGTTGTACTGAGAAGCCTTTGGTGAAGGACTTTTTAGATTTGATGGATTCTTTTAGTCTAATTCAGTCTGTAACTGGTCCCACTCAGAAATGTGGGCATACACTGGATCTTGTCTTTTCTCGCGGTGTATCTGTTCTTAATCTGGAAATTGGTGATGCAGTATTTTCAGACCATATGCCCGTTTTATTTGATTTTGTTCCTCTCTGTCAATTTACTAAACCGTATGCACTTGTTCGGCGCTGCCGTGCTCTTAATTCTTCCACTACTGCTCAGTTTTCTGATGTTTTTAATTATAAAGTGACTTCACAGCCCTCTGTGTCTTCCAATACTGAGGAGCTAACACTTCAATTTAATTCTGTTTGCCAAACTGCTTTGGACTTTGTAGCACCATTAAAAAACAGGAAACTAAAGCCCTGCTCTGAGCCGTGGTTAAATGCTAATACCCGTGCATATAGACGGGAGTGCAGGAGAGCTGAGCAGAGGTGGAAAAAGGACAGGTTGCAGATTTCTTTTGAAATATTGAGAGAAAGTTGGTTGTGTTATCAGAAAGTTTTGAAAGCTGCAAGATCAAAATTTTTTTCTGAAGTTATTGGGTCTAACTCTCACAACCCCCGTGTACTTTTTAACACATTGAGTTCTGCACTTAATGTTCATGAACCTGTCTTTCTGGAAGCCTCTAGGGAAACTTGCGATAAATTTCTTTATTTTTTCTTGAAGAAGGTTGTAAGCACTAGGGCCCTCATTTCACCACCTTCTCATGATCCATACATTTTAATACCCTGTTTGGCTGTGTTTGACCACTTTGAGCCTGTCACTTTGTCCTTTTTAAAGCAGCTGGTTTTCAGTATGAAGCCATCTGGCTCCCCTCTTAATGTTGTTCCTCCTCGACTTTTTAAGGAAGTCTTTTCTACCTTGGGTCCTTCTATTCTTACTATTATTAATAGTAGTTTGACCTCTAGTGTGGTGCCTAAAAATTTTAAACATGCTGTCGTGCAACCACTGCTGAAAAAAACGGGTCTGAACCATTATGTTATGTCTAACTTCAGGCCTATTTCCAAGCTACCTTTTTTGTCCAAACTCTTGGAAAAAGTCATCTATACCCAACTGAAGTCCTTTCTGGACAAACATGCAATTCTGGAAGTGTTCCACTCTGGGTTTAAAACTCACCACAGCACTGAGTCCTCTCTGTTAAGGGTTTTTAACGATATTCTTTTGACAGTGGACTCTGGTGACTGTGTACTACTTATGCTTTTGGATTTAACAGCTGCATTTGACACGATAGACCATGAGATCCTCATCTCTAGGCTGGAGCAGTGGGTGGGCATCACAGGTTCAGCTCTCCAATGGTTTAGGTCCTATCTTTCAGACAGAAGTTTTTGTGTCAGTATTGATGATTTTACTTCCACCTCTGTTGCCCTCCCCTGGGGGGTACCACAGGGCTCCATCCTGGGACCTCTTCTGTTCTCCTTGTACCTGCTGCCACTCGGTACTATTTTTCGGAAACACGGTATTTCCTTTCATCTTTATGCAGATGACTGTCAGGTGTATTTCCCACTGAAGCGCCAAGGTCCATGTTCTGTCTAGCCCCTGCTTGATTGCCTTACTGACATAAGGAGTTGGATGGCACTAAATTTTCTAAATTTTAATGAGAACAAAACAGAAGTCATGCTATTTAGGCCCAATAGCACCAGCGGGACCCCTTGCATTGACCTTTCCACTGTGGCTAAATTTGTGAAATCCATGATCACAAATTTAGGTGTAAAAATTGACTCCACTTTTAAACTTGATAGCCATGTGAATGCAGTGGTAAAATCTTGCTTTTTCCAGTTAAGGCGGCTGTCAAAAATCAAGCCTGTGTTGTCTAAGCACAACCTTGAAACAGTGATACATGCTTTTATAACATCTCGTCTAGATTACTGTAATGCGCTTCTTTTTGGAATTAGCCAGGCCTCCATGGCTCGCCTACAGCTGGTGCAAAACGCTGCTGCTTGATTTTTAACTGGCACAAGAAAGCATGAGCATGTTACCCCGATTTTGGCTTCCCTCCACTGGCTTCCAATTCGTTTTCGAATCCATTTTAAGATCCTTGTATTTATTTTTAAATCTCTTAATGGGTGTGCCCCTCTTTATTTGTCGGAACTGCTGCACCCTTACGTACCATCTCGCTCCCTCAGGTCAGCAGACCAGAAGCTTTTACGCGTTCCCAGGGCACGATGCAAACTCCGAGGTGAGTGAGCTTTTTCAGTTGCAGCCCCAAAACTCTGGAACAATTTGCCATTGCATGTTAGGCAGGCTCCTTCGCTAGCTGCCTTTAAATCCTTTTTAAAAACACATTTTTACTCTCTGGCTTTTAACCCTGTATAATGTGGTGGCTATTTGTATACTTTTTATACTTCCTATTAAGAATATCTTCAGCTCTTATGTGTTTATGTGTTGTTTTTCTTTGTACAGCACTTTGGTCAGCCTTGAGGTTGTTTTTAAAGTGCTTTATAAATAAATAAATAAATAAATAAATAAACTCCAGATGAGGATATCAAATTGGGGCTAAGGTTCGGTTGGGTTCCGTACTTAATAGAATTAATTTTCCTAAGAGTAGGAGATTTTTGTGTGTGCTGAGCTCTTCATTCAACCTAAGAGGAACGCGCTACACCTTGATAGTAAGAGAGATGAAGAAAACAGCTTTGTGTCTTTCTACTTTTTAACTGCGCCGAGCTGTAAACAATGTGAAGACGAGACCGCCTTCAGCAGCGAGGGGTCATAAAAATAAAGTGGACGCTGGGAGGGGCAGAATATCGGGCTTTTCCTCCGGGTCAACAGCTTCGCAGTTTCAGGCAGCGTCCTCTCTTCTCGCACTGTTTGTCACACTTCCAAGTGCCCCGTCGGCTCCTGGGACAGTGGAATTCTTTGCGAATAAGTGTAATCAGCGCTATCGAACCAGGACTCTCTTGGTAAATTGCGGTGCATGGCTACTTACTGTCCCTTAAGATGAATTCGGGTCACTAAAACCCCCCAACATTCAAGGTTGCTTTTGTGATGAATTCTTTTAAGAAAATGGAGGGTTTACATCTAAAAAGATGTACTGACCTCTTCATGTTAAGTATTAGACTTGGGAATTGTTTGGACCTTCTGCCCGTTAAGCACGGAAAGGCAGCGTCCACATTTCTCACAATAATTTTTCTCACATTTCCCACATTTCTCACATAGTGCAAGGTTGTCAAGCAGGTAGTTTGCCCAAAACCACTGCATTAGTACTCAATGTATCTTTACTTCTTAAATGTTAATGTTTGACTGTTTAATAATTCATATGCTTCTTATATCTTCTACAAATTCTTTTATCTAAATGTTTTACTCCTTAATAATTAATATTTATATAATTTCTATTTATTGTAAATGCTCTTTATTTGTTCAAAAATAACATTGGTAATTAATAAACTTATTTTATAAATACTACATTTTAGTTTTTTTCCCTTGCACTGGGTAATCAGCTAGTAAAAATATAAATTTATATTGGTAATCTAAAATAGTTTTTCATAAAGTGCTTGTTGCATCTACATATCTACATTTATTGATTTCCCAAAATATTCACTTAAAATATGCTGAGAGCAGTGAACTCTTTATGTCTTCAAAAAAACAATTGCAAGACACAATCAAAGATCCAACAATAAAGTCACAGAAAAAAAAATGCTTACTTCTAGGGGAACACACAATCAATTGTCAAATATTATTACTAGTTTTGCACTTCTTCCTAGAGCCTAGGAAACTAGAGCCACAACTCACCGGCTCTCCAGGAGATCCCTTTTCTCCAACTTCTCCCTAAGAAAAATTAACAAAGAAATGTGCTTTTGTAAATAAAACATGCAGGTGACTCACACTGTCACACACCACATCTCTCTAGGGTTTTATACTCTATGCTTACCTTTGGTCCAATTTGACCAGCCCCTGGAGCTCCTGGTTTGCCCTGAAAAAAGCAAACTTTTGAAAAAAAACATGCCAGGGCATTTTATGCTCACCCAATGCCACGTAAGTTCTATACTCACCTGACTGCCTTTTGGCCCAGCTGGTCCTTGAATTCCTGGAAGTCCTGGTTTTCCCTGAAACAGCAAGATAAAGAAATGAACCATAATAGGGCTGCAGGGCGTCTATATGAGTACTATTCTCCAACTCCAGAATCCTGTGTTTGAATCCAGACTTAGGTTCTGTCTGTGTAGATTCTGGACAATTCCTTGTGTTTACGTTAAATTTCCACCAGTTTGCTGGAATAGGATTTGTCCCCCACGATTTCTGAAATGGACTAGGTGGGCTTGAAAACGGATGGATGAGTTTTAAAATGGGACAGCAATCTGTGGGTCCATATCAAAGTATAAAGGTAAACTTATAAAATGATCAAGTTATAAAGCAATTAAGACTCCTTTCAGGTATGCTCCAAGGAAAACTTCCATTACCACTGGAACTATCTATTTGCCCACATTGCTGAAAATGGTCAGATAAAAAGAGTGAACAGCTGGGGATAAATGCATTGGTGGCTAGGGAAGTGTGTTAAAAGAGATGTCACTAATGTATCAGGAAGACAGGGGCATGTGGCAAATCAATTTCAACTTCAAACTGAAACTGCCACTTACTGGACATGTAAATGACAACAAAACAAATAACACATTTTAAATGGACTAATGTCTTCCTGGTGAGGCAAACTTGAGAACTAGCAGCATTTATGATTTTCTTTCATTATAAAGTCAACACTTACATGCTTTCCAGCAAGACCCATTCCAGGGGGTCCTGGTTCCCCTCTCTCTCCTTTCTTTCCTGAGACTGGAATGGCACTCTTTAATCCTTCGGGAAGAGGTGCGCATACTTCACATGAATCCCCCTACACAAAAAGCCAAGTTAAATCACCTTTTCAGCTGTACTTTAATTCAAACATCAAGATGCTGTTTGTTATCACTTACCTTTTCTCCCTTCAGCCCAGGGAGGCCTTGTGTTCCTGTCTCTCCAGGAAGTCCGGGTGCCCCAATCGTTCCTGGAGTTCCTGAATCACCCTGGAATCCCTGTTCTCCCTAATAAATTGGTTAATTTTTTTCAAAACAAAAAGTGTTGGTGAAGTAATTGTATACAGTATTTAAAGAAAAGAGAAATGGAATCTTTAGTGGAAGCTGCTTTAGCAAATGATTTTCATCTAATCAAGCCAGATCATGTTTGCTTCTGTTATTTTATAATTACCTTTTTTACTGGTGTTGGTATTGGAAACTGACTATTCTTGAAAAATGATTCAGAGTTTAGAGCTACATATTCTTATATAATAAGAGCACAGGAGGATTACATGACTTGTTCAACATCACACACTGAGTTAGACCAGCAGATCTAGTAAAGAATCACACATATATTAAGAACAGCTTTGCGAAAATTAATAGAATTCAGCACATGCTGTAGATTTATAAGTGATGCTAAAGGTGGTGGCAATTGTTCACTTAAATCTAGTTTGTATGGCTTCTAAATTCCAGTGAAATGTTTTGAGCAAGTTTTATTTAAACACCTACTTCAGATGTTAAACTCTCTCCAATCCAATAAGTCTATTGAGCATCATGATGTGCTTGTTAGTCATTCTAAAAAACACCTTTTAATATCTGAGGACTTTAGTAGCGATTTAAATCTGGTGACCGGGAGCTTCACAGAACAGGAGACTAATTTAAAATGAATAATGCAGATGTTGTCACACGTGAGCATTGGAGACAGCTAGAAAGACTAAAGAAGGTAATTCCACGCCAGGCCAGGGGGTGGCAGGGTAAAGTAACCCTTTCTCTTTTATCCCTGCAGACCAAACACATCACTTCTGGTTCCAGGCCAGATAAGGTCACTTTCAGTTCTGGACCTGATGACATCACTTCCCCTGCCTTGCCTTAAAAACCCAGCCAACTTCCTTCTGTGAATCAGGTCTGTTGTGGACTCAACCTGTACAATACTGTACCTTCAATTTTCACTTGTTGCAGCCTTTATTCAAGTATACAGGTGGCTGACCCAAACCTTTTCCACGTGTCAAGGTTTATCATTTTACAATTGTATAATTCAATTGTAAATCTCCGACACCAATTGAGATTTAAAGTTTAAAGTTTTAGGTCAAACTTAACTTCACAATCATGGTATATATTAATTTGTTCTTAAGTGATTTTTTTTATTTGGAAAAAATTACATCCATGTCTTTGCAGTTTAAAATGAGGTCTGTCCTCAAGTATAAGTTTGGTATTTTTCAAGTCAAAGTTATTTCTTCTCAAACAAAATATATTTACATTTGCCACAAAAACTGTGTTGTAATGTTAAACATACTGTATGAAAAAAAAATATTTAGCCTGTCCTGGCATTTTACATTGTTCCCTATGGGGCACTGGGCATAAAACATAAAAATTTACCAAATTTTCAAGCCAAAGCAGTTGTCAATTATTGATGAACGTCTTGCAATTACACAACACACTATAAAATAGCCCCCTCCTCGAACCGCCACCTTATCGTGGTGGAGGGGTTTGCATGTCCCAATGATCCTAGAAGCTCTGTTGTCTGGGGCTTTATGCCCCTGGTAGGGCCACCCAAGGAAAACTGGTCTTAGGACAGGAATGAGACAAAGAGTGGTTCATCAAACCTCCTATGAAGAATAAAAAATTTGGACGCCATTTTCCCTCGCCCAGACGCAGGTCACCGGGGCCCCCCTATGGAGCCAGGCCTGGAGGTTGGGCTCGATGGTGAGCATCTGGTGGCCGGGCCTGCACCCATGGGGCTCAGCTGGGCACAGCCTGAAGAGGCAATGTGGGTCCCCCTTCCCATGGACTCACCACCTATGGGAGGGGCCAAGGAGGTCGGGTGCAGTGTGAGTTGGATGGTGGCCAAAGGCGGGGACCTTGGCAGTCCAATCCTTGGCTACAGAAGCTGGCTCTTGGGACGTGGAATGTCACCTCTCTGAAGGGGAAGTAGCCTGAGCTAGTGCGCGAGGTCGAGAGGTTCCGGCTAGATATAGTAGGGCTCACCTTGACGCACAGCTTGGACTCTGGAACCAATCTCCTTGAGAGGGGCTGGACTCTCTACCACTCTGGAGTTGCCCCTGGTGAGAGGTGCTGAGCAGGTGTGGGCATACTTATTGCCCCCTGACTTGGAGCCTGATCATTGGGGTTTACCCCGATGGATGAGAGGGTAGCCTCCCTTCGCCTTCAGGTGGGGGGACGGGTCCTAACTGTTGTTTGTGTGTATGCGCCGAACAGCAGTTTGGAGTACCCACTCTTTTTGGAGTACCTGGAGGGGGTACTAGAGGGCATACCTTCTGGGGACTCCCTCGTTCTGCTGGGAGACTTCAATGCTCACGTGGGCAATGACAGTGAGACCTGAAAGGGCGTGATTGGGAGGAATGGCCCCCCCGATCTGAACCCGAGTGGTGTTTTGTTATTGGACTTCTGTGCTCGTCACGGATTGTCCATAATGAACACCATGTTCAAGGACAGGGGTGTTCATATGTGCACTTGGCACCAGGACACCCTAGGCCTCAGTTCGATGATCGACTTTGTGGTCGTGTCGTCAGAATTTCGGCCACATGTCTTGGACACTCAGGTGAAGAGAGGGGCGGAGCTGTCAACTGATCACCACCTGGTGGTGAGTAGGCTTCGATGGTGGGGGAGGACGCCGGTCAGGCCTGGTAGGCCCAAACGTGTTGTGAGGGTCTGCTGGGAATGTCTGGCAGAATCTCCCGTCAGAAGTAGCTTCAACTCCCACCTCCGGCAGAACTTCGACCACGTCCAGAGGGAGGTGGAGGACATTGAGTCCGAATGGGCCATGTTCTGTGCCTCTATTGTTGAGGCGGTTGACCAGAGCTGTTGCCGTAAGGTGGTCGGTGCCTGTCGTGGCGACAATCCCCAAACCCGTTGGTGGACACCGGCGGTGAGGGATGCCGTCAAGCTGAAGAAGGAGTCCTATAGGACCCTTTTCTCCTGTGGGACTCTGGAGGCAGCTAATAGATACCAGCAGGCCAAGCGGAATGGTTGCTGAGGCAAAAACTCGGGCGTGGGAGGAGTTTGGGGAGGCCATGGAGAACGACTTTAGGACGGCTTCGAGGAGATTCTGGTCCACCATCCGGCGTCTCAGGAGGGGGAAGCAGTGCAGTGTCAACACTGTGTATGGTGGGGATGGTGCGCTGCTGACCTCGATTCGGGACATTGTGGGTCGGTGGGGGGAGTACTTTGAAGACCTCCTCAATCCTACTAACATGCCTTCCAATGAGGAAGCAGAGCCTGGGGACTCAGAGGTGGGCTCCCCCATCTCTGGGACTGAGGTCACCGAGGTGGTCAAAAAACTCCTTGGTGGCAGGGCCCCAGGGGTGGATGACATATGCCCAGAGTTCCTCAAGGCTCTGGATGTTGTAGGACTGTCTTGGTTGACACGCCTCTGCAACATCGCATGGACATCAGGGACAGTGCCTCTGGATTGGCAGACCGGGATGGTGGTCCCTCTCTCTTTAAGAAGGGGGACCGGAGGGTGTGTTCCAACTACAGAGGGATCACACTCCTCAGCCTCCCTGGAAAAGTCTATTCGGGGGTCCTGGAGAGGAGGGTCCACCAGATAGTCGAACCTCGGATTCAGGAGGAACAGTGGACCAGCGCTACACCCTTAGCAGGGTCCTGGAGGGTGCATGGGAGTTTGCCCAACCAGTCTACATGTGTTTTGTGGACTTGGAAAAGGCATTTGATCGTGTCCCTCGGGGAATTCTGTGGGGGCTACTCCAAGAGTATAGGGTACCGGACCCCCTGATAAGGGCTGTTCGGTCACTGTACAACCGGTGTCAAAGCTTGGTTCGCATTGCCGGCAGTAAGTCTAGGCGCAGCCAGGGTGTTCAGGGGGTCCGGTTTGGTGGTCTCAGGATTGGGTCACTGCTTTTTGCAGATGATGTTGTCCTGTTTGCTTCATCAGGCCGTGATCTTCAGCTCTCTCTGGATCAGTTCGCAGCTGAGTGTGAAGCAGCTGGGATGGGAATCATGACCTCCAAATCCGAGACCACGGTCCTCAGCTGGAAAAGGGTGGAGTGCCCCCTCAAGGTTGGGAGCGAGATACTGCCCCAAGTGGAGGAGTTCAATTATCTTGGGGTCTTGTTCACGAGTGTGGGAAGAATGGAGCGTGAGATCGACAGGCGGATCGGTGCAGCGTCCACAGTGATGTGGGCTCTGCATTGGTCTGCCGTGGTGAAAAAGGAGCTAAGCCGTAAGGTGAAGCTCTCAATTTACCAGTCAATCTATGTTCCTACCATCACCTATGGTCATGAGCTATGGGTAGTGACCGAAAGAACGAGATTGCGAATACAAGCGGCTGAAATGAGTTTCCTCTGCAGGGTGTTTGGGCTTTCCCTTAAAGATAGGGTGAGAAGCTCAGTCATCCGGGAGGGGCTCAGAGTAGAGCCGCTGCTCCTCCGAGAGGAGTCAGATGAGGTGGCTCGGGCATCTGATCAGGATGCTTCCTGGACGCCTCCCTGGTGAGGTGTTCCAGGCACGTCTAACCGGGAGGAGGCCCCGGGGAAGACCCAGGACACGCTGGAGGGACTATGGAGGGACTATGTCCAGGGAGAGGAAGTCTGGGTATCTCTGCTCAAGCTGCTGCCCCTGCAACCCGATCTCAGATAAGCGGAAGAGGATGGATGGATGGATGGATGGATGGATGAATGGATGGATGAACTATAAAATAGCTTATACATGTATGTAATTTTTAAACAAAAAACACTAATATTATGAGATTTAGCTATTTCAAAATAATATCAGCTGTGTGTGCAACCTCAGGACTTATATTGTTCCAGAATAACCTTTCACTCCCTGGAGTGTGGTTTCTTCTCACATGCTAGATGGTTGGTTTTGTTTTGATTTATTTCTGTATTTATGTGTGAACTTACTCAACAGAAAACATACAGAGTCCTTACTTTGAGAAAAATACTACAAGAAATATGCAGTAAAATGATTATTTTGCAGTCCCTTTTGTGCATCACAAACACAGAAGGAATGTTCCTTTTATCAAAACTCAAAGAGGATGTACTTGGTACGTTTTTAAGCTTTTATTTTCTGTTGGAGCCCCATAGGGTTCATTATAAAATATCAGGGCTGGTTATGTATTTTTTAAAATTGATAGAAAACTTTTAACTTTATAACACAATTTCATGTGGCAAATACATATATGACATGGTTGCTAAGAAATGAGTTTGACTTGAAAAATACCAAACTTATCCTTTAAAACTTATATCCACTTTGAAATGGGAAAGTTTTTGATTTCTGAAAAACACCAATCCTTTTCTTTAACTCTATTGTCATTATTTGGACAGTATACTGTATATCTTTCTGACAGTCATTTATTTCCATTAAATTGACAGAGTACCTCCTGTAACTGTTGTCATTCAGTTATAGTAAGCATTGTGGAGTAATTATTCAAAGGGCACAAAAGAGGAAGAACTGCAATGGAGGACTAGGTTTACTTTTTATTACACTGGTCGAAAAGGTTGCTGAGAGGTCTGTTATGTTAGGTACATCCCCATTATACCTATTATGGTGGAGTTGCTATCTGGGGATAACCTGCAACTTTAAATGTGAGTTTGGACTCTGAGGTACAGAGGCACAGGACGAAATCTAGACGTTCTGCATGTAATCCCTGACTTTTATGTGATTCCTTATGTTTTTTATTTCCAATACAAACACTCCTGTTTAACTCTTTTTCTTTGCTTTCTTTCTGAGCTCAAGGATGGCTTGGTAACACCCCCAATCTTTTACAACAATTGTTAAAATAAATAGTAGCATGGGCTTGTTAACTGAAAATGGTAGCCATCACTACAATATATTTTATATTTTTGTCATGGAAGTACAGCATAAAGAAAGTGTTAAATTGTATCCAGTGTTACCTACCTTATCTCCCTTTACACCAGGAGCTCCATGTACTCCCTGTTTGAGGAAAGAACAAGAGACACAATTCATAAGCATGTCATCATTTGAACATAACAGGAAAAGTAGTAAGAGTATAAAGAAGTAAATGTATGTACTTAGGCATATAGTAGCAGCATCACTTACCTGTTTACCAGGCTGTCCAATGCCTGGTTGTCCTGGCTCACCTTTCTCTCCCATTTGACCAGGCAGCTGGATAAAGGTCTGTGCACGTCCTTCTTCAGGAGAAGGTGTTGGACATAGCCCACAGGATTCTCCCTGTGAATGTGAGGTAAAAGTGAATGGCCAAAATTCAAAATTGACGCAAGTGTTTGCAGTCTCTGATTTTTTTTTATTTTAAACAAGAGATTGCAACAAGTCTGAAAGTATGCATATTTGTATATAAGTAACACAACATATAAAGACATGAAACAATCAATAACAATATTTATTTTACAAGAAGTTATTATATGCAAAGGAAAACAAATCAAAATTAGGTAAGAAAAATGATGCATAAATAGTATGCAAAAATAAATAATGCACACTTACTGTACATAAGATAGATATTTAATTAAGGGAAATAGAGTCCTTAAATATAGATTTTTTTAAGTCTCTAAATGATGGTCTGATTATAAGCTCAGTTGGTCTGTAGCGATTCCAGACCAAGAGACCATCCAGGTTTCACTGGGCATTTTGTCTAACAAATATTCTTAAGTTGTTCTTTAAAAGAATTCACTTCAAATTAATCTTTTAATGTATGCTCCTTATTTCACACTAAAAACTATGATAAACACCATATTATTTTCAGTGCCAAAATTTATAAAGTAAAAGAAAATATAAATATAGTTTATTTCCATAAAGAAAACAGTATATGGAATATCAGGTTACAGAATCTGTAAATCACATATACACATTTTATGCATTTATTTTACTCCTTTCATGCATTGTTTTACGAGTGTATGGTGTTAAGTGTAATATAAAATGTTATTATAAAGCATTAATAAAAATTATACCAGTGGGATTAACTGTGAATGGGACACTGGCCTTTTCTTCCGGGATTTATAACTTCTGTCTCTAAATGACACACCTTGTCCTTGTGAGGAGCCTTATGTATTGTACAATGCTAAATTAAAACCAGTTAAACATCTGTAGAATGGCTTCCAGTTTACTTAAATTATTTTCACCATTCCTGTTGATGGTTGTTTTAAACACCATTTCTCAATAAAAAGATTTAGTTGAAATTTTTGCCCTTTAATTGAAACTTTAGGCAGTGATCAGGTTTAACCAATATATCTCAGGTTATGTGAAGTTTATGCAGACAAATAATCAAAAAATGATCTGTATGATCTGTAGGCTTTACAAAGTAATCTCACATATTATTGTTAAAATACTGTATACTTAATATTTTTATTAAATACTTCACAAAAGAAGAGCTGAATGTGAAAAATCAAACTTTAACAGTATTACATGCAGACTTCTAAAAAACTCACTTTATAAAGTAAACTAAATACAAGCTTAGCCATTTTTTTTAAAATAACTCTTTTTCCACCTTGTGGTAATGCTCAGAACGTTAAATTATTCCAATGAAAAAATGCATGTAGAGATTCAAAAATATGTTGCGCTACCTTTTCACCTTTGATGCCTACAGATCCTTGCTCACCGATGTTACCCTACAAGATACAAATCAGTCAACAATGTTAGCAGCAACAGCAGCATTCTCATAAGAAAGAATATACTCTTTATAGAAGCATATTTGTGATAAATTAACGTGACATTTCTAGAGGAAGAGTGGAAGTGCTTTGCTGTATCAGCGCTGCTTGTACCCACTCTTTCTAAATTGCTTGGCACAACCTTGCGCTCCAGTGAGATGAGTTTATACGGAAATTCCAGCCCCTTGCTCTCTGTCATGCACAACAGCCTGGACTTTAGATTGAACACTATTAAAAAACAAATCATGTTGTCCAAGGAACAGCAAGGCTAGGTATGGGAACTAAAAGAAAACACACACACACACACACACGCACACACACACACAAATCAATTACAGGATGAAATGAAGTAAGTTAAGGGTTTTTCTGTAAATACAAAGCCTAAGACTTAAATTGGACAGCTGGCTTCCATTAACATTAGCATTAAATAAATGAAGTATTCTGCTGTTGCAAGATATTTATATATTTATTAGTAATTTTTCATGTGTACAAATTTATTGCAGCAAAGGCTGTTTTTCTTAAATAACCTGAATAAATCCAATGTCACCTGCTATATTCTGCAAATTTTCTATGCCTCTCTTTGCAGTGTACACTGTCCATCTGTCTAATCTGTGTTTTTGGAAACATTTGCTCAAGATAAACTTAATATACAATGCATAATTAATTCAGGAAAAACAGTGACTGAGATTGATTAACAACTTCAAGACATATATTTAAATTGCTCTACAAATAATATTCAAATTCTTAATCATCCTACTCATCTTCTTCTCTATATCCATTCTAGCAGTCTAACAAGCAATAGATTAGAGCAATGCAGAATAAAAAATGACACTATGGAAGAGATCACTTGTACCTTCAACAATTTATCTATTCAAAGTTTAGTCTTTGCCAACAAGCTATCAAATGCATGAATTTAACATATTTACCTTAGAAGCCTTCTATAATGATTTGGTGAATATGTTCAAGTGTGTTTGTGATAGATTGGATAATTGAGAGGAAGTTATGATTACTCTTGTAATTATATTTTAGGTTTATATTGAGACTTTATTTGTTTCAGCTTTACTAAATTAAATACATTCTACATTATGTTGTTACTCAGAGATAGGGCTAATTACAGATGTAATTTTCAATTAAGATTCAAGTCCTGACCTCTAAATTTCAAATCAAGTTTTAAGTTATAATGATTACATTTGAGCAAGTCAAGTCAAGCCACTGGATTTAATTAAGCAAATCAAATCAAGTCACTGGCTTTATTCAAACAACTCCAGTCAAGTCACAACTGAAAAAAATTGAGTCAAAAAAGAAATTTATACTATCAATTTTCCACAGCTTCATCATAAGTGCATTGTCTCTAAAACACACTATATTAAAGGAACATTCATTTTGAAAGGGTATGATACTTTGGAGTAGTACATGCTCCACTGACAGACTGAGGAGATCGTTCCTCCCCCACACTATGCGACTCTTCAATTCCACCCGGAGGTGGTAAACGTTAACATTATACAAAGATATTGTCAGTCTGTATACCTGCATTGTTATCACTCTTTAATTTAATATTGTCTTTATCAGTATGCTGCTGCTGGAGTATGTGAATTTCCCCTTGGGATTAATAAATTATCTATCTATCTATCTATCTATCTATCTATCTATCTATCTATCTATCTATCTATCTATCTATCTATCTATCTATCTATCTATCTATCTATCTATCTATCTATCTGTCTAGAGATACCTTAATCTTACTCACATTTTAAAATACCTTCTTCACATACTTTTGCATATTTATAAATTAGAAAATATTTCAATAATCCACCATCATTTACAATGTTTCACACATGCAGAAAATTAAGTGTGATAGAATTTTATCACTTATTTGTGAACAAGATGGTATCATCACTCAATGACTAAACACTCACTCATCAAAGCAACTGGATACAAGCACTGCCAGCATTTTCAAAGTCACTTTAGTTACTGCACAAAACCAAACAGTAGTAGTTCGCTGAACATGAGCACTGCAAGTTGCTGCTTTTTTCTTGGTGTGTTTTATGGTACAATGCTAATAGCTCCACGCTTGGGTGGCCTGTTCTTCATTTAAAGATGTAGTACACTGAAAGTAGGTGTTCTCAGTCTGCATTGCCTGTTTCATGATTATCCCCAGTTAACAAAACTATACAGAAATATTGAAGGCAGCTATCAAAGATAAACAATGTCAGAACAATACAGTTCCTAACATCTGTCTAGCAGCAAGCAAAAATGTAGTGACATGTATCTGTAGATTTTACTGTTTACTGTTTGGTAGTGTTTAGCTTGTGTGATGTTTGTTTTTAGTAAGAAATATTTTCTCATCTCCAATAAAACAAACCTACTATGTTTACAATGAAGCAGCACATGTTGGAACTCTCCACATTGGCATGCAGCCAATGAATTAAAGAGTTAAAGCAATATTAATTTTGATATCACTTAGTTCAAATACAGTATATAAATGCCTTAGCCGTCTAAACATTTTCTAATACACATTAGATAGCATACTGTAATATGTCAGCCCTTCTTAATAAAATGTGTGAGCTACAGAAGAGGGCTGTAATATTAGCCATAATAGCAGCCTTCCATAGCACATAGAAAACAATGTTTATGGGACATCACTTACTGTATAATAAAGTATTTATGATACTTTCTACTGCATTCTTTTGTGCAGAGTAGCAGCAGTACAGATACTCATTTGGATCAGCAGTTCACCATGTGGCGAGATGGTGATTTGAATTGCTGCAGGAGAATGTGGATCAGCAGGTCATCAGAGCTACAGAGCTGACATGCAGTAGAGGTGATAGACTGAGGTGGTATATTTGTTGGAACATAACACATTGATTACTGTATTTGGGGCCAACTAACTAGCAAGCGTAACTGTCTTAATGAATTTTGAAATGTGAAATTTTGATTTTTTTGCCCACCAAAATACAAATAAACATTCCATTCTTTGCAGTACAGTATGAAGTAGAGTGAAAATAGCCAAAATTGATAATCTTCAGTACTGATCCCACTTTTGCTTTTGCACTCCAACACACATGAAAAATATATTAATGGGATGAAAATTAAAGGAATGCAAATTAAATAATAATAGAAATATAACATGTTAAATCCAAGTCAAGTTGCAAGTCACAAAAAGCAAGCCTAAGTCAAGTCTTTTTATTTTTTTTTAATATTGTTAGGAAGTCAAATATCATTATAATTAAGACTTGAGTTAAGTCATGTTACTCAAGTCGTCCACTTCTGTTGCTATGGCAATAACAATTATGATAATGATTAGCTCAATAAAAGCTGTAGCAGGTATTACTTTATGTTCAAGTAATCTTCATCTTATTATCTTACTTTATATTATCATTTTCTGTTTTTCAAACTAGCAAACCAGCCTAACTTTAGAGAGGGTTAGCATCAGGAAGGGCATCCAGCTGTAAAACCAAGTCAAAACCTTAATGATGGAATCAATCCATAAAGCTTTGGAAAATGCTAGGGCGTAGAGAAGCATTGAGAAAAACAGAAAAGTCGCATATGGTGTTTATTGATTTGCAGAAGGCTTATGATAGAGTGCCACATCAAGAGATCAGGACGTGCATGAGAGAGAAAGGAATACCAGAGAAGTAAGTGAGGATTGTCCAGGAAATGTATAAGGGAGTGAGGACTTGGCTTAAAAGTGGAGTTGTGGTAACAAACAAGATACCAGTTAGAGTAGGTCTGTAGCAGGGATCTTCTTAAGTTCTTACCTTTTTGATCTGGTTATGGATGTGTTGATTCATGGGATAAAAGACAACTGTTGATGGCATTGTGTTGTGTAGCACCAGAAAAAAAGGAATTGGAGAGGAAGTTGGAAGAACACATACAGGGGTTTGGATGATAAAGAAGAAGACAGAATATATGAGGTTTAATGATGATCAGAATTCGTAAGCTTGCCTGCAGGAAGAGCTACTAAAAAAGTGATAAATTTAAATATCTAGGATCAGTGGTTGCTCAAGATGGAAAATTGGAAGCAGAGATGACCAATAGAGTGCAGTGTGGATGGAACACTGGAAGAATGTATCAGGAGTATTGTGTGATCGGAGAATTAAGGCAAAGGTTCAAGGGAAGATTTTTAAGACAGTTGTAAAATCAACAATGACGTATGGATCAGAGACATGGGCAGTAAAGGGAGCACAGGAGAAAAACCTAGATGTGGTAGAAATGAAAATATTAAAATGGATGTGTGGAGTTACAAAAAAGAACTGAATTAGAAATTAGACAATCAGAGGTACAACAAAAGTGGGAGAGATGTCTAAAAAAGTAGAGGAAAGTAGGTTGTGGAAGTTTGGACATATGATGAGGAGAGTCAGTGAATATGTGGGCAAAAGAGTGAACGGAATGGAAGTACGGGGGAACAGAAAATGATAGAGGCCAAAATGGAGGTGGGTGGATAAAGTAAGAAAAAACATCTGAAGGAAAATTGTTTAAAGGGAGGAGGAGGTGCAGGACCAAGCTGTATGGAGAAGGTTAATTAAGTACATTGACCCTACACACAAGTGGGAAAAGATGAAGAGGAAGAAGAATATTCTTTGTTATTCATCTGTACCGCACAAGACCAAAACAATTTGCCATTGAAGGATAACAAACCTTGACATGGACCTTGCCTTGTTTCTGGAGCTAATGGTGCTTTTCTTGGTGGGTTCAATTTGTCATGGATTACTTCAACTAGAATATGTTGGTTTAGTATTATATTTCTCAGATAATTACTTGAAACCTGAGAATCTCCTGGAGATGGTATTTAGAGTTAGATAGTCTTGGTATGTTGAAAGTGGGTGAATATATAAGCTCAATTAAACTGACCAATGAAACTACATAAATAAAAATATACCATAGATGTCATGATCAAATATATGTCCAATCGTTTATTTTTAAAAGCTTCCAGTTACATTGAATGGAAAGAAGAGCAAGGGCATCTAAGGTCCACAGTGCAAGGAAGCCATGGTGGGCAGCAAGCCAAAGGCTGCCTCCTTTCAAATTATATTAATTACCTCTAAGTATCAATTCCTTTTAAAGAAAAACACTGTTAAGTTTTTTTTGTTTTTATCAGATGTCCCAGCAGGGAAAGTGAGTAGGGTGAAGCACTTTGTGTAGGGAAAGTATAAACCTTCCACAAATATCTGGCATCAAATGCAAAGGTTTGTGGATTTTAAAAGACACTTTTCACTTTAGTATTTTAAATTTGGGGTGGTAAAGTGACTAATACTATTGCCTCAAGGATCCAGCATCCTGTGTTTAAAAGTGCACTTTGTAACTGTCTTTGCTGAATCTGCACATTTTCCATGTTTCCTCTGTTGGTTTTCACCACACACTGACTTTCTTTTCAAGGAGGGCAATAACCATCATGGCCAGTGATGAGACTTTTCAGCGTCAGGTAAAGCAACACGTTGGCTGGCGTGTACCTTCATCACATCAAGACTGCAATATCAAATCTTAGCCCAAAATGTTAAAGTGGACCAAACAATATCCACAATGTGCAAGGGCTACCTACTCATAACAGAAAAGGCTGAGGTAGCAAGTCCAACAACTTTGACTAGCGTCCATCAACACTGGTAAGCTCACTGGCCACAGCCATAAACTGTGTCAATATCATATGCGTCCAGGAGATAAAGTGGACATGAGCAAAGGCAAAGGACACTGGAGAATGTTAAAACCTCTTCAATAATGGCCAAAAATCAAAGCATTACAGTGTTGCAGTGATTGACAGCTGATTAATCACTAATTGAAACTAAGTCAATATATCTAGGATAGAAAAATAAAATCAGTTCCTGAGGAACACAAACATGAACAATCACCACTTGTTCTATGACAACAGCAATGGTACCCACTGCATCAGTGTGCCACACGTCAAAATAACATGACATAATTTTAACAATATAAATACTAACAAGAACATATTTAAAAGAAAAACATTGGATAACTAGAAAGCAACCAATGGTACAAGCGAGAACAAAAATACCTTTGGAAACACACAGACAAGAATGCCATGAAGTAGTCATTAAGCAGTTCAATAAAAGATTAAGAAAAAAAATTCTAAGGCACTTAGGACATAAATCATTCTGAATAGTACCTACATTTTATACTGAGAGGCTGCTCCAAAAATGTCAGCATAGCACAAACACATTCACAACCAACTCATGTTTCAGCTGTTTCTTAACTGCCAATGCTTTGAAAATTATATAATATAAATAACATCACAAATATATTACAATCAGTTTAATTGAAGTTCACTGTCTATTGGATTCTTATGTAATGTATCAGGCAAAATAAGTATATATTGTAACTTTTTCAGTGTATAGTGTTTTTAGTAGAGTGCATACACTTCAGAACACAGTGTGTGCAAGTCGTACCTTTAAAGAACAATGATTAACAATTAATAAATCAATAACTTGACACAAATAAACAAAACACATAGCTTATGCCATTAACGATGAACTCTCACACTGTCAATTTCGATGTTTGGGAGAAACTGATTATCTGAAAGTATATACAGTGTACCAGTTTGTGCTGAAAGGGATGTGGTATAC
Source organism: Erpetoichthys calabaricus (assembly GCF_900747795.2). Classification (NCBI taxonomy): domain Eukaryota; kingdom Metazoa; phylum Chordata; class Cladistia; order Polypteriformes; family Polypteridae; genus Erpetoichthys; species Erpetoichthys calabaricus. Next base: position 47,713,739 of record NC_041407.2, read on the forward strand.
AGTAATCCCTCGCTACTTCGCAGTTCACTTTTCGCGGATTCACGACTTCGCGGGTTTTTAAATACAAGTGATTGCCCGCCTATCGCGGAAGTTATGTTCCAGACCCACCAGCAACAGGAGAAAATCTGCGATATAGAAAGACCATATAAATAAACATTTTTATAGTTTAAGTCTTAAAATACCTATCCCACATGCTTTAAACACATGTAAACTTATAAAACACACTTTGTTAACACATATGATATGTGGATGTTGGCTAAGGATATGAGTAACATCTCACTATTATAAACATTTTAACTTCACACAAGACAAGACAGTGAGACAGGAAAATTGGTGCTGTACAGGCTTTTAAATTATTGACACGCAGAGCGACAAGCAGCACAAAGCCAGCACAAAGTCCACTTCTCCTTAGCGTTCATTCAGCTCCCCACCCCCTTGACAATGCGAACTGCGCCTCCGGGGAGGGGGGTTTGAGCGAACGTGCGTTCAGCTCTCACACATCCACACACACACTCCTCCTCCTTCCGAACGCGCAGAGCGACAAGCAGGCATTTTGGCGGAAGCAGCACAAAGTCCATTTCTGCTCAGCGTGAGTTCAGCTGCCCCCCTTCACAAAGCGAGTGCAGACACATCGACGTCTGATCGCTGCGTGCAGTGTTGCTCTGCGGTGTTTAAGAACGCAGAAAGTGTTTAAGAGCATAGGAAGTGTTTATAAGAGTGTGGGAAAGGTTAACAAGAGAGTGAGAAAGGTTTATAAGAGTGTGTGAAGGGTTTATAAAGCCTTAAAATATGTATAAATAATAAAATAAATATAGGTCGCTACTTCGCGGATTTTCACCTATCGTGGGGGGCTCTGGAACGTAACCCCCGCGATAGGTGAGGGATTACTGTAATGAGTACATCTGGACAGTAAAAAAAGATTATTTTTCTAAAATATGATTTCAGCAGGGCAACTTGCTGGTGTAATGATGGTGCTCTTGCCTTGCAGTAAAGAGACCAGGGTTTTCATCCAGGGTTTGTATATTCTGCCTAATTCCACATGTATTTCCTCCCACAGCTCAAAGATATGAAGGTTAAGTTCACTGCTGATGCTAAACTGGCCCTAGCCTGTTGTGTGTGTGTTCACCATGTGATGGCCTGGTACCCTATCCTTACAATGTTCTTGCCTTGCACCTTGTGCTTGCTGGACTAGGTTTCAGTTTCTCTGTGACTTAGGAATCCATTCCCGGACGGGTTTATCCATTCCCGGGATTTCGGGAATCCCGCATTTCATTCCCGGGAATCCCGGGCTCCAGGGCATGATACAGTGCTTGGGCATCTCACATGTGAACGGTTTTAGAACGGCTGACACTTATTTTTAATAAAACTACTGCAATATGTTGACACAAATAAAAGACTAACCTTATCTACAAGTAGTAATAAGAGTGTAGAAAGCACAACGTCATCACAGGTGGCGCAGTGGTAGTGCTGCTGCCTTGCAGTAAGGAGACTGTAGAAGATTGTGGGTTCGGTTCCTCCCTGTGTGGATAGCGCTTTGAGTACTGAGAAAAGAGCTATATAAATGTAATTTATTATTAATGTGTCCAGCATGTGGTCGTCCAAGAACGCACCTTCGTGCAGAAGTACGCCAGACACTAAGAAAGCACGCTCTGCCTCCACTGAAGTAGGCGGCACAATCATCAGATACTGATATGCTTGTTCTAAACAACGCCTGTGCTTGCCGTTGCTCTGAAACACCACCATTTCAGCTTTTACTGATGCATCCAGTTTCTTGTCATCATTCTGTGATGGCAAGTTTCTTGGTACAGATAATGCGGATGCAACAGACTGACGCATTGCAATTTCAAGTTGCTGTTCAAAGCTGTTGTCTGATGAAGTGCAAGCTGCAGCAATGGCACCACCTTAATTATTTTCTACTATAACTCTGTTATTTCTTGATTGATTTTTACACGCTATATATGCGAACTTGGCCGTTCCCATTTTACCTGGGAATTACAGCAATTTCATTCCCGGGAATGCGGGAATGAAAAATGTCCGGGAATGGATTCCCTACCTGTGACCCTGCTCTGGATAAAGTAGGTTTAGAAAAGAGATGGATGGATGAAAAAGTCAGTCAAATTTATATAGTAAATGCATGTTTTTTCTTTTATTGCAGCATGTGTTTTATTAATCATTTTTATTTGTTAACAGTTAATGAATATACAACATGTCGCCTCTTAATTCACCTTGCTTGTGTCTGTCATTTTCTAAACACACCCATCTATAGGTTACATTCCTTCAAATTATGTGCTTCTTTATCAATGTTTTCTGGAAACTACTCTGAAATTCAAGCTGATTAATGCTGTCTGTCTATTCGTTCTTCATATTTCCTTACAACAGTGCATTTTTTTAAAGTTGAGGTTTTTGCTACTCTCAAGTGTATAAAAAACATACCAAAAAACAAGTCTCCTGATGATAACAAATCAAAAATCTATCAGGGTATACAGAAGGTTGTGAAGGGTATCACTTACCTTCTCGCCTTTCATTCCTTCCAAACCAGGGAAACCTGGCATTCCTGGTTTTCCCTGTTAAAAATTGAAAATAATGGTTATAAATTTGTTAGTACCATTTAAGCAATTTTCATGCATTTGTATATGCAACACTTTGGAGAAATAATGAATGAATCAACACTCAGTTTATATGGCAGCATGCCAAGCTACATGAATTTTGAAAATTGTTACATCACAAATAATTTAAAGTGTACCAGGTCAAGCTAATGAGCAGAGTTCTATATTAAACAGGCCAGATTTATTACATCAGGTCAGTTGGTGGAGTCTCTTATTATTGATAAAAGCTTTAGGGGAATAAGAGGTCAGACCCCACAATAGAGTCTTGATTTATTGTGTAGGTCAGGCAAGTCAGTGGATTCCTTAACTGCTAAAATAAGTTTTATGAGGTCAGAGCATTTAGCAGAGTTGTACATTATCGATTTAGGTTTTAAAAAGTCTGACCTTGCAGTTGACTTCAAGCCACACAGTTAAGGATCATTTAGGGTTTATGGTGCACTCAAGCTATATACAGTATATGAATTTGGTAAATTCAACAAATATTTAAACACAAAAGAACTATACTACATTAGGGCTGGAAGTAATATGAAACTTTTACTACCTACCGTCCTCCCATCTTTTCCTTTGTCACCACTGTCACCCTACAAAAAAAACAAAAAAACATAGGCCACAACCTCAGACATTGCTACAATATACCATATATTATGAGCTTTTTGTTAAAGTAAGAAGAAGCTTCTAAAATCATAAGCACTTTCAGGGCAGTTAATTATAGAACAATTATTTTCTTATTTATGTGTTTCTAATGAACATATTGTTAAATAATCATAATAAGGGATTAATCCTCCGAGGGCTTCCTAGCCTCTTCAGACAGTGGGTACATGGCCTTGAATGCTATTTACTGTGGTAATTATGGCTATTAAAGAAAACAGCTTTTACTACAGATATCAAGCAAGCTGGCTATAAGCAAAAATGGCAAGGATGAGTGAATAAAACAACCTGTACACTGAAATGTGAAAGATATGATTGTGCAATGTATTCTGAAAACACATTGTATAATTATTTATGTACTGCCTGTTCCCAATACTACAGCATTTACTGATAGAGGCAAGTCAGGAAGAATGCAATATGCTAATGTGACAATTGATGTTTAGCTGCAATTAATCAAATATGCCTTACTGCTAATATTATTATTTCAGTTCAGTCCCAACGTCAGTTCAGTACATTGTTCTTAAGATTTTACAATGGCTGTACAATGTGACCATGTCAAGGTTTATTTTTATATTAAGGAGCAGGGAGTTATGTATGGATGGAGAATTGGGCTTGGTGGACACACCCCTAAACTCTTTAGTATAATGATGATTTACTAGCTGCATTTAGTTTAGTTAACATTTTCACTGTTTTTCTATAAAAAGTAATCTATATATATAATTCACTAAGCAGCCGACCAGGGCATGCAAGACAACCATGGGATACGTACGACATAGCCACGCCCGCCAACTCACAGAGCCTCGCCCACCAACTCTAAGACCATGGGATACGACGACAACTCACAGAAACCTCTCAGGCCCGCTTCCCCGCCCTCTCTCCAGAGAGGCGGAGGGTGCGGAAAGGGCGTTCTCCCTGGGCGTCCTTCCCCTCTCCCCCCGTTCCGCGCCCGACCGCTGTCCAGCCCCGTCCCTCGCTCTGGGAGGTGAGGGTGCGGCGGCGGTCCTCCAGTTTTCAGTCACGTTGCTCTCTCCAGAGTTCCATCTTTTCATTCACTTACAGTCGTATCCTCAAACCCATCCCATTTGGACAACTGTGTCTTTTAGGAAGTGTTCACTCATCAATACATAATTATGCGGCGTATGCCGCAGGTTGGCTAGTTAGGTATACATTTTGTGAGTTATTACAATACAGGAATTATTTTACTTATTTAAATTGTGCAAAATTTCATGTATTTCACATGTTGGATTGAGTTTAATTTTGGCAAAGATAGCTCCTACAGGGGCTTCTAGAACATAATAGACTCTGCCTTCAGGTATGGTGCTCCAAAAGTCAAAGACGGAAAAGACTGTCCTGAGATACAAAGGGGCAAGGATATCACTTCTGATTAATTAGTTTGTTTGGGATGTATATCAAAAATATCCGTACGAATCAATTAAAATATTACACACAACAATCAAAAAGTTATAATTGATTGAATTAATGACTCAAATATGACTAACCATCCAGCATATACAGTTGGAGCTATTGAATACTACAATTTTTTTAGAAGAATGTTTAAGACAACTCAAAGATAATCCTATTATGCACTACTTAAACTAGTCTTTTAAACTAGGTGAGCATTTTTTTTCTGTTGCTAATGAAGACCATTCTTCTGATGTAATCAATAAAAAAGTGGCGCTATGTTTATCTAAACAGCTTCCACATTTACCTTTTTTTACCTATAATACAAAAAGTTCTTCACCGTTTACCTGGTTGCCTGTTTACTAAACTTTAATCACTGATGCTGTTTTACCTTTGACTTTCATATAGCTCACTTTCTTACATGTTTTCAATCCTATATTAAAGACTCAGTGGACTTTATAAGTCACCTACAAAGAATGACTTATTATAATGGCTATATACTGATTATTATGAACACACATTTCAAAATTACTCCTAATTTCTGGATGGAACATACTTCTCTCAATCTTCCTTTTCTGCGTGGTCATGGACTGTTACAATATCATTACATGAACTTATAAGCATTAAGCTTAAGTCCACTTTGCAAACAGAGTATAACATGCAATGAACGTTTGATAAGTCTTCAATCAGGCAACAGCCTCCTGGCCCAAAAGGGAGACACTATAAGGTTTTCAAATGGCATTTAGTATTTGCCTTTCTGTGCCGTAAGGCTGATTTGATAGGGTAGCATTTCTAAACGTAGGATTTCTCTTCCCTTTCCACTGAACAGAATGCAAGCAGATTCAAGCAGCAGGCAAACCATTTCTCTAATAAAGAACTGACTTCATAGGTTTAGGAGCTCACGGGAAAGCTAATAACATGTTCTGATCGAATACCTGTTGTGTGTTAACCTCAAAAATGAAAGAGAACATGGCAGATGCATTGTTACAAAGGAGAAAAATCCGTACTTTTACATATAATTGGAACTAAAGTTACTTTTTTCAATTAATGGAGACTTTTATTTGGACTTCCTACAAACTGCATTCTTATTTCAAAAGCATCATGCCACACTAATTGCAGTGTTATTAACACTGCAGGTTAGAATTCTACGTATGTCCACTAGGGCTGTAGGATTAAATGTCACTCTTTGATTAATTCAAATGTATTGAAAAAACAGATCTTATTTGAATGCCAGCCCTAACATTTGAATGTAAACAAACACTTGTTTGTTTTTAACTTGCACGAATTTCCAAATTGCCCTGGAAGGGGAATGCAATCAGTATTTAACAGACTGGCTTTTACACACCACTTCCAGGAGCAACCTATTAGCATTTCCAAGTGGTTAGCTTCTTGTCAAACATTAGTAAAACAGATAGCCTTTGGTGTCTTAAACACACCCCATTCACAGAGCATTTGGGGACAGATTGTACTACCTCTGCTGCCCTGCTCTTGGATCTAATGGCATCTTGAAAGTTATTCTTGTGTCATGGCAGAACTATTAAGCACTGTTAACCAACTGTTTTATTATTATAACATCTTTACAATTTTGGCAACATTCATTTTAGTTACCTTTGCGCACCCACAGCTTTATGTACAGTTTGCAAATCAGCTGACTGCTGACTTAACATATATTCCCAAAAGTAATAAGGTATAATATTATCATTTTGCCACAGGTGCAAAGGGGTAATGGACAATTAGTTTAATCTTAAATATGAACCCTTGACTACCTGCTCTCAGCCACTGCACTCAATTGGCTTCCTACATTGAAGTTGCTACATCATCCACCAAATGCACTGTTTTTTTATCTTTCCATCTAGCTATGAAATTAAGTATAGCCTACTCTTCATTTGCTTTACTTCTATTTTTTGTTCTGTATTTTTAGCTTAATGGTACCCTGATAAACACTCATACACTCTTAACAGATTATATTTAAGCTGTTCTGATATATGGCCGGCAGTTTATCCCAGCCAATACCCCCACATCGCTAGATGGAGCTCTCCCTGCAACATGGAGGGGCCCCGAATTCCAGCAGGGCATCATGGACGTTGGAGTTATTCTTCACAGCCCTGCTGGATACCGTGGGGGTTGCCAGGGGACGCTGCAGGGAGGCCCAACGACCTGTACTTTCCGTATAGCCCAGAAGTACTTCCCAGTCACGGAAGAACGGAAGAAATGACGTACTTCCGGGCTGAAGAAAAGAAGAGTTTTGATCTGACCCGGAAGTGTTAGGAAGTCACGAGTACTGAGGGACAGAAGCACTTCCGGGTCAAGGAGTTTAAAAGGACTGTGGGAGATACCAGCAGTGAGCCGAGTTGGGATAGAGTGGAACGGAGCTGCTGGGAGTGGAGGAATTGTTTATTGATTGGTGTATTGATTTATAATTGAGAGTATAGTGGAGGTGCTTTGTGCACACTATTATTATAATAAAGTCATCTTTGGACTTTTACCTGGTGTCAGAACATGTTGTCTGAGGGTTCAAGGGGTCGACAGAGCCCCCTATCTGTAACACTGTCCCTAATAACTCCGCAAGCTGTACTTTGCTTTTTTGTAGAGACAGCACTAAGACCAGTGGGAACAACAAGTCTTTTGCACCTTTATTCAAGGATCTCTGAAAAAATATAGGACAGAACGCCTGTACTTCATTTACACCATGCAGTGGGTAAGAGGTGTAAGAGGAGTAAAACCTTTTGGCAGCTTGAATTTTGGAACAACTTATGTTTAAGGGACTGAACAGTGTATTTGCAATGAAAAGAAACTTTAAGCAAAAAAATTAAACAAGTTGCAGAATGACAATAAAAAGGACTGAAAAATAAAATGATTCATATTACTTTGTGTTGTGGGGTACAAAATATGTATATTTTGGTTTATATTTCCATTATACTGTATTCTGTTCAAAACAAGACAACAGATGAACTACATTCAGGACAAAGCAAAGCATGTCTTCTTTCCAGTTATACCTAACTTTTAAAATAGCTGCTCCAACAAAGAAAGGAAGACATGCTAGTGACTCAGGCTATCAATTACTTTATAACCTGAGAAAGGATGGACATCTAATTATTTTACAGCCTGGGAAAGGAAGACCTGCCGATACCTCAGAGAACATAAAAAAGTTATATTGTTTGAGAAAAATGACAGTGAATTCATTCATCATATTGACAGCCAGCCAATCAGAATATCTAACAATCACAACTTGCAAAACCCCCCAGTAGAATTGTAGAATAAATATTCCTTGTCTAAGGAGCGATATAGTAAGGAAGGAGGGAGGAAGAAGAAGGGACGAAGACGTCAGAAGAGAATTCAGCGATGTCAACGTGAAGCCGTTTCAATCTAATCGTCAGAAAAGCATCTAATGAATAACTACGAGTGCTAGATCACAAGCTGCCTGCAACATTCATCCTTGTAATCTTTAACTTTTCACAAGCTTTTTCTAAAGACTATATATCTAAACTTTACTATCAGTCCTATTTTCTATTATTCTTTGTTCCACTGGAATTATTATTATTCCTGTGATAAATACCATGCTGCTTTTAACGTTCTATGCTTTGTCTTAATGTCTAGTGATTGAAGTAATAAGTTAGATTACTTTGAGCACCTGGTGCAGCCGGAGGTTTGCCATTACCTCTGTGCTGCGAGGTTTATTAAGACTGCGGGTGAGAGCTCCACCCCATAGTAGGGAACAATATGTAAAGTAAGGCATTCTTGGCTGATAAATGGCCCATAGTCAAGAGTGCTGAGCCTTTGTATGTTTAACACTAGAATTACCATAGCCTACGAAAAAACTCATAGATCCGTCCCACCTTAAATCGCTTCTTAAATCCATTCGCACCTCTCCGCCATCGTCTTTTGTCTGCTAAATGTGCAGATAAAGACAAGCTGCAAACAGCCGACTATTCCATCCCCCCACCGACTTAGAACGTGCACGAACTTCTCCCAGCTCATGCCTTGATTGATTATCTGGGAGTGAAGTGGAGTTTTAAAGTGGAAATAATAGATTGTTATTTGGAACACACGCATTTCATGTGTGTTCCGTTTCTACAGTAATCTGTGTAAACACATTTTTAAAACAGAAACGTTTTTCATATTCTAGTAGTAATTGACAAAATGTAGGCATAAACTTCGCAGCGGTGAAGTAGTGTGTTAAAGAGGTTATGTAAACATATATATACATATACATATATATATACATATCTACATATACACATATCTACATATACATATATATACATATATATATATATATATATATATATATATATATATATATATATATATATATATATATATATATATATATATATATATACACATCCACATATATATACATATATATATATATATATACATATCAGCATATATATACACATACATACACACACACATATACATATATACATATACACATACATACATAGTGCGTTGTAACACGGGCTGTGATTGTTACATGGGAGGGAGACGACAAATCACAGCTTCCCGCTTTCTAATCGGGCCTGTGATTGGTGCTTTGACTGATGCCCAGATCCCACAGTATCTCCCCTTAGGAGAGGCGTTAGGCAAGTGTATTTGAATAGCGGTGCTGCAAGTTTAGCTTTACACCTGTTTTTAAGGCTTATTGACTGAAAGGGGCTTTCATGAAAAAAGTTAGGGCTTTGCTACAGGATACACCCTCCACAAGTTAAGGAAGTAAAAATAAAGGTATATATTTCTGTTTTATTTAAACCTTTTAAGTTTGTATGCAGGCGGCATGGTGGCGCAGTGAAAGGTGCCAGTTAGGAGACCCGGGTTCGATTCCCTGCGTGGAGTTTGAATGTTCTCCCCGTGTCTGTCTGGGTTTCCTCCGGGTACTCCGGTTTCCTCCCACAGTCCAAAGACATGCAGGTTAGGTGCATTGGCGATTTTAAATTGTCCCTGGTGTGTGGGTGTGTGTGGGTGTGTGCACCCTGCGGTGGGCTGGCACCTTGCCCGGGGTTTGTTTCCTGCCTTGTGCCCTGTGTTGGCAGGGATTGGCTCCTGTATTTAGGATATAGCGGGTTGGATAATGGATGGATGGACATTTGTATGCATAGCCCCATTTGCCCGTTTTCGTTTTTTTTCTTTCTTCAGTAATATTTCAGCAAACCCGGAGCTTGTCAGTTCAAATCCTGGTACTGACACCACTGTGTGACCCTGAGGAAGTCACTTCACCTGCCTATTCTGCAAAAAACAAAAGTAATGTAACAAATTGTACCTCAGATGTTGCAAGTTGCTGGAATAAAGGCATAAGTCAAATAGATAAATATGTATTATACACATAGGAACTATTCATTTATTTTCAGTTAAGTCATCTGCAGCAAACCTTTATAAATGAGTGTTTCTCCTTTTTAGATAGTGCAAACTGTTTCTTCTTCATTGAGGTTTTCTCTTGGAGAGCTTTTTTCATTTCATTGAAAATTAAAGCAGCAGCTGCCAAAATATGTAGCTTTCTTATTAATTTTTCAACATTGTGTAAAATAACTTTATAAAGTAACATAAAAGGTTTAAATACTGGTTATCCTTTTACACTAAAATATTACTAAAGAGATACAAAAAAAGTAAAATGCATATGTTGTTTTTCTTTAAGGAGATTTAATATTACTGAAGAAAGTAAAAAAAAAACTAAAACAGCCAAATGGGGCTATGCATACAAACTTAAAAGGTTTAAATAAAACAGAAATATATACCTTTATTTTTACTTCCTTAACTTGTGGAGGGTGTATCCTGTAGCAAAGCCCTAACTTCTTTCGTGAAAGCCCGTTTCAGTCAATAAGTCTTAAAAACAGGTGTAAAGATATTGACAATAAGCTACACAAACCCACCAAGACATGGAATCGTTTAAATCAAGGCGCGAGTCGAAAAACACCATCCCATACTATTAGTTAACGATTAACACATTTCTATATGTATTGTAAGCATACAATACAACTGATAATATGTTGCGCTTATTTATCTGGTGTACCGACATTTTTGCGCGTTTAACGGCTGAAATCCAACGTGGTTTGTGCCCTTCAGAATGAAAACAGTTTGCATTTACCTTTTTAATAAAAGGCAAGCTTTTAAGCCTGAGAAATCACCCCGTAAATGCACACGTTTAATTGCACATGTGTTAATATGTATGCTTACACACTGTTTCTTCTTCATTGAGGTTTTCTCTAGCATGTAGATCGGGGTAATTACATTCGCAGCATTCGTAGTCTGAATCACAATCTGATTGTATGGGTGGTTACCTACCAGGTAACGCTTATGGTTGGCCAGCAAGTCAGCTAACATCAGCCACGGTGCCTTCAGTTGTGAGAAGCAGATCATAGAATGGTTGAAAATAGTTTACTGTCAAATAATGCAAAGAGTACGCGACACGTGTTTCGCCCTAATTCTTGGCTCTTCAGGTGTACACACTCACTGCACTCCCTTACGGGAATCGAACCTCGGATGTCAGCGCTAGAGGGGCTTTGCAGCGGTGAAGTATTGCTTTTAAATTTTAATTAAGAAGAAAAGAAAACCTTTTTAAATTGAGGGAAAATATACCAATAACAATTTGTTAAGGATCTGTTTTTTTGTTAAGCTGCCTTTACACAGCCTGTCCGCTGTTTTATAAACGAACGCCATATAAGGCTGTCCTTTCTCCTTCACAGTCAGTTCACGTGATTACGTGTGAGGTGTGATGACGCGATACGCAACCCCGCCTCCCACAGCCAGCGAGCTGCAGTCCATTACTGTATATGGACTAAAAGGAGGTTCCAGTTATGACTGTTACGCTTTGAATTTCAAAATGAAACCTGCCTAACTTTTGTAAGTAAGCTGTAAGGAATGAGCCTGCCAAATTCAGCCTTCCACCTACACGGTAAGTTGGAGAATTAGTGATGAGTGAGTGAGTGAGTGAGTGAGTGAGTGAGTGAGTGAGTGAGTGAGTGAGTGAGTGAGTGAGTGAGGGCTTTGCCTTTTATTAGTACAGATGAAGCCTGAAGTCCAAATATCAAAGAAACACTTTCACAAAAGGTACAAATATAACAGAACAAGTGCGCTTTTATTCAAAAATATAACTGCAGCACTCATTTACTACAACGGCCCCGTGGCGCAACAGTATCAGTTGCTGACTGGGAATCAAAAGGTCACAAGTTTGATCCTACACGACTCCCTTTTGAGAAGTGAACTGCTCTTATTTTTACTATTTTAGAATAAAAAGATACATTTGATTTCAGTCTGTAACAGCCGGTGTAATTTATGATATTTGTAAAGGTTAGCTTTGTTTTTGTTTTATTCACTTTTCATTTTCTCAGTCATGTTCAGGATCCTTCCCTACCCCATCTGACACTGCTGTTTTCACATAAAGACGCGCTATAGCTCTGCAGTGTATCATGATACATACGACCGCAAGTTTTTTTTCTCCCAATCTTGCCAGTCCCCACATGTTGCTGTATGCTGTTTCTTTTGTACTCCAGGACATGCAGAGGAAAACATAGTAAAGAGCAGTAACTTCAGCGCTATATGCAATCATCAGACACTCCCCATCTGACACTGCTGTTTTCACATAAAGACGCTCTATAGCTCACCCAAGGAGCGCCCTTCCTACATTTACGACATGTGTACTTGTTGCAGTGTACACACCTCTCTGTGCTATGGTTCCTATTGCACTGAACAAGCACCTGTAATTTGCAGCTCTATTCATTATCTCAAAACAAATATATGTGACATTTTGAAGAAATCATTTAATGACGTGAATAGTACCAATCAGAAAACATCATCGAAGTAATGCAATATTATTTTAAAACGAACAGCGTCAGATTGGGTGTGATTTATACTGCCGCTGTTACTTAGAGTCAGATCAGAAGCTGAATAAGCTCCTGTTCTGACTCTAAGTAAAAAAGCATGAATTAATCAACAGAAATAACTGCGATCAACATTTTAAACTTAATGATTTACAGTGCATACCAATTTATAAATTTTATGTCCGTTTGAAGCTACAAAGGAAAAAAAAAACACTTCCTCCCCAGCAGGGAATTGAACTCAGGTATCTACGATGCAGCAGAGCTGCCGTGCTCTGAGTCAGCAAATCTCAGCGTTAACGCCACGAAAAGTGTTGTGACATCTTTGAACCTTTTGTGAAAGTGTTTATTTGATGTTTGGCCGTCAGGCTTCACACATTCTATAGTTTATGCCTGCATTTTGTGACATTTATTACTAAAATATGAAAAAGTTTCTGTTTTAACAATGTGTTTACACAGATTACTGTAGAAACGGAACACACATGAAATGCGTGTGTTCCAAATAACGATCTATTATTTCCACTCTAAAACTCCAGTTCAGTCACTCTCAGATAATCAAACAAGGCATGAGCTGGGAAAACTTAGCGAACGTTTTGCGATGGTGAGGGATGGAATAGCCGGCTTTTTGCTGCTCGTCTTAATCGGCACATTTAGAAGACAAAAGAGAGGTGAGAACGGTTTTAAGGTGGGCTGGATCTACGAGTTTTTTCGTAGACTCTGGTAATTCTAGTGTTAAATGTATTGTTGTAGACCAAAAGTAATATTTAGGTCTGAGATATCATTAAAACATTGTATGTTGTTCATGCTGATAATGAGAAAGTCTCTTGAAGTGCTGACAGGCTGTGTTATTCCTAAGGCACTTGTGCGGTTTAACTCTTTTAGGGCGAATGTCAACTTTTGTCGACAGGAGGGGTTGAGTGTGCATGTCGACAAAAGTCGACATCCAGGGGTAGAGGGCAACAATCAACTGTTAATGGCGACAAAACTCACTCTTACGTCACAGGAATTCCCTCTCTGCTTGGAGGAATGTTAGACTCATTGACTTTGCATCTAATTCTTGTGTGTGCGTGAGTTACGAAATGTAAACAAATGTAAACAAAGGCAAAATTACATCGACATCTCATGAGGGAGCAAAGCGATTGCAAAAAAGAAAATACTCAACAAACAATGTTTTGTGCATTACTGCTGAGTGGGACTCTGATTTTTCAGAATCTGATTTTGTTGACAGTGATTAAGAGATTGGGCTAGAGAGTGAGGAACTGGCATCAGCTGATTGGACACCAGCCGATGCTGCCCCAGCTGATCGGCTGTCAGCTGAGCACATTCATGCAGCCGATGCACCTACGGCAAGGTTTGTGTGGGAGGAATACCCAGACATTGATCCATGGGAGCCAAACTGGCTACCGGACTTCACAAAACAGCATGGCTTGCTGTTGGGCACAACAGATTACCAGCCGCTGGACTACTTCAGGCTGCTCTCTCCTGATGCTGCTTTTCAGCTACTGTCAAACGAGACAAACAGGTATGCAGAGCAATTTTTTGAATCGCGGGTTGTGCTTGCACCACATTCTGGTTTTTCAAGGTGAAAACCAACAACAAAAGATGAAGGGCTTTGTGGTATTACAAACAGAGATGGGACTAGACTGGTGATATAACTTCAGGGAGCATTGGTCCAAATGTGCTTTATCCCCTGGTGGCTTTGGACAGGTTATGCCGCATGATAGGTACGTGTTGCTGCAAAGTTTTATTCACTTCTGTGATAACTAGAAGCAAATCTCAAGGGGTGAGCCAGGCTATAACCCCATGTATAAAGTTCAGCCACTGCTTGACATTGTGGAACCAACATATAAACAATTTTATGAGCCTGGCCGTGATTTGTCTGTTCATGAATGTATGATAAATGACAAGGGACACCTTTTTTCCGCCAATATATGCCAGACAAGCCCACAAAGTATGGCATAAAGGTTTTTGTACTGGCAGAAGCAAACACTGGTTTCTGCCTGAAAGTAATTACATATACAGGAAAGTATTTCTTTCAAAGAGAGAACTGTCCCTTGACAAGTCAGGTTGTGCTGGAGCTGCTTCAGGGCTATGAACATTTGGGTCATGTTGTGTACATGGACAATTTTTATACATCACCAGAATTGTTCATGGAGCTACAGAGCAGAGGAATTGGAGCTTGTGGCACAGTGAGGGTGAACAGGAGACACAGGCCTTCACAGTTGAAGCCAGACAGGCTGAAGATGAAAAGAGTTGACAATTTATTTTTCATGTGGGTGGAAGACTTGGTTGCAGTGGCATGGCACGATGACAAACGAGTGACTTGTCTCTCTACAGTACACACTAACAATATATGTGAGAAAGTGCAGCAACAGACAATTGAAAAGGAAGCATCAGTGCAACACATATAGTAAGCAGTGTAATGTGGCAATGCATGCAATTGGCTGCTTTGAGAGATATCATACTTTGCAGGACTTTGCTGTGTAACACGTATGAGATTTGTATGTGAAATCATAGTATGTGAAATCATATAGTATGCAGGCTCATACAACATGCAAGACAGTAAAATTTGTCAAAAGTAAATATTTTTTTTGATTTGATATGTTAAACCATTGCTAACTTTTTTTAAAAAAAAGTTAGTTTTTGGAAAAATATTCAGCCCTGGGAGAAAAGAAACAAAAAAAAAATTAGCCCTAAAAGAGTTAAAGGTCATTCATGGGGCACTGTTGAGTTTAGGATCAATGTGTAAGTAAGACTCATGAAGTCCTAGGAGAGTGATAAGTTGTGTTATTCATAACACACTTGTGTGGTTTAAAGTGGTAGAGATTAACCAGCTGTGTGTTTCTCATTCATTGGACACTGTTGAGTTTCTGTGTGTGTGCATATAGCTATGTATGCGTGTATTAATCTTAAAGTGCAACAGTAGACCAACCTGGTAATGAACTTGACGAGTTCACTTACCCTTGAAGAAAACAGGGTAAGCAGAGGGAAATACTACAATAATACACTTTGTTAAGTGACTACCATGAACATGATTTATTGACAAACAATTAGGATTCAGCTGACACATGGTAAAATCACTTTTTTTTCCATATCTACATTTTACCTGATAACATAATACATGTGTTTTTGCTGTGCATGAAAAACAAAGTGCTCTTTACACAATGTGATGTGCACATAGGTGTTCCGCTTCATACATACACATCCAGTTCAGTAGATGCACATTTATTACTGCTTTTCAATCCAATCTCAAAACAACTAGACCCAGTCTTATAGAAAAGAAAAAGTTACTGGGAGATTTTTGAACCCATTGTTTTTTAAATTTTAAAAATGTGTTTTTGGATGATCACCATAATCCTGAACCTTTTGATAGTTTTGGCATTTTATTTATTTTCAGTTAATACTAGAATTACCAGAGTCTACAAAAAAACTCGTAGATCTGGCCCACCTTAAAACCGTTCTCAGCTCTCCTTTGTCTTCTAAATGTGCCAATTAACACGGGCAGCAAGCAGCCGGCTATTCCATCCCCCACCGCCGCAGAACGTTCAAAATCGAACCAGGGACACTTGATTACAAGTCAGCAAATCTTACCACTACGCCACAGACGCTGTTGTATCATTCTTGAACCTTTTGTGAAAGTGTTTACTTGATATTTGGACTTCAGGCTTCATACACTGTATAGTTTATGCCTACATTTTGTCATTTACTACTAAAATATGAAAAACGTTTCTGTTTTAAAATTGTGTTTACACAGATTACTGTAGAAATGGAACACACATGAAATGCGTGTGTTCCAAATAGCGACCTATTATTTCCACTCTAAAACTCCAGCACTTCAGTCACTCCTAGATAATCAAACAAGGCATGAGCTGGGAAAAGGATATTGCGTATTAGTTGAGGTATAGCTGCGATTCTTGAGAGACGACCTACCAAGAATTATCATAGAGATCCGGGTTTGAATCCGGCACATTGCTGAATGAAAAAATATATCTCTAAAATATATATATTTTTAAACTTTCTCTTCGACGAATGGTGCTTTGAATTGTACTTTGCAGATTTAGTTGTTTATTTTTATTTTTTGACTAAACAAAAACTGTTTAATGAATGATTGATTTGTTAAGGAACACGTGGACAATAAGCATAGTTAAAATCACAATTAAACAAACTGCCTGCAAATTCTGTTGAATCATAATTATAACAAATTATAACACATTTCACTTACTTATATAGCACCTTTACCATGGCCTCAGACGGCCGCACAGGTAATCAAGATGGGTACAATAAAAATGAAAGCACAATAAGAATGAATAAATAATAGTTCATAGCCTTGTGTTTGTATGTATTTATAAAATTTGGGAAGTAATATATTCTAGTTGATGTTGACATTTAATTCATTTGAAGTAGGTAAAAATAAATATTTGGAAATATTACGAAGGGAAATGTTTATATACTTATAGTAAACAGCACACACACCATTTAGCTAATCATATATATCTTCTTCTTCTTCATTCGGCTGCTCCCGTCAGGGGATGCCACAGCGGATCATCTTTTATATATATCCTGGCCAAATCAGGCATCAGAATAGCACACAAACCCGCGAACAATCTGCGCACTGTCCCTTTTCAACGCAAAAAACAAGAAATCGACAGCAGAAACACAAAACGAAGTTTATAGCATTCCATGCAGTTTTTGCCCAGCGGTATACATGAGACAAACATCAAAAAGAATTGCAACACGTATACAGGAACATCGCAACGCCGTCAGAAGAAAGGACTCACGATCACAGATCTATACGCATACAAATTCAACAGGACATACATTTAACTGGGACAATGTACAAGTAAGATTTAAGGCAAGTACTAAAAGTGCCAGAGAGCTGGCCGATTCCTGGTTATCAAATGAGAACGCCATCAACAGACACTTGGACATAAACCCAGCATATGTAAACTTAAGTAGGACATGTTCATAATAAATAAAACGTTACGACCTGTACCCCATATACTGTATATGCTATTCTACTGCACGATTAGAATCGTCTGAGTATTAAAGGTGTAGGTCTATTTTATAAGCATATTTTATAACATCAATGTTAATATCGAGTATAACTATAATTATTCTGTATTAGCATTGATATAAACGATTTGTGAAATTAGTGTTAAGTATAAAAAATGAAACTATGATTATACAATTCAATGTTTATTATATTTATCCATTATTATATATGACTTTACAAGTTTTGCACACATATTTAATAAATGTAATAAACTGCACCAAGAATGGTTAAAAAAATCATTCAAAAATGTGTACGTGAATGTAAATATATCTGCACAAACCGACACTTGTGAGTAACATTTTTAGAAAGTTCAAAATGAAACACAAATCGCAAAGCGTCTGTGTGCAGACTCGAATAAGCTTTTGCAGAATACATTAACTGACAAGAGGCTGACCCGCCCTTTCTGAGTTTTGGTAGCCAACACAAGCCGTGATTTCGCCAATTCCTTGGTAGCCGACCGAGCCATCATTGGCCAGTCCTTTGTAGCTGAACCGGGCTGTGAATGGTCAATTCTTGGTAGCCGATATGGGCCGCGATTGGCCCGAGCTTTCAATTCTTGGTAGAATCTTGGTAGCAGAAAGCGATCTGATTGGTTTTTGCTACCAAGAATTACCTCGACTCATGGCTGCTCGGAGGGGAAAACTTAGTGAATGTTCTGCGACGGTGGGGGATGGAATAGCCGGCTGCTTGCTGCTCGTGTTAATCGGCACATTTAGAAGACAAAGGAGAGGTGAGAACGGTTTTAAGGTGGGCCGAATCTACGAGTTTTTTCATAGACTCTGGTAATTCTAGTGTTAATTACAATATTTGTTGGAATTAGGATTCTGATTTTAATTATTCACCATGCTAATTATTATAATCTACCCAAAATGTTTTAGAACAAGAACCAGCCAGTCTATGTATCTGAAAATTGCCAGAAAAAAAAAATGATCTGAATTTTTTCCTGATCATTGATGTGTGAAAAAGGTATACTGTAGATGTCAAACCTAGAAAAAAAAACTTTCAGTTGTAAATAACACATATTCCAAAGAACTTGAGTCTTTGAGAGAACTCTGACTTCCAGGTCACGAGAGACTACACTGGTATGTTTTGGCTGCAGCTTCCCCCAGTGAATAAAGTAAAAGAAAAAAGGGAAATGGAACTGTGCGGTCTATTTTTGGTCCCTATGAAAGTCCTGGAATCTTTTTGAATTTCTGCCCATATGGTCAACTGCCTGCCTGCTTGTGCCCTTCTTAAATCCCATAGATTTTTTTGCAGATTCTGGATCTTATATGCGCTTATCTGTCTGGGTGTTTTGTTTTGCCATGCTACTTTTATCTCTTCAACTGATTTATGGCTATAAGATACTCTTTTTTGGAGCTTTATGCTTTTCATCATGCTGAGCGCCAAACCCCCCGACATCTCTCCTCCTGTTCAGGCATTTAGCAATTTTGTAATATCACAGAACCTTGTTTCAGATGTTTGTTTATTACAATACTGTGAATAACACTGACTTGATCTGAATGCCTTTTATTTACACGGCTGTTCTACTATTACTACTGGACTGTTTACTCCTGTAAACTTTGAGAACTTGCGGTTATTACCATTAATCCGTCAAATCCTCTAGTTATATACAAAATGTTAAAATTGCCCTATTCAGCATCTGCTCTGTAAATGGCAAATCAGGTTTAATTGAGGACTTTGTTGTGGGGCATAATATTGATGTTTTTTGCTTGACAGAAACTTGGCAACAACCTAATGACTATTTTTGATTAAATATGGATGTTTCACCCCACTATTTTTAACTGGAAAAGCCACATATTACTGACCATGGGGGTGGTGTTGCAGTTAAATATTCTTCTAAGTTTAGGATCAAACCAGTTTCTGCTCATGACGTTACATCATTCAAGTATCTGCTATTACTGCTATCTGGCGCAAGATCTCCTGGTCTGTCATCCTCCAAAACTGTCACCAGTGTTCTAGTCAGAACTCACTGAATTGCTCACTTCTCTGTGTTCTTTGTATCCTGCTGTGCTATGGCTTGGTGATTTTAATGTACATGTAGATTCTGTAACCTATTTGCATGTGGCTGATTTTCTTAACATACTTCAGTGTTTTGATTTTATTCAACATGTACACTTTCCTACTCATGTTATAGGACACACACTTGACCTTGTGTATACTGTTGGTGTTACTCATTTATATGGTATTGCTAATTTATATGGTGTTGCTAATGTATATGGTATTGATTTATCTATCTCAGACCATAAGGCTATTTTATTTGATATGCTTATACCTGGTCAGCTGCATGGGCAACAATCACCTCTTAATATCACCTTTAATAATACAAAAATATCAGTGCTACTGCTATTGTAAGTACACTGAAGCAGTGTCCTCCTCCAGCTGTGATTTCTTTATCGCCTACTACCTTAGTTCATCATTATGACTATATACTTTCAACTAGTCTGGATCATGTTTTGCCAATTAAAACATGAAAGTGTGACATTTACACACCCTGCTCCTTGGTTTTCTTCTGAGCTGCATCATATGAAAGCTTGTGGACGCCTTAGTAGGAAAACGAGCTTAGTTGCCCTTGTAACTGCTTATAAGGAATATGTTGCCCTCTATAAGCAAGCACAACAGAGAACTAAGCTTGTTTTTTATACTAATAGCATTCTATGTGGTCAGTATAATACCAGTATAATACTGTTAATAAGCTACTTAAACCTGCAAATAACTTGTCTCCTCTGACCTCTGTCAGATAATTGTCATTTTTTTAATAAAAAGATTGATCAGATTTGTTTTGAATTTCAAAAAGGTCAATTTTTTTCATTTTAAACTGTGTCCATCCAATATCTTAACTGGCAGCTGTTATCTAGTTTCTCATTTTTGGATGATCCTACAGTCCATAAGCTTATCATGACTGCTAGGTCAACTGCTTGTATTCTAGACCCCATGCTTTCTTCATTGGTTACGGTCGCTTTGCCTTTTCTTCTTGTTTTTATCACCAGTATTATCAATACATCTCTTTATACTGCCCTGGTCCCATCCTGCATAAAGATGACTGTTGTTACACCTGTCCTCAAAGAACCTGGACTTTGATACAGCACATCATGACATTCTTTAGTTTAGACTTGAGAATTAGTTAAATGTTGCTTGAAGTGTTCTTGCATAGTTTAAATCATACCTTAAGGACTGATGGCAATTTGTTGCCATTGGTAGGTTTAGGCCTGACCCATCTTATCTGTTCCAAGATGTCCCTTAGGAATCAGATCTTGGCTCTCTGCTCTTTATCATCTATATGTTTCAACTTGGTGCCATTATTATACAGCACAGTCTACGGTTTCACCTTTATGCTGATGATACACAGATTTATCTACACTAGGGGTCTCCAAACTTTTTCCCCCCCGAGAGCTACTTTTACAAAATGAAAATGGCCGAGAGCTACTCATGTTTTCTAACATTTATTCTCATAGCTTATTTCAACCCAAACAAACTGAATAAGCTTGTTTTGCCTGAACATTTTGCATTAAAACATCACAAAAAATATTTAGTTCACCTGCAAGTGCATTTTGTATGATTGTATGCATTTTCTAGTGTATCTCACGCTATTGAATTAAAACATGAATGCTGTAAAAACAAAACAATGCAATTACAAATACACAGATATTACTTATTCATTTGTCATTTTGTTACATTTCACTGTTTCACTTCACAAGAGTATTCACATGTCCAGTTGCATGTGTGATGTGTTTTTTAGTTAGTCAGATAACTGGCACTGCATGGAGTCAGCAAGAGAGGTGTATGGTAGAGTGTAGCCACTTAGGTTCACTCTTATGGAGTCATTTAAATGTTCATCTGTCAGTCTTGTTCTGAACTTTGATTTCATGACATTCATGTCAGAGAAGGCAGACTCACAGAAGTATGTAGACCCAAACAAAGCAGACATTTTCAGAGCTGCTTGGTGAAGATTCTTATAGTTATCTGCCTCTACTAAGCTCCAGAAATGCTGAGAGTGCTGTTGAGACTTTAACTGCACATTATCTTGAAGGTTTACTAATATATAATATATAAAATACAATGTCTCTCTGTCTGTATGTCTGTCTGCTATTCACGAGAGAACTACTTAACGAATTTAGATCAGGTTTTTTTTCTACAATTTGCTTGAACATTCCAGTTGATTTTGTGACTTCTCTCATCGCGCTAAGAATCAGAATTCGCTTGCTGTACCAGTTTATTTGCGCGAATTCAAAAACAAGCAACAGGCCAAGGGGATGGGCCTTCCTTACTCACTCACCAGCTTCGGGGAGTGTTCCTTAACCCAGCTTAGCTAGCGAATAAGAGAACAATTGAATTCAACTTTGTTTTATATTTAAAATAAAGTGTTACTTAGGTCTTGATGAGATTGAGTCCGGATATTCTCTAAAGTGTATGCCATATTGAAAAGATAGATTGCAATTCATATGATATTTTGGAAAGATGGCCCCACCCCTAATTTGAATAATCAAGTTTTCAAATTTATGTAGGATTCGTTAACCCTTTGGCGAGCTACTTGGAAAGGGGTTGCGAGCTACTGGTAGCTTGCGAGCAACGTGTTGGAGACCCCTGATTTAAAACCTTGGGAGCATATTACTCCTACACTTTTAAAATTACATTGGCTACCGGTCCCTTACCTTGTTTCATATAAAGTTCTACTTTTTAGTCTTAAATGCTCTTCATGGTTTAGCCCCATCTTACTTGCTCTCTTTATTATGTCCATATACTCCATCACTTTCACTTTGTTCTTCTGTCTCTTTGCTGTTATCATTCCACGGTGCAGATTGTGTACTATGGGTGATAGGACTTCTAGTGTATTAGAGCCACAATTATGGAATGCCCTGCTTTTGGAACTCGGTACTTGTACCTCACTTTCTGTTTTAAAATCTAAACTTAAAACTTACCTTATTAATATTGATTTTTGTTTATCTTGTTAATTGTGTTTGTACGTATATTAGACTGTTTGATGTTAAGTATGTTGATGTACAGTGTCCTTGGGAACCTTGAAAGGTGTTTTTAAATAAAATTTATGATTATTATTAATATTACATTTTGGACTTGTATTTCATAAAACTGAGTTTAGTATACATCATGTCGTAATACTGATTTGCAGAGAGAAGCAGAGTTGTACTTACAAAATATGTGGGTTATATTGCATTTGTATGGTAATTATTAATAATGCACTGTTCTGCTTATCAACTGAATTACATTGACTTTACTGTTCATCTTACTAATATTGCTTTTACTTCTAATTTTTTCAGTTCTATTACCAACAAAAAGGAGTTGAAATCGGGACATATAGTTAATTTGCACACTGCATTTCACATTTTGAACAACAATATGTATAATCTAACAATTCATGTACTGATCAGATTGTCATTTGTGTTTTATTGTATTGATGATTTGTGTTCTTGGTATTATTATTTAGTTTTTACAATTTCATTAACAGCTGAGATCATCAATTATTTTTGACGCATAGTTATAATTTTACTTCTATTCCCCTTTTTAGTTAGGAGAATCTGTTTTAAAGATAGCTTTTTTCAGTTCACACTTTATGGAAAAGCTACTGATAATACTTTACTTCATGCTTACTGTTTGTGTCCTAAATCATTAATCAATAATTTAAGTGTCTCTTTTTCCCCATTATGTCATATCTGTTCTATCAAAACCTAACAATCTTAGTTTATATTACTCAGAAGAATTACCTACAAATGGGTTACTCTAAATAATTAATAAATATATTCCATTTATACTCTTTATTATGTAGACCTTAACAGAATTCCCCAAATCTCATTTACCCTAAGTTGTTGTCTATAAGCCGGACTCATGTATTAGCCGGAGACCAAAAATCATACGAATTTTTAAAATAAAATCGTATCATAGATAAGCCGGACTCATGGATAAGCCGAACGTACTATAACCTATAACTAAAAGAAGGGAGGGAGGTCAGTGGTCTCACTCGCGCCCATTTAATTTCTTTAAGGGGGGAGAGAGTGTGAGATATTGGCGTCTCTCTCACTCCCCGCATGGCGCGGTTGGAGCGGCCGGAGCGGCCGGAGCGCGTTCTTTCTGCTCTGGGCGTCGCCGAGTCAACACGAGCGCGTAGCGGTCATTTAAATTGTGATTTTATATGTAAGCATATTTAAATATATATCGCGGATTTCTGCGGACAATGGGTCTTTTAATTTCTGGTACATGCTTCCTCAGTTGGTTTGCCCAGTTGATTTCATACAAGGGACGCTATTGGCAGATGGCTGAGAAGCTAGATTGCTTACTTTTCTGTCTCTCTTGCGCTGACTATCTGTGATCCTGACGTATGGGGATTGAGCAGGGGGGCTGTTTGCACACCTAGACGATACGGACGCTCGTCTAAAAATGCTGAAAGATTATCTTCACGTTGCTATCTTTTGTAAAGCTGATTCCTGAAAAGACATGCTGCACAGTGCTTCGCATACTTAAAAGCTCGAAGGGCACGTATTGATTTTTGACTGAAAAACAAACTCTCCCTCTCTCTCTCTTTGTCTGCTCCTGACGGAGGGGGTGTGAGCTGCCGCCTTCAACAGCTTTGTGCCGCGGTGCTTCGCATACTTAAAAGCCAAACAGACATATTGATTTGTTTGCTTCACTCCTTTGAAGAGGAAGATATGTTTGCATTCTTTTAATTGTGAGACGGAACTGTCATCTCTGTCTTGTCATGGAGCACAGTTTAAACTTTTGAAAAAGAGACAAATGTTTGTTTGCAGTGTTTGAATAACGTTCCTGTCTCTCTACAACCTCCTGTGTTTCTGCGCAAATCTGTGACCCAAGCATGACAATATAAAAATAACCATATAAACATATGGTTTCTACTTCGCGGATATTCTTATTTCGCGGGTGGCTCTGGAACGCAACCCCCGCGATGGATGTATAAGCCGGATTTATGTATAAGCCGATATTCTATTTTTTCATTTTCACAACTTTTTTCCTTAGATAAGCCGCGGCTTATAGACAAGAACTTAGGGTACTTATCACCCTGTCAGGGTTTACTGCTGTTATAGTTCAGTTCTTCTTCTTTCTTTTATATCTATAACCTCAGGCTATTAGATAGAGCACAAGAACAGACAGGAGAAAAGTTACAGATTTTTTATGTATTAATACTGTACTGGATCAGATATATAGTGTCATAAAACAAAATCAAAATAAAATGTTAACAACACACAACTTGGTACTGCTAATTGTTTAGTCTTTTCCAGGCAGACTATTTCTTGTGTTGCTTGAAATGTTGGCTATAACTCAGAGCCATTCTTGGATCGACTTTTCTCACATAATGTCTTCTTTTTCTGATCAGCTTTACTGCTGATACTTATAAAGCTAACCTAGGTATGATAAAGCCATCCTATCTCCAAGACAACTTTGCCTTTTTAAAGTTACACTTCTTGTCTGTGAAATGTGCTTTCAGAACTCATATGGTTTTTCCATTAGAGTCCGGAGGCTATAGCGTGGTGTGCTTGTGTAACTAGGAACAGGGGTATAAGAAGCCAAAGTCCATGAAACTAAAAGCACGTTTCCAAAATCAGATGCTTTAGCTCACATTTCTTACAACCTAAATGGCAGCCAAGTACACAGCATGACTATATAACTTAGACATAGCTTATAAAGCCATACGTGTAATATAGCATCAGTTTTGCAAAACAGATAGCAGCAAAACATGCCCAGCCAATATACCAGAGCTAATTACACTTTCTGCTTAAGCTAATTATTCAACCATTTAGGTATTTTCTAAGCAAACACCTTAAAAATAGAAATAAAAAAATAAAGCAACTTTTTAAAATAAAGAATCTTAAAACATCTTTGGAAAGTTTCACTTTTTAAACATTATAAGAAAAGTCCTTTTGCTTCCAGAAATGTTTTGCTAATTTCTCCAAAATAATATTTTATTAATTGAGATTTCTAACTTCCACATGAAAAATTGCTTAACAAAAAATATATGCATTTGAATGTTTTCTAAGTATGAAAATCTTTTCTGCCATGTAGACTTAAAACCTATTAATTTTTTTAGGAACCATCACTATTTGCATTTTTCTAATGGCAAAATATTGACCATTTCCTATTTGATCATTTACATTCATCTTTTCCATTGCCTGAACTTAATACTATTTGCGGTGTGAACTCTGGGCATTATTCTTTCCTATATTGTGGTTGTTGTGTAGATGTATTTAAGAGAAGCACTGCTCACAACAAAGTAGATCTAATCTAGTTCTGAAAGCATTATCTATTTACTTCAACATCAATGGCTACTACTATAAGTACAAGTAGGTAAAACAATTTGCAATGTCAAGACACAGGAAATATAAGAGAACTTTAAGCATGCAATATTTAAAACACTCAGTATCCAGACATTTTAGTATGGCATTTTATTAAATAGCATTTGTAATTTAAAATACAGATATACAGTCTTGTCTCAGACATTGTAAAACCACATTCTTGCCATGGGGATTTCAAAAACCTTCGGCTTCAAGCAGAAACCTAATTTATATTTAAATGTAATGTTTATTGGTTTGAATTAAACCACTGAATTGTCTTGCTTTTTAAAAACAAACCTTGAAACCCTATCCTCCTACTACAATTTTTATAAATTTGATTTGGTATTATAAGACAGTTACATTTTACAGTTTCATTTTCTCTTTTACACTTAAACAAATTACTACATTTTGCGTGAGTCGTGCATTGTTTTGAGGTAAGCCTCATTCAAGCTTGGGAATTGATCAGGACTCTTGACCAATGAATGAAAGGGGGATGAGTCTAAAATTTAAAAGTTCAAATTTGCTTGAATTCAATTTACTTTTGTGCACTACTCTCATTTTTCAGAAGTACATATTTAACAATATTTTAGTTAAAAATACATGAGTTTTCAACTTTGTTATAACTGACTTATGAATTATGCAATTTGAGTAAGATGGGATTTTTTTAATGAACGCTTTAATATTTGTTGCTCATTGGACTCCATTGTAACAGAGAAGATTTTATATTTGTTCTTCACAGAAAAATTAACATTTTTTCTCAGCCATCACCATCATGGTAAAAGTAACAAATGAAAAAAAGTATCACTTTTGGGTGGAGTGTTCATTTAGGCTTCTCCTTACTTTATGCTAGTAGTTCTGAACACCATATTTTAGTGGAGGTTTCCTTCAAGACCTTTTCTGTACTTCTGTGGTGGGTTCTAAACTCCTAGCAGCCCAATGCTTGCTAATCAAGTTTTTTTCAAAAGACAATTTATTTTATATAAAATGTTTCTATGGCAAACATCATGCTAAAGTGTACTGTATAAAGATAGTGTAATCTTAATCTTCGGAGTGCAGTCTGCTGTTAATCATTATTTTTTTAACTTGGCAATTCTATTTGGCAACTGATTTTTATTATATATTAATTTTTTTTTATTATTATTATTTTTCTATTTATTTTTTTGTGTACTTTTGTAAAGAGCAATGATTTGCCTTTGAAAATGTGGTAAAATGGGGAATCGCATTTACATGTAAATCTGAGCAAAAACATATTAATCTGTAAAAATAAAAATAATACATGCCGTTATTTACATTGTAGGTTTCAATTGGAATTTCTTCCCTGCCCATCGATTTCCCTTTCTTTTCCCCAAGGCCCCTAATGTCTGACACTTTTGCATGGTAATGCTTGCAATGCATTAGTCACATGATGGAGGGGCAGGGGTCATAAAAGGGAAGTCTGGGATTGAGCTGTGCTGAAATATTGTCATTTGTGCATTGCTACAGAAACTATCTACACAGTTCTGATTTTAATAAGTCTCTAGTGTACTCTAAAAATGTATGTGTGGTCCATAGATATTCAACATGGTGGGCAAAAAAAGACTCTTAATAAACCATGCTGTATGTCACCGATATATGGCTTTAGCTTGTATGAGTGGACTCCAGTATTGATGTTATGCATACATCTTCTCTATATGCATTCATACATGCCAGCTATAACCTGGCTCCTGTATCATTTAAATTAATTTAGCCATGTGCCTGTATGAATTATCAAATAACTGATGAGCATTAGATGGCTACAACTTGAGCTGGCAGCCTGATAATTATAAGGTCAATAAGAAAACCAGGATCCTGATATGAATACCAATTCAATAAAAGCATTTTCTTTATCTTCTCTGGTTAACACAAATTTTAGATGAAAAATTAATCTTGATCAGTTTCATGAAAAATCCACAAGGTACACAGTATTTATGTACATCACTTTTGTATGATTATGTTCTCTATTGTCACCTATTTACACAGGGCAAGTGTAAGAAGCTTTACAAGAACGGAGAAAATTGAACTAAGGTAAATAATACATACCATTTCTCCTTTCTGCCCAGGCAGTCCAGTAGCACCTGGTTCACCCTGCAATAACAAAAGAGAGCCTGATGAAGTGAGAAAATGCAACTTCTTACTTTTAAGTGATTCAGAAAATTTAAAACCAAACTGTACATACTCATATTCTTAAAGAGTAAATATTGCACTGATACCCCAATAACAATTCTGAGTAGATTCCAAAAACACTAACTAACTTACTGACTCTTGTATTGGCTAAAATTCACACCTGATGTCTATGCTTTGTCAGGAATTTTGATGCCATTTCGTAACCTGGAATTCTACTCAGATCTGACTTCATATATCTACAGTTAACAACCCACTGAAGATGCTTTTAGAGACTCATAGTGCATGGAGAATTGACTAACATTTTCCTCTGACAATCCATCAAGTAAAAAGAAGTTTTTTTGCTTTCCTAGATTACTTGTTTCCATTATGAGTGTTAGAATTTATATACCTAAATGTTATAAAAAAGTATTAGCAAAAAATAAAAACTTGGTACATCAAAAGCAACAAATTGTTTATTAAGAGAGGAAACCCCAAATTTTTATCAGTACAGTAATGGCTACAACAGATATTCCAGACACCACCAATAAGAGCCAGATGGCTAGAAAGAAATTACATACAGTAGCTGCAGGAGCACTCCTGGTTAGGAACAGGAGAGTCATCACTTGTTTTCAGTTAGCTTGACAAAAACAAAAAAATACCTATAAAGCTTATATCAAATATTTTAGGTACCGAATAAGATTTTTGGCAGCCAGTGCCTTAATTTACATTTCCTTTGCGTAAAAAAAAAACAATAAAAAAGAAATATGCAACAAAAAGATTTTTTTTTGGTTGTATTTGCATCTGTTTCAGTGTCATCCTTGTCCTTTGTAAATAACTTGATGAACAGACACAAAAGCAAAAAGGAAAGCCTAAGCCATGCTATAGCTCTTTTTGGGATCTTGTTAATCTCACGTTATTCTCAAATTATGAGACTTTAACTTCAGAGCCTTTATACTTTTAACTGAATACTCCTGCTCTGTTCAAAGCTCTCAGTCCCCTAACATGAAACAAAACAAAAAGTTTACTTGTTCCTAACATTAAAAACATAACAATCTCTCAAGGACCAGTGTCTGCCCACATCCATAGGAAAACAATTACAAGAGTACTTGAATTCAGGTTAGGAAAGAATCTACTACTCAAACGTCAGGGGAAAAAATACTGTCCACCATTGGTGTCTGTACATTAAATGACCTGATTTAAAAGTAATTAGTATTTTTTTTCTTTACTTCATCAAAGATACTTTATGCTTCACTTTTGAAAAAATGTCTGCCTACTTACTTGTTTGTATTTAAAACAAAATAATACCTTTGATTTGGAAATTTTTTATATTTTTTCAATAAATTTTTTGAGCTAATTCCTGGATTGTTGCTATAAAGTCAGAGCATCTACTATTTAGCTTCTATGTCTATTATTAGATGAATTATTTTATATTGATAAGAATAAGTGTATATGTATTACTATTTTATTTTCAGTACTGAGGAAAAAAAGTCATACTAACAGGACTTCCATGTTCTCCGATGCCAGTTTCCCCTTTCTCTCCTTTAGACCCTTGCTTTGCAATAGAAGACTGAAGTGAAGCAGGAGCAGAGGTGAAGTCAGGACATCCCAAACAAGATTCACCCTAAATGAACCAAAGAGAACAGTCATATAAACTCAACAGACAAAATAATACTATTTCAACAATAAATTGATATGATCAACTGTGGGAGTTCAAGATATAAAACATGCATTAGGCAACTGAAGTCCAATATTTTTAGAATTTAATAATTATCTACCATTAATAAAAATATACATGGTGTGATGGCTTGGGTGCCTGCAGCCTTGGCATCACCCATTTCTCGGGCATACATAGTTATGTACTGAAATTAGCTAGGACACAAATACGAAGTCTGTTGAAAAGTGCATTTATTCAAAACAAACCAATGTCTCCAGAAGAGGGTACTAGAATGCTTTAATAAATAATCTTCTTTAAAAACAGTGTCTTGGTGGAGGTTAAAACCAATAAAATATTCTAATAAATATGTTTAAAATGAAGATCAGAACCACAGAGTCAGACTCGGATTAATTATCTCCCACTTAAGCCCCAGTATTTTCTCTCCCTTTCTCCTTCCCACCCGTCTCCACTGCTCATCATCCCAGACTCCTCAGCAGAGCTGAGATTCCAGTGAACCATCTCTAGCATTCATCTCAGCCACATCAGCCAGTCACTGTTCGGAGCAGGACTCTATCATCCTGCCCCCTGCCTTTTGTCTTTCAGGACTCCTGGAACATTCAGTTGCTACTGCTCCTCCTGATGCTCAACAGCAGCAACGCACCGCTGGAGTGCCATTTGTCTTGCTCCCTTGCAGGGTACCTGATTGCCTAACCTCCTTTCCAGTGCACCAGCTCAACCCCTGATTCTGCCACTCTTTCACTCTCTTGATTTTTCCCTTTCTGTATTTCTCAGAACTTTTTTATATCTTGTGAGTGCCGGTGCTTTCACTAATGATGCACAGAGAGTCTATCCTCACAGGTGGTGCAGTGGTAGTGCTGCTGCTTTGAAGTAAGGAGACTGTGGAAGATTGTGGGTTTGCTTCCTGGTTCCTCCCTGTGTGGATAGTGCTTTGAGTACTGAGAAAAGTGCTATATAAATGTAATGAATTATTATTATTAATCAGGAATGGATGTGCTGATGGTGCTTGGACGTCAGCAGGTAATCAGCAAATCTCCCCATTGAACACTCTGGGACTGCACAGCTTTTTGCTCGCATGCACCTACACTCCCAACGTTTGAGCCTTAACTGCTTTAAAATGAAATCTTGTGCCGCCACGGAACCCTAAAATGCTTTGCCACATTCCACCATCCCCCCACCCCATAAGCCGAGAACTCTCATGGGAAGGATGCACGGTGAGGCCAAAGAGCACAAACTGGAGGCTAAGATCTGTGGAGTGGCCCACATGTACCTGTATTAAAATTACATAAAACCCTACAGATAAAAAAAACCCAAGCCCCATTTAACAACATAGGACAGCAGAAGAATAAAACCTTTCAAACACAATTCCAGGCTAACTTTTGGTCAGACAGACCAGACTTGCAGTAGTGTATGACAAAACCACCACTAATATTTTTCATGGGCCCATGCCTCACTATGTTTAAATAACCAATCTTTTTATATACTCTCTCTATAGATAATAATTGTATATTTCAAAACCATAAGAACAAATTGAAATATAAGAACAAAATGCAAGATTTTGCAATGCATAACAATCAACAGAAGACAAACGTAAGTGTGTGTAACTAGAGATGAATTGATGCAACATAGGAGTAGATTAACACATGGCAGTACTCTGTTAGGACTGGTGGCTCTGAGGCTACAGATCTGCACCGGCAATTGGAAGGTTGCTGGTTTGAATCCCGTAAATGCCAATATGGACTCTGCTCTGTTGGGCCCTTAAGCAAGGCCCTTAACCTGCAATTGCTGAGCGCTTTGAGTAGTGAGAATAGCGCTATATAAATGCAAAGAATTATTATTTCCATTCATCCATGCTTATTAATGAGTCGAATTCAAGAAGGCTATGTCATTTGAAAAAAAAAAGCCCTTTTGGAAAGATATGAAATAATTTCTAATATAATAAAATAAAACTGAAATTAAATAAATTAAATTAATTCTCCATACTGCGGTAGGCTGGCACCCTGCCCGGGGTTTGTTTCCTGCCTTATGCCCTGTGTTGGCTGGGATTGGCTCCAGCAGACCCCCGTGACCCTGTAGTTAG
Organism: Erpetoichthys calabaricus; assembly: GCF_900747795.2. Lineage (NCBI taxonomy): Eukaryota > Metazoa > Chordata > Cladistia > Polypteriformes > Polypteridae > Erpetoichthys > Erpetoichthys calabaricus. Next base: position 47,745,431 of record NC_041407.2, read on the forward strand.
GATAAAGCAGGTTGGATAATGGATGGATGGATAATTCTCCATACTAAGAAACCCAAAAATGATCTAAAATGCACTTCTAGGTATAATGGAGAAATGTATAAAAAAATGTAAAAAAATGAAATAAAAGAAAAAATGTATAAAATAACTAAAACCATAACACACACTTTGAAAGAGGCAGTTTGTCAAATTTCTGATATTCAATAATTCCAACACTACATAAGAAATTTTTTTTTACAGAGAATCAATAAAAGTACATTTCACAAACCTTTTCTCCTTTAACACCATCAGTTCCATGGTCACCCTTAAAAAAAAATAAAAAAAATAGACTTCTCATTATTTTCAAGTACAGGTAAGCTACACTGATGACGTGACCTGAAGAGCAAACATTGATTGTACTTTTATAAAATAAAAGCCCCACAGCACAAGAAACTCAGAAATACTGTGCTTTAACCAGTGTTAGTAAATGAGATAGTCATACCTGGCAGCACACACTAAAACTTTCTGCTGACTGTTTAAAACAGAAAATAGAGCCTTTAAGCAGCAACATTCAAATACTTGGGAGCCAATGGATTTCAGACATACCTTCTCACCCTTGCTTCCTGGAAGGCCGGATGCACCCTTAAGAAGGAAAAAAGATATGAATTACTTTGTCTCAGCAATACAAAGATAACCACAACAGCACTCTTTGGTGGCTCTGAAATACTTTGAAATTTGTCTTTGACAGTACACAGAAATTCATTCAAACAAACATTTGCATTTAGTGCATACTACAAGCAAGCAAGGCAAATAAATATTGCAGTCTTTCATTAACTACAAGAAACAGCACATATTTAAAATTATGTTTGATTTCATTCAAAGTACAAGGTAAGTTGAGTTGTGCACTGTGCAGATGAAGCAAGACCCAATGGTCAAATGATTATAACAATTACACAATAATTGAAGCCCCTGATTTTCCTCTCACTTAACCTGAATCAATATGATTTAATGCACACTGGGTAATTTCTTTTAATTATACCATAGGTCTTTACTCTGAAGGGAGCTGTTCTGTCCTCTTTCACTTCGAAGCATTTCATAATTACAGGCCTGCTAATGGAAAAGAAAAAGCCGGTAACAGCTCTTTTTTTGGCCTTTGCAAATGCTTAGTGGCTCAAAAAATTTAATCCATGGTTCTTTTAAAATGGCTATCAGAAGTGACTTAAAACAAGACCTAGACTATCTGACATAAAAGAGCTTTGGTGTACTAGTTGGTTGTTTTTTTGTTATGGCACAGGTAATCAGAATGTGCTGATGGTATGCTTTTTATCAAGCGACACACACAAGCAGAAGCCCAGGCTGCTCATATTAGTATTGATGTTAGGCCACTCAAGATCTTTTCACTTTATTTTACTTTATTGTTATCTGTTTTCTGTATTATGAAGACAATGTTTCAGGTTCTTTACTTTAACTTGACAATTTATTATTAGGATATACAGCAGAATATATACCCTACAATTGGGCAGTTAGTGTGATGGTAAACACTTGGTAAACTGCCTCACAGTTACAGGAATCTTGGTATAAATCACCGTCTATATGCAACTCACACACTTGTTTATACCAAATTTCTCTGAGAATTCTGGTTTCCTATAAAAGATGTCACATAATTTTGATGGGCATCCAAAAATGATACTGATAGGAGTAAGTGAGAGTCTCAGTCCGAGTCTAACCCACCACAGACTGGTATCCTAATGCTGCTGGGATATGCTTTAGTTTTCCTGCCACCCAGTAAAGAAATAAGCTGCTTCATAATGTGGAGGGATGGCTGTTACTCAAGTATGTCTCCAAGGTTGCTTATTAATCCAACTAAGACACTCATATTTTTGTTTTGATGCAGCTGTGTTTTAGAACCCAGAGACAGTACATGAGTTATAACAGAAAGATACATTAGCTAGAGAATTCACTAAGAAATATGTTGATGTTATGTTTAAACATAATAAAATGTTTATATAATTTAAGGGTGGAACAGTGGCATGGTAATCATTACTGCTGCCACACAGTTTTAGAGTTCCAGTATCAAATCTCTGTCCATGTACGTCTTTGCAGAGTTTAAATGTTCTTCCTACGTCTGTGTTGTTTCTCTTGTTTTAAGTGCAATCTACTATGGACCATGGGCCTGTATAGGCTTGGCCTTTTCATTGTTTATGATGCAGGTAATATAGGCACCAGCACAACATAATGTACTGTATATGAAACAGGATTTCAATGGCATGTATTGTCTATCAAGAATAGTATGTGTAACAGCTGACAAATACAAGTTTACCTGTAACAAACATATGGTAAAACAGTGAATTGTTCAAACCAGAAATGGGATGCATGTAGCTAGCAAACTGTTGTTGGTGATATTGCTGGTGTTAAATTACAGTAAATTCAAGGAAATATCCTGCATACCTGTAATAAATATTATTTTAAAAACTCATAATCTGAGACAGACGTTATTTAGGTTCACATTTCTAAGCTACACAATATATTCATGCTGTACAAATAATAATCTATGGCATGATCTGCTTATTTTTATCAACTTTCTGGACAAAGTTGATAAAAACTATTTACTTATATATTTTAATGTTTTATTAGCTCTCATTTATTAGAATTGTTTCTACTGTGAAATAATGATATTTTGCACATTTATTCCAGCATGGTGTATTTTCCGATTCTTTTTTGAGACCAAAAAAAATGAAGATTTTTTTGTTTAAATTACCTATTCTAAATGCCCATTTAAATTTGGGCAGAGACACCCACTGACAATGTGCACAGACAATAGTTTGTTTGTAATACAACTGTTCAGTGAGTGACACTACAGAAACTCCAGCTTTTTCCCACCAAGTTTTATCTTTGCCTTTCCAATTCTGCCTGCAAAAGCTTTCATCTTTTCACCCAGGGTTTGATTGGTTTCTCACCATGAATTTGTGCACATTTGCCTATCTGTGTGTGCTTTTACTCTTGGATTATATGGGTAGCAATAAATCACTTCACACACCTGCTTCTCAAATAAGCCCATGTTTTCTTGTCTAGCACATGCGCAGTCAACACGCACAAGATCACAAAAATTCTGGAGGCACATGGTTGCCAACACAACCTATGCTGACAAAAATGCCATCATGTACACCCTAGCAGATACTCACGGTGACATGGATGCATTAAGTATGAAAGGCCTTTAATCGTTTCCTTAACAGTAAGAAGTCTGTTTTCTGTATTTTTTCATAATAAACTAAAACCTGGCTATACGTCACCCTCAAAGATTTCTATTTAGAGGTAATAAAATGGCCACTACCCAGTTACCCTGTCAACTTCCAAACTCAGAACTGACTCCTCTTACCGTTAAGCCAGGCTGGCCTAAACCTGGGTCCCCTGGCTCTCCTTTTGGTCCTGGTTTTCCCTGTACAGCGACTATATTTTTGGCTTCATCTGAAACAACTGGGCACACTTCACATGGATCCCCCTAGTTGCAGAGAAAACAGCATCATTAAGCAGCCCAGTTATCTTGAATATATAGCACTATTCAGGTTTCTTAAGACATGTAAAATTAAAGGGATGGACCAGATATAAAAATAATTTTTAACATTTAGCTACATGGCCCATTATTTGTTCACACATAGCATTCGGAAATAAATGGCAAATTTAGAATTTGGATGTATATTAATGATCTTCAAGCTAAGCTAGGGATAAACAGATGCAAAGATTTTATTTCTATTATACACCTGAGGCCAATTCAGCACCGTGGGTACTAAATTCTACAATACTATTCATTGCACAGAGATGTACCTTCTCTCCTTTGGAGCCCACAGGTCCACGAGGTCCCTGCATGAAACAAATAATCATTTATATTACTGATGCAATAAAAAAAACACAGTGTATGATAAAATGGATAAAACAACATATTGCATTACATTTCATGGTTCCCAGGGGCTACCATGGTTATATTTTCTCACATAAATAGAGACAGCAAAAACTTGTTACTCTGGATTTGTGCATTAAATCTTGGTCATACTGGGAAACAAGTCATTGTGTTAGCAGATTTCCACAGTCCATCCATGGCCCTTTTTAAAATTTAAGTGGAACTAAAATAGCATGGAAACTTAAAACTACTATAAGGAAATGATAAAAGATAATACCATTATTTTTGAAAGATTCCATTCCATCACTCATTTTGCCATCAGGCTTCACTACTGTATTTTTATGTAGAGTATTGGGGAAAAACCTCTTTCAATATGTGCAAAACGGAGCAAAATTTTGGCAAAAACCATAATCAAAATATAAGACAAATAGCTTGTTTTAATATTTATGATGTTTGGCAAAGATGCACAATCTGGTGTTGAAACTGCCCAGTACATGGCAAAACTATTAAAGAAAGTAAATTAAGCTGTGACAGTGACCCCTGTAATGGACTGGAATCCTGTCTAGAAATCATTTCTGCTTTCCACTGGATGCTACCAAAATAGGCTTTGGCTACCTTGAAGACTGAATTAGATTTAGCAGGTGCGAGAATGTAATAATGTTAGTTTATTCTGTTTGTAAGTCTTTACCTCCTGTATCCTCTCTGTGGAACACCAAACCCATGAATGCAAAATCGTGTTACAATATGCATCAACTAGACAAAAAGCCCGTTTCGACAACGTAAGATGAAATGGGCACGAGTTTGTGTCAGCAGTGTATGAAGAACAAATGATAAGTAAGAAATAAATAAGAAAGTGATGTAAGTAATGATAATTAACTAAGAGGTTTGGGATATGTATGACTTTATCACTGTGAAAAATACTGTACACTTAAAAAATACATGCTATCTATGACAACGTTTTTTGTTTGTATACTGGAGGCCTGTCAGTATGCAACTAAAGTTGTAAAATCTCTCTGTAGACTACATTTTTTGTGAAGACACTCTCACTGTTTGGTAGTAATTTCCCATGATGTGGCCCATCTTTAACTTGCACCTTCACATCATTTGCCCTTCTGACTCTTGAAAAAGCCACATACAATTGACCATGGCTGAAAACGGGTTCGGCAAGGAATATTCCTACCATGTCAAATGTTTGTCCTTGTGACTTGTTTATAGTCATGGCGAATGCTAGTTTGACAGGGAATGCCCTTTGAATTTGGAAACACATGTAGTCTTTAAGCTTAATTTATTTTGTGTCATGTGCATAAAAATTGCCATATTTTATAATTATGTAGGCCTATGGCAGTAAAAGGGAAAAAATGAGAAATACAAATCAACGAAAAGTAGAAGAAGAAACGAAGAAGTTTTTTTATAATGATTTTAGTCCGCTTTACTCATTACTGTACAGGCTTGTACTGTTAGTTGATGAATTTTCCAGGCCTATAGTATAATATTGTAATGATGAATGTTCCAGTAAAATATGGAACAGTAATAAGTATAAGCACCACAAACCTGATATAGGTGTATTGAATGAATGCGTAATTGAATCAGAATGCATAATTAGGCCTCGAGCTGTAGTCGAAATCGCCTTTCAGGCCTCTAGAGCTTAAATCGAAGTCGCTTTTCCCTGTGAATTATTGCGGCCGTTGGCACCAAGTTGCGAGAATAAGCAGTTTTGAAAGGGCGAGGATGCAAGGGGCATTAAAATCACTCCAGATGGTGTGGTGAACATTCAGTGCTTAGTGCGAATAGGCCAGCAGCATTTTATTTTACTCAGATCTCAGCAGCAGCACACGACAATGCGTACTGCGCCACCTGTGGAGATTTGTATACGGCTTAGAATGCGTACCTCGCTTCGCACACATCAACATCTGCGGACGACGGTAGTGTAATGATCGTGATGGCTGTGGAGTCGTTCCTGCCGCTGAAAGTACTTAATAATAATATGTTCTTACATATTATTTTGAGTATGAGGGTTGGCTGTGATTGGGGCTAATATCCTACGCCTGGGCGGAAGGATTTGGGATTTCAGAATAATAATCCCAAAATGCGTAGGCTAAATCCGCCGCCTGCCGCGATGTTGGGGTTGGATTTCGGTCTCGTAAGGTTTTTCGGGCAGCTGCACAGAAGGTGACTACGCATTCGGCTTCGGACATGCGCAGAAGGTGACTGCTCATTTGGCTTCGGACGGACGTGAGTGAGTTAGTGAGGAGGCAGGCGAATTATGTATTAAGATATGAGAAGAGTGGAAGAAAAGATTTTTATATAGGTGTTATTTTTGGAAAAAAAAATTGTGATTACAACCATATAGTAACAAATAAATTGTATATCTTTAAACAAGAAGAAGGCTGACCTTTTGATTTACTTTATTTCAGAACTCAAAACAGAAGTTAACTGTTTGTCACAGAGCCCTCCCTGCCAATATATGAGGTGTTCCATTAGCTTTGCATTTTAAATTTTAAATCAATGCCAAAGACCCCTTACTTTGGTAAGGTGTATTCTTCTCGTATTTCTGGTAAGACTTCATACTGCATTATTTTTTGACTATAATTGTTGCTTAATTTAGCTAAGCCTTTCCCATTTTATCTCAGTTTGGTGCCCTGTTTTGTAGTCTGGTATCACTATTATTTACTTTCACTATAGTCACTCCTGTTGACACTGAAACAGGACCTCAGTGTGGATGGAAAAGATAATGTAACGAGTGTCAGACTCAGCTTCAAACCATTGTATGATTTGAAAGTCAAGTCAAGTCAAGTCGGGGAGCATGCACTGGTACAGTGCGTTGCTGCACCTACTATACGATGAAACAGCTCGGTATCCCAGTTGGCAACCCCCCAGGCAGACATGCAGTCCAGTCCCACCCTCCGGAAATGACCCTCTATCTGCCGCAGCCAGGTGTTACGTGGGCACCCCATTGTTCTAGTCCAGCCACTCGGGTTCCCAACAATGAGGATCTTATGAGCTGGATCACCCTCGGGGAAATGCACCACATGGCCGTAGTGCCGTAACTGATGCTCCCTCACAATGCAGGTAATGTGTCACATTCGGGACTCCATCAGCAACTGCTCATTCGACACAAAGTCAAACCAACGGTACCCATGGATTTTCCAGAGAGACACAGTACCAAAGGAGTCCAGTCTTCGTCTCAGGTCACTGGATAGCGTCCATGTCTCGCAACCATATAGCAAGACAGTGGTATAAACAACAAAAGGAAGCTGATCGAGTGACATAGCGTGTCAGAGAAACTCGAAAGCTCAAGTTCACAAAGTCGCACAGTGCCTGAAATAAAAAAGAAGTTGTCACATATCAAATTCGTTGTGAAAAGGCGAGTCGTAGCCCACCATCTGAGTGTCATATGAAAGCTTATTAGGGTACAGAGAAAAAAAAGAGGCACAGAGTGGGAAAAAATCACGAAATGTCAACTTTAATCTCTAAATTTCCACTTTAACCACATACTTTATTTTGTCATTAAAGTGGAACATCATAAACTTCATCTTAAAATCGTTTAATGCTTAGTTTCTCAAATCCCATCGTAACTAAAGTAGCACGTTAAATGCTTTGTTTTGTATTTGATCTTCTATGTGCTCTATGTGCACTACTTTCTTCTTAAACGGGCTTTCTCTTCCTCCTATAGGATACAGAATCCATTACATTCGTAATATTACAGCTCTCTGAATAATTAAAATACTGAGATGTGTACATGATATCATTTTCATGATGATAGGAGTTAAAGCATGTTATTAAACACGGGAACACGGTGGCGCAGTGATTGTTCATGTCTCACGCAAGATGCTTGCTGCGTGACCTTCAATGAAATAGTTTATTGTAGCAGTACTGTCTCTTTCAAACATACTAATCCCCAATTCCTGTCCTTACTTTTCTTTCTCCAAATACCCAATCGCCACACAATCAGCTCTGTAATAGACGTTAAGCCATCTATAAGCTTAGAAGGCTGATTCTTCAAAACTTTTAAGGAACATTGAAATATCTTCATAGTACGTGTTTAATTATTCTATCCATCTATCCTTCCAGCACCAGCAAGAATTCAGCGCAAGGCAGGAACAATCCGTGAACGGAGCGGCACCGTGTCCTCACATGTTTAATTATTAACAATATAGATTATTTAAATGAAGTTAAAGTTTTATCTCTATAATATAATAAACATATTTTGCTGCATTTCATCTTAAAAATGATATTGTTATCATATGTAAATATGCGCTTTATAAAGTGGCTCAGGTTGTGCAATATTATAACTGTATCGCAAGTTTACAGTGAGGTAATTGTACTTATAGGTACAAACAGTTCTACAAGGAGCACTTGATGGACTGATTGAGTGCGTTTATAGTTCTTGGGATGAAACTGTTCCTGAACAGCGAGGTCAGTACAAGAAAGGCTCTGAAGCATTTGCCGTATGAGAGCAGTTCAATAGACAGAATGGCTGAGGCAGCATGTGCTAGATGCTGCATACCGATAATTCTCTTTCTGATCAGCTGCTGTACAGCTGTGATTCCCCACTCAGATACAGTGATATAAATACTCCGAGTGGTGCAGTGAGAGTAATACGGAAAAAGATGATCCGCTGTGGCAACCCCTAATGGGAGCAGCTGAAAGAAGAAGAAGAAGAAGACGAAGAAGAAGAAGAAGAAGAAGGTGCAGTGAGAGTAACAACACTAAAGCAGCTATTGTATTTAGAATAGTTTGACCATTCTGTGGACCATTATATTGTTACAGGTTAATTCCAATCAGATGCATTAAACTAATAAATAATATTATTGTTAATTTCAGTGTATTTATAAAGCCGCGTCAGGGATGTGAATCTAATAAGAAAGGGTAACCACACAGGAACAGTAGCACTGCTTTGACGCTGGGTGCTGCCAGCCTGCAAAACCGAGCGTAGTACTTGCGTACGCCAGGGTATGAGCTACTGTGGAAATGTGCGTGGCTTTACACCAAGTTTAGGTTTTATACATCGCGATTTGAACGTGGAAACGTTCTTATGCAACATTTTTGTGCGTACACACCATTTATGCATGAGGCCCCAGGACTCTAAAGACTTGGACCTTCGTCCTTTTGCAAAGATATCGGGAGTGCCACACAACCCTTTCCCGTGACCTCATGATCCCCCATACTCTCCCAATCCGTCTACTGACTTCATAGGAAGAGTCACCAGAGACACGACAAGTTAAGTAAACCTCTCGACAAGGTCAACCCTCTCTCTGCAAACAGACACACTGCTAATGGCTATGCCCAAGAGGTCATTAAAGGCCTGGATCTTGGTTTTTATATAGGACACTCACAAGCCCAGACACTCAGACTCCTCACTCAATCTCTCGAACACCCCGATCAGAGTCTCCATTGACTCCGCGAAGATCACAGCATCGTCAGCAAAGTCAAGATCCATGAATCTTTCTTCACCAAAAGATGCCCCACAGCTGCTTCACGACCTTGCCCAACACCCAGTCCATACAAATATTGAACAGAGTAGGAGCAAGAACAAAGATTTGAAAGTGAATCTTATAAAAAACACAACATTGCACAAGGCTCAGGTGGTGCAGGACTGTAAGAAGGCCGTGGTCAAATAGTGCCCTTAGTGATGTCTATATTGCAACTAAATGGAGATGGAGATATTCATTGCAATATTTTTCTTAAAATTCATGAAGACTCTATAAAAATCTGCAGCAAATTCTTACTAACAATCATTAATTTAAAGGAAATATGTCATTTCAGTATTAGACGGACAGCGACTATTACTTCCTGACAAGAGTGATTTCATTTTATATCCACGTCAAGTAATAACTCATGATAAAAAATTTCACATTTCCTCCAAACACCCTCAAATTCTCTCAACCATTAGATCAACAAAAGCTGATAAAAATCTAGTTTCTATGCTTTCAATTTAAATATTGTGATGAATGCACATGGCAATTTGTTCCAGAAGTTAGTAAAATTGCTCTTGATAACTTATCTTATTAAAATGTTAAGAGTGGAGATAAAGGTTATACATTGTGATGGCCACGACAGAATAACCTCCCTCATAAAGAATGTATACTTAAACATACATAGTACTTCTGTTAATGTTTACCAAGTCTTACTAGTGCATAAAAAAACATGTTTGACAAAAAAAGCACATGATTTTTATCACATCATTATGCACATGTAAAAAAGTATGTGTTCAGTGCTATTAGAGCAAACAAGAGGATTATTAGAATTAGATTAATTAAACTCTGAGAAAATTAATAGATGAACTAAAGAACGTGATTCTAGTTGTATACAAAATTATAAATGCTACAAATTTGCACTAAAATAATAAGGTTTATGGTACCACATCATAATCAATCACATAAAATACCTGACTGAAAGAATGTTTGTACTACTTTAAGAAAGTAATAAAGAAAAGTAATTTCAGAATGTAAAGTCAATTCACTGTAAGAAAAAATCACTTTGAAAATTGAATTTGGCCACCACACCAAAATATCTTTCTTAGACACTATAGATGTGTCAAAGATTCCCACACTTACATCTGGGGATCCAAAATTCATTTTCTCTATAATAAATATCAAAGCACATGAGCCCACATCATGAATAGTTGGAACAAGAAAGGTTTTAATAGAGTATAAGCATGATGTGCGTTTTAGTACTCCACATTAGATTCGATTAGATAAGATAAACTTTATTAATCCCATGGGGAAATTCACATGTACATTTCTTTTCAACAGATTTACAATGCATTGATTTTGTCAGGAAATCTACAAAGAAATGTGTGTGGTTCATATTTATAACACTCACAGAAACATTAAAGTCACTTGCTTCAACTCAAAGAAGGTCATGTTATTAATGCAATGGCAGAATGAGGCTGCTTGTGTGACTTGTCTTTGCCTAAAATGTAATTCTAGGCTATTGGCAAAACAATGCTTATCTGATTGGGAAGGAATAAAACAAATTGTAAAATTTTAAAATGCAATCTATAGTACTGGTGGAGCCCACTTGCACTTTTGCCAGGTAATATAAAGAAGTATATTCTTGGTAAGGGAAATAAAGAAAATGTAGATTAAATTTACAGTAATATAAATTCAAAATTCAGATACCATAAACATACTTAATTCAATTCAAGTTCAAACGAGACCAAACACTACCATAACAGGAACCAACCCTGTGCAGCGTGCCATTCCTTTCTAGGGGCTCTTTTTATATACCCATGCTTATAATGAGCCAGTTCAGAATCAACGCAAATGTCTTTGAGATGCTGGAAGAAAACAAACATTTTTCTTAATAAATTAACTATTCAGGTTATTCAACTTTGTACTTATTAATGACACTGTTTTTTGTTTTCTTTTGTTCATTAACTTGGTTATTTAATTAATTTGGTTTGGCTTAAGGTCAGTTTAGTGTCCTGTGCTACTACTGACATTATAAAACTTTCTGAATGGTCACAACAAAAAATATACAGTAAGAAAAAAAGTAAAAAAGGAGCGGCAAAAATTGCTGAGCAAAAGGAGAAAAAGATGATTCCAGTGTCACCACTTAATTTAATGTTCCATTAACAAGTCAAGTCCTACATTTTACTTACAAATGAAATTAATCTGTGACTTGCATCTTGTCTTGTAATATGCCTTTACACATGCAATTTTGGTTTGTATTGTCTTATTCTGTTTTGTAAAATGCATTTGTGACAGTGTTCACTGTGAAACTATGTACACTGTATTTAAAATGCCAGATACAGAAGATATACTGTACATTCCAAAATAACAAGTGCCAGTGGTTGTCCCTCCATAGAAGTAAAAATTGAGATAGGAAAACTCACAAAAGTGTTAGGTCAGATCAGAGTGGTATGAGTTAGGTCAAAGGTGTCCAGAATCTGGACTAGCAGGACTGCTATACAAGCAGGTGATGACTACTTTCAGAGGAGCAACAACAGATGATTGGCTGCTCAAAAGAGCACAGACAAGAATAGGCCAAGTAGTTAGAGTTTCTAACTTAGTGGGGTTGGACGACAAGGGTTCACTGAAAGTAGTATAGAATTGTTGAGAATAAGCTGGTCATCCTCCTCACCAACTGGTAACAGGGTATCCAAGAAAGGGAAAATGGAGACCCTACAGTTACTAGACAAGAAGGGAGCCCAGATGAAATCCTAGGCGTCTGCACTAACAACACAGGTTCAAATGGCACTATGAGTAAATGCCTCACCGTCAGTAATTTTACTTTTCTCCTAGCATGTTAGGGTGCGTGTGGATAAGGGTACATTTGAATATCAGAATAACTTACTAGGTTAGTGGGCATTTCGGTGATGGGGAGGCATTGTACTGAGAAAGCCAAAGGCGGGAAAGGAAAAACACAAGCACTGCTATATTGTGACTCTAATTACCATTTCACCGGTCCTCTCTGCTGTTACTGGATGGCTGTGTCCTTGATCACAGGTTTTAGAGCCTCTGGTCCTCATCAGATAATCCTAAAGACTTACTCGGCAAACATAAAGGATTCTAGGAATTCCTTAGAAGTGAACCATAGAGGTGGTTTAAAAATGGCTACTTTTCACTAGTGTTTCAGTCACTGTCAGACAAAAGAGTTAACTATAAGAAGGGAACTGTAAGAACTGTATATGGATTTTGCTAGGTGATTTATCTTTTTTGTCTTATCTTATCTGCATTTCTATATCATTTGTTAGTCCTCCTTTATTTTCAAATATAAAATTTCTAGGCGGTGCAAGGAGGATATTGCTATAAATGTATACATTGAAGTGTAAATAAAATAAAAACATCTTTAGCAACAGAACTGACAGCATCAAACTATATATTTTAAGGAAAATGCATAAGTAAATGGATAGAAAACTACTTACAGGATCACCAGGTATTCCATCAGCTGCTGGAATTCCAGGATTACCCTAAAAGACAGATTTGTAGCCCAGCACTGTTAAAAGAACTATACTTCAAGAGGACAACAATTTCCTTAACATCTAATTACAATTACTAAACCTGGTCTCTGACCTTCATACCAGGTGGACCCCCCTGGGCTTCCCTAAACACACAGATAGAATAACAAAGCTATTATTAGATTGTAAACACAACATTCAATGGCTGCCATTAGAATACTAAAAAACATTTAACAGCACATGCAACTTGACTACCACACACATTTAAAATGTTTTATTTATTCTGAAACTCTCTCAGTATTAGCAGGAGTACGCACCGGTGGTCCAGGTTCTCCTCGGCCAGGAGGCCCAGGTGGGCCAGGGAGACCTGGTTCTCCTGCCATCCCTTCAGGCCCAACAATGCCTGGCTGACCCTGTTTAAAGAGGTTAATGTTCAGTGTGTGGCTTGTATTGATCCAAGAAAGACAACATATGCTGCATAAAAAACTAAATATGGAATGCATTTTATGTCTACTCTCCTGATAGAACAGGCAGGGGTTTCATGGTTTATACTACCTTCTGGCCTTTAGGACCAACAACACAGATCTCGCCGGGTGCTCCCTATAAAGACACAAAAAACAGTTCAAACTTAAAAACAATAAAGAAAGCAAATGAAAAGGAACACACAAGTTACTTTGGATCTTTAAATTGTCACTTGTTAAACTACTAAAACAAGTCTTCCTCAGGGATTAGTGTCACTCTGCAAGCTACTGTACAGTACTCCTGAAAAGAAAAGCAGACTGCAGACAATCAAAGCTGATGCCTTGGCTGAAAGGAAAACCCCTGGGAGCTCCTCTGTGCACAAACCAACTACAGCTTTCAGTGTCAACAGCAGGGGTCAGTTGCCACACTACAGTGACTTCGTGCCAGCTGTCAGGGAAGTAAACAGACAGGTAAAGGAAAAAGAAAAAAACGGTAAAGAAAAAAAAAGCTTACATCATTTCCTGGCATTCCAGACACACCTGGATCACCTTTTTCGCCTTTTTCACCCTGATTAAAAGACACAATCAATCTTTATTTCAAATAGCCCAATTATATGAACAGAAGTATCAGTTTTCTTCCACTCTCCTCCTTTTTACTTGATCTTGTACAATTTCATGTGCTCAATTAATTGATTCTTTAGTCAAGCAGCATTCATTCAAAAACTTCTTCACAAAAGCCTTTACAATCAAAATTAAAATTAAATGTCAGAGATTTTCACCATTTACTATTTGTCCTTTCTCCCTGGTAAGTTACAATTAGCAATTTTCAGCTGTCTATCACTCACTGTGTTTAACAAACTCCATATTTTGACTTTATTGATATTGATTGCTATTGTTAATCCTAATGTCATTGTTTAGTAATATGTGTTTGCTGCATTATATATATATATATATATATATATATATATATATATATATATATATATATATATATATATATATATATTGTGATGAATGGCCAGCGAAAGTTTCCGGCCCTCACCCCCAGGCCGCCAGGAGGAGCTCTCCCGACAGCATGGATGTACCCCGAATTCCAGCAAGGCCTCATGGACTTTGTAGTTTCTATGCACAACCCTGCTGGATACCTTGGGGACCACCGGGAGTCACTGTAGGAAGGCTGTTGGACTCTTACGTGCCCTATAACCTGGAAGTACGTCCTGGTCACATGAACAGGAGAAATGACATATTTCCAGGTTGAAGAAAAGGACTTTTACCCTGACCCAGAAGTAATAAGGACTTGTGGACTGTTGGGCAGGAACACCTCTGGGTCAAGGGGTATAAAAGGACTCTGGGAAAGCCCAGATACTGAGCTGAGCTGGGAGGAAGGGTGGCGAAGTGTCTGGGAGAGGAGGATTGGTATTGTGATTAGTTATTGAAGAATTGATTATTAGTATTTATATGTGTAGTGTGGAGTGTAGAGTGCATGGCGCACACTATTATTATTTAATAAATAATAATTATACTTTTACCTCGTGGCTGGCATTGTACCGGAGGGTTCAAGGGAGCTCTAGCGCCCCCTACTGCTATTTGACAGTAAACTATTTCAACCATTCTATGATCTGCTTCTCGCAACTGAAATGAGGGCACCGTGGAGGATGTTAGCTGACTTGTTGACTAACCACAATCGTTATCTGGTAGGTAACCACCCATACAATCAGATTGTGACACAGACTACGAATGCAATGAATGTAATTACCCCGATCTACATGCTGTCAAATGAATGAACCACACGCCGTGGCGCAACGCTAGAGGCTTCACCGCTGACGTCCGAGGTTCAATTCCCCGAGAGGGGGGTGCAGTGAGTGTTTACGCCTGATGAGCCCAGAATTAGGGCGAAACACGTGTTGCGTACTCTTTGCATTATTTGACAGTAAACTATTTCAACCATTCTATGATCTGCTTCTCGCAACTGAAATGAGGGCACTGTGGCGGATGTTAGCTGACTTGCTGCTAGGTAACCACCCATACAATCAGATTGTGACACAGACTACGAATGCAATGAATATATATATATATATATATATATATCTATATCCATCCATCCATATACACACACACACACACACACATATACACATACATATACATATACATATATAAATATATATATATATCCATCCATATATACACACACACATATAATGTACTGTATTGTTGCTAAATATATTTTTCTTCCCTTTAAGGTCATTTATAATGACAATAAATGGAACTGACTTATAAAAAAGGGTAATGCAGTTCCTTTCATGGCAAACACAACCTTAATACACTTTACATACTGCATAATAATAGCTTTCTAGACAAGCCTATAATCTTTTGATGATCTGTTCACACATGAAGATAAAAAAAACAAGAAACTCTGCCTGCTGACCTCAAGGCAGTTAGACTCAGACTTCTTGAGTGAGTTTTCTTCCCTAATGATGGTATCACACAATGTACAGCATTCATTATCAACATCCCATACTACCCAGTGTTTTTCTAGTTTTAAGCCAATTCTTAGTTTTCAATTTTATTTACTTTTTCATTGTATTTTTTAGTTTTAATTTATTTTTAGTTTTTTACATTTTTCTATTTTTAGTTTTAACTAGCTGAATACCCAGTGGCTTTGCTCACTGAGTGCAAGGGAAAAAAAATAAAATGTAGCCTATAAGTTATTAAACAGTAAAACATTAACATTTAAGACATAAAGACACATTCAGCACTACTGGAGTGGTTTCGGGTAAACCACATTTTAAAGGCACTATAAGACAACAGGTACTGTAAGTAGTAGATCCCTTATGAAAGGCGCTACACGAGATATGTTGTCATTCTCTGACCACTAGTACAACAACAACATTTCTTTATATAGCACGTTTTCATGCAAATGATGTCGCTCAAAGTGCTTTACAAGATGAAGAAAGAAAAAAGAAAAAATATAAAAAGTAGGACATCTGATGGTCAGCTAAGGCCAATGAAATACACAGCATAAGTAAGTGTTAGAAGGAAAACTGACTGATAGATGAAAAATGACTAAAAAAATCCTGAGGGTTTTGGGCAGTTGCAGCATTGGGTACTTGGATACATGCAAACATTATGAATGCAAGGATTTAATAAACATACCAGCAACTACGCACACATTATGCATAAAAAAATGTGGTGAAAATCAAAATTCTCTTTCATTTTTATTTTCTTGTTATCATTTTATTTTAGTTTTTTAGACTTTTTTTCATTTATGCTTTAGTTTTAGTTAACAAAATGATTCATTTTCATTAACAAGAAGCATTGCTTTAGCTTTTGGTAAAGAGAAAAACGTTACTCATAACCCATAATTGTTGTTAGCAGGTGTTAAATCTTGTCCCAAAGAAAGAATTATGTCTCCTCATAATCTCATTTTACTAAAATCTTTCCTCATAGTTCAACCCCTGTAGCCTTGGAATCAGCCTAGTCATTCTTCTCAGGACTTTTTCTAGCTTTGCTATGTCTTTATTGTAGCCTGGGGACAAACACAGCACACAGTACTCCAGGTCATACTAGTGTGTTATAAAGTTTGACCATAACCTCCTTTGACTTGTACTCCAAACACGGTGCTATATAACCTAACATTTTGTTAACCTTCTAAATGGCTTCTAAGCACTTTCTGGCTGTTGACAGTGATGAGTCAACTATGACTCCAAAATCCTTTTTGTGGTAGACAGTAGGACTTTATAGATATTCAAAACTAGATTTGCTGTTATTTTTGAAGAATTAAGCAGATATGACTGGAGAAACTTTGATGGGCTGAATGCCCTGCTCTCATCAACATTTTTCTGATGTTCTAATGCTGTTTCTTAAGGTGTGTGGGTTGGTTAAAGTGCATGGGTTAATGTCATGATCTGTATCTTTTATTAATATTTTGTGAGATTACATTGATTTAGGGATTTCATTCATTTAATTTATTTTTGATTTTAGTGTCAATCTTTGTTTTCTATGGTCACTGCCATCTGGGGACTTAAGGTGTCTCTCATTGTCATAGCATTCTCCCACACTTCACACGATGTAAAATTGCATGTGACATCATTGGAGATATGGTTTAAAGGCCGCAAAGAATATCTCCAAAGTATCTGTTCTTTATGAACACTTTTTTTTTGGAGCTCTTGCTTTTAATTTTGTCCACTAATTTTTGATTACATTTCCAGTTAGTTTGAAAAGACTGACATTCAGATCAACCTTAGCTTGCCTTTGACTATGTTTATCCCCTGGTCCTCTTCATTAAAAACATTACTGTCTCACTCTGAATCAGTATATTTACAATAACATAGCTCAACATGGCCATGTCCAAAACTCTCCACAGTCTGAATCCATTTGGAAGCTTACGTCTTTTCATACTTATGCAAAAAAGTGAGGATGGAGGGACATGAGATGGGATTAGGGTGAAGTTAGTATGGCTTAAAATAGTTACTTCAGGAGAACTGTGAAATTCCTAATGGGGATAGTTTATCCTGAGAAGCTGACTAGTTACTTTAAACTACAGCCAAGCATTCTTTTGTCTTTTCCTCCATTGAACTATTATTTTAACTTCCACTTCTTCAATGTCACTGAAGTCCCAAAGTTGCAGGTTTTATTGCCTCTATATATTACAGAATCAGAAAGCTGGTTAAGTACTATTACAGGAACATGCCTTAGAGAGTCCAAAATGGTAAAGTTCACAAACTTTGTAATTTCCTCTGGCCCTAAAAATATGCAAAATTGTCATAATAATTCAATGGTGTTATTGTTTAAGAACCAATTGTAGCATTTTGGAGTTTTTTTGTTGTTTTTCCATTATGTCAGTTATTTGATTCAGGCACAACTTTGTATGTTCAATGTTACAATGGCACATGCTACCAGGTATGTAAGCCACTCACTATGATGTATGATATATCACAACAACTAGCTATTTAAGGTTAAGTAACATTTTAAAGGGTGATTAAACACTAACACTAAGATTGTACACAACAGATGACGTTTACACTCGCTTTGCAGGTGCCATCTGTTGCTTCATTTTTTTCACTGCACGCACAGTTCTCAAACATATCTCTTGAATTTAGTGTTCGAACTTTGGACTGTTCAAAGTTAGAATCGTTTGAGGTACGAGGCACCAACCACTGTACCAAGGAGAAAGGAATATTTTCAGTCAGGCAACATTAAATCACCTGTTTGCACTAAAATACTTTCAGACTGTTGACTGCATAATTTGTGTATTGAGTTCTAATATTTTGACTAATATTTTCAATAAACCAATTACTATATATTTTACATGTCAAATTATTTATTTTTATGGGAAACTATTCCAGCGTTTCTCAACCTTTAAGTATTTGCGACCCGAGTTTTCATAACAGTTTTAATTGCACCCCCTTAACGTTTTTTTGAAAGGAGCCCAATAATACCAATTTGTTCTTTTTATGATATATTATAGATGCATATTTTATTATACCTACTTAACTTTTATCGACATTTATCTAACTCTATATTTATTTTTCTAGTGTCAGAATGTACCGTATTTTTCGCACCATAAGATGCACTTTTTTTTACCCAAAAGGTTGGAAATGTCTGTGCGTCTTATGGAGCGAATATTGCGTCACAGACCATGATGTGTATTACCTGACAAAAGTCGACATCCAGGGGTAGAGGGCGACAAAACTCACTGTTACGTTACAGGCATTCCCTCTGTGCTTGGAGGAATGTTAGACTCATTGACTCAGCATCTAATCCTTGCGTGTGCGTGAGTTGCGAAATGTAAACAAATATAAACAAAGGCAAGATAGCATCTACATCTCATGAGGGAGCGAAGAGAGTGCAGAAAACAAAATACTCAGCATATGATGTTTTGCGCATTATCACTGAGTCGGACTCTGGACTCGACAGATTACCAGCCGCTGGACTACTTCAGGCTGTTCTTTCCTGAAGCTGCCTTTCAGCTACTGTCAGACGAGACAAACAGGTATGCAGAGCAATTTTTTGAATCGAGGGCTGTGCTTGCACCACATTCTCATTTTTCAAACTGGAAACCCACAACAAAACACGAGATGAAGGGCTTTGTGGCATTACAAATATAGATGGGACTAGACTGGCGATATAACTTCAAGGAGCATTGGTCCAAATGTGCTTTGTCCCCTGGTGGCTTTGGACAGGTTATGTCGCGTGATGATAGGTACGTGATGCTGCAAAGTGATTGTGAGCAACTGAGCTTAATAAATTCTGACACTAGCGATGAGGAGTTCTTGGGGTTTCCATAAAACTAGAAGAGTGTTTGAACCTTAAAATCTCTCCTTATTTGTTAATGACAGTGATGATGTTTCTTAATACCACTGTTGAATTTACATGGTTGAAATATTATTCTGCTATATTTTATTAAACATATTAGTGCACCAATTGGTTCAGAATATTTTTTTTCTTGTTTTCATCTTCTAAACCTAGGTGCGTCTAATGGTCAGGTGCGTCTTATGGTGCAAAAAATACGGTAGTTTAAGTTACTTTGTTTTGGTTTCAATAGATGTATTTTTCATATTTTTGATTCTTGTTTTCTTTTTTTCACATCTTCATGCCCCCCTTTTTGTTACTTCATGCCTCCCCAGGGAGGCCCGCCCCACAGTTTGAGAACCACTGAACTATTCAAACCTGTATCTTTTCCTCTAGGCACATACACACATCTACAATAGGAAAAACAAATAATAACATAGCAGAGAATTCAATTAATCTTGAAAGAGAAGTATGGAAACACTTAATCGTGTCATATATACAATTTTACAAAGTTTAGGTGCTCCATCCTCATCAGCACATTAGGAATATGTAAAGATCTGTACTAATGTACATCAAATAGATGCCATCTATGGGTGTGGAATAGAGGCAACAATTAAGTACCTCTTGTCTGTTCCAACAACAATCCTGGAGAAATACTGGAGAAAAGCCACAATACTAAAAATTAGTTGGAAAAAATAATTTCAGCTTCATTTAAGTCTGTATGTCTCTACTGGCTACTAAGGCTACATTCAGGCTGCAATGAAAAGTTGACTCAGTTCAGATTTTTGGCTCATATCTGATTTTTTGTGTGTTCAAATTAATTTTGCAAATGATTCAAATCCAATATTACTGCATAACTTTATCTAACCTGATTCTGTAAAATTAATAGCAATCAAGTCATGAGACAGATGTGAGCTAACAGAAAACCATGAACCCCAGATACATGCTGATTGCTGAAATGCTAACTTCACATTATTTATAGTGCAGAGCATCTGCAAATTCATCAGCTCAAGATGGCAAGTGCTCAAAGGTGTTTGGGATTCTTCTGCAAGACTTTCAGAAAAATACGCACTTGAGAATTGACAATGCAGGCAGGTTTTTTTTTTCTAAAATGACTGAAAATGTGTTAAATATATGAAAAAAAGGTTATTCTTGAATAGCAATATAGTCAAAAATTTGTGAGGGTAGCTCTGTATTTAAACCTCCAGCCTACTACTTAGCTTGCATTGATGATGACAGCACATTATAATTTAATCACGTAAACCCATAAATGTTAATTACTTAAATTACTAGCCAACCCGCGGCGTAGCATACGCTGCATAATTATGTATTGATGGGTGTGGCTGAAACGGTTTCCGGGTGGAGTCGTGCTGCGGGCATTTCTCCCCTGTGCAGTGTGCGAGCGAGTGAGGAGAGAGAGAAAGCCAGTACGTTAGAGTGAGCGAGAGCAGGCTCGAAGGCAATGTGTTCCTGTGGTATAACGGGTCCATAGCTCCCCTTCAAAAGGCCATTTTTAATCAGGCGACTGACAGTAGTGGAGTCAGGCACAGAGAAGGTCAGCTGCTGAGAGAGCGTCTCGACTATTGCAGGGCCTGCATTGGTGAAGCAGGTGAGATGCTAATGAAAAAGAGGCACAGGGCTTATTGGTTTTTAAAGATTGCTTCCTTCATTGTGTTTTAACCTCAGTTTTAAAGGATTGTTTTAAGGATCCCATGGGATACCCCTCACAAACTGTTTTACACGGTGGGCGTGGCTGTCTTGTGTGCTTTCCATGGGTGTCTACTTGTCGGCGGCTTAGCGAATTACAGTGGTGTGAAAAACTGTTTGCCCCCTTCCTGATTTCTTATTCTTTTGCATGTTTGTCACACAAAATGTTTCTGATCATCAAACACATTTAACCATTAGTCAAATATAACACAAGTAAACACAAAATGCAGTTCGTAAATGGTGGTTTTTATTATTTAGGGAGTAAAAAAAATCCAAACCTACATGGCCCTGTGTGAAAAAGTAATTGCCCCCTGAACCTAATAACTGGTTGGGCCACCCTTAGCAGCAATAACTGCAATCAAGCCTTTGCGATAACTTGCAATGAGTCTTTTACAGCGCTCTGGAGGAATTTTGGCCCACTCATCTTTGCAAAATTGTTGTAATTCAGCTTTATTTGAGGGTTTTCTAGCATGAACCGCCTTTTTAAGGTCATGCCATAGCATCTCAATTGGATTCAGGTCAGGACTTTGACTAGGCCACTCCAAAGTCTTCATTTTGTTTTTCTTCAGCCATTCAGAGGTGGATTTGCTGGTGTGTTTTGGGTCATTGTCCTGTTGCAGCACCCAAGATCGCTTCAGCTTGAGTTGACGAACAGATGGCCGGACATTCTCCTTCAGGATTTTTTGGTAGACAGTAGAATTCATGGTTCCATCTATCACAGCAAGCCTTCCAGGTCCTGAAGCAGCAAAACAACCCCAGACCATCACACTACCACCACCATATTTTACTGTTGGTATGATGTTCTTTTTCTGAAATGCTGTGTTCCTTTTACGCCAGATGTAACGGGACATTTGCCTTCCAAAAAGTTCAACTTTTGACTCATCAGTCCACAAGGTATTTTCCCAAAAGTCTTGGCAATCATTGAGATGTTTCTTAGCAAAATTGAGACGAGCCCTAATGTTCTTTTTGCTTAACAGTGGTTTGCGTCTTGGAAATCTGCCATGCAGGCCATTTTTGCCCAGTCTTTTTCTTATGGTGGAGTCGTGAACACTGACCTTAATTGAGGCAAATGAGGCCTGCAGTTCTTTTGACGTTGTCCTGGGGTCTTTTGTGACCTCTCGGATGAGTCGTCTCTGCGCTCTTGGGGTAATTTTGGTCGGCCAGCCACTCCTGGGAAGGTTCACCACTGTTCCATGTTTTTGCCATTTGTGGATAATGGCTCTCACTGTGGTTCACTGGAGTCCCAAAGCTTTAGAAATGGCTTTATAACCTTTACCAGACTGATAGATCTCAATTACTTCTGTTCTCATTTGTTCCTGAATTTCTTTGGATCTTGGCATGATGTCTAGCTTTTGAGGTGCTTTTGGTCTACTTCTCTGTGTCAGGCAGCTCCTATTTAAGTGATTTCTTGATTGAAACAGGTGTGGCAGTAATCAGGCCTGGGGGTGGCTACGGAAATTGAACTCAGGTGTGATACACCACAGTTAGGTTATTTTTAACAAGGGGGCAATTACTTTTTCACACAGGGCCATGTAGGTTTGGATTTTTTTTTCTCCCTAAATAATAAACACCATCATTTAAAAACTGCATTTTGTGTTTACTTGTGTTATATTTGACTAATGGTTAAATGTATTTGATGATCAGAAACATTTTGTGTGACAAACATGCAAAAGAATAAGAAATCAGGAAGGAGGCAAATAGTTTTTCACACCACTGTATATATATAGATAGATTAAACCATAGAATGCAAAGCGTAATAGTAAACTAAATGTAAAAACATTGAATAACACTGACAAAACCTTGAACAACAGAGAAAACTAACACTGCAATAGTTTGCGCTATAGCGCTACCAACCGCTGGCGAGAAACACTTTTTTTTTTTAATGAGTTTTAAGCACAGGGAAAAAAATGAACATATGAAAAAATCCGTAATTTAATAAACCACCAAGAAAAGTAACATTGCAACAATGCACACTACGAACTGATCGCAGTAAACAGAAGTGAAAACAAAATCAAGCCCAGTGCATTCTTTAACTGCCTTCCTACCTTATGAGTCCAGCCCCCTCTCTCTCGCACTGCCTGTGTGTGTGCGTCTGTCTCTCTCTGGCACTGCCTGTGTGTGTGCGCATCTCTCTCTCTCGCGCAGCCTGTGTGTGTGCGGCTCTCTGTGTGAACCAAGGTTCCACTGAGGTTGACTAATGAAAAGTCAACGTGGCTCAGAGCTGCATGTGGACTGTAGCAGACAAACAGAAATGACGGCATGTTTTCCGAGGCGTCGCGTCCGAGTTGGTAGGCGTGGCTGTGAGAGTTTTCGTCGTATCCAATGGTCTTAGAGTTTGTGGGTGTGGCTCCTTCCTGCGTGCTTTCATAGGTGTCTTGCCCACTCTGACGGCGGCTTAGAGAATCTATATATGGCTCCTTCCTGCGTGCTTTCATGGGTGTCTTGCCCGCTCTGGCGGCAGCTTAGAGAATTATATATATAGATGCTTATAGCAGGTTGGATAATGGCTGGATGGATAGACCCCACAAAGTAAACAGACTAACCTAACATAATTATAAAATTTAGTGAAAGCAAAGTATAATTATTACCTTTAAATGTTTACTCATGATACCATATCTCTGCAAATATATTTAAAGAGTGCAACACTGGAGAGTGATGCTTACAGAGTTTTAATATATGCCCTTTTGAGCGATGCTTATACATTGAATTAAATCAGTCTTTAGTAATGCAGTCAGAACATAGCGCAGGAGTGGCTACAGGTTTTCATTCTGTTTTCTAATTTAGTAACTAGTCTTTGCTACTAATTAACTTCATTTAATTTCTTATTTAAGACTAAGACCCTTAAATCAGGGCAAATGACACTGGAACCAGCAGTTCTTCATCTAGCTTGTGTATTCGTCATTCACTATTTGGCTTAATTAAGTACTCAGAAGGAAACTGAAGAGAAACTGAAGAACTGAAAATTACTCATCCATTTTAGGATTCAAATCACTCAGATGATACATGTACAGTATCATTAGAAAGGAAAAAAAGATCTATGATTTAAGAATGAACTGACATGGTAGAGTTAAAAGCACTAACAAGCCATGAAATTAAATATGATCTATTATTGGTGAAGATTGGCTTCTAATTAAGCAACTGGGTTGGAACATAAACCTGCTGCCACTGCAACTCTCCAGGACCTGAGCCACCCCGGGCCTAGAGTTTCCATGTGGGGCATTTAATTTTATTTTGCCACATCTGTGTTTCCTATGCTATGCCATTTTGAGGATTATTATTACTATTTTTGTTATTATCATTATTACTGTTGGATTATTATCTATGTTTCAGCTTATAATTTCTTTGCCCCCACAATATTTGTAATGAGTCAGTGCCCTTGGTAAATTATTCCACACCCGGTTTAAAAATTCTAGTCATCTTGTCTGACATTGATTCAGTAAAGCAGTTTGTAGTGCATTGTATTTTATAAGTTTGCATAGTTCGATTTGGGACATGGCAGCACACTCAAATACTCACAAGAAGCCAATTTAAACCAGTCAGGTTGACTGATGTGTCTTTTGAATTGTGGAGGAAATAAAAGAAACCCAAAAAAGAGAATGTGCAAATCCTACACATAAAGGTGCATTTGTGGGAGGAGATTAGAAAGTGGGAATGTGGTTTTAGTTTACATTTTAAACAGTGCATTGTGTACTCCCCGTTTCCCACATAATAAAACAAATTACGCAAGCAGAAGCTGAAAGAGTTAACAACATGGTAAAAGCCATTTTCACTTTTTTTTTAATAGTTATAGACCACAGAATGCTGAGCAAAAGCAAAGGACAGACTGGGCTCCAAGATGGGATATTCATACACCTTTACTTAATGTGTATATTTACAGATAAAATACAAGGAATCGAAAGCAAAAGGAACTATTGTTTCTGCATTATGACAGAAGATAAAGAAAGAGGGTAGTATAGTTTATAAATTAATGTAAAATGATAATCTGCATAAATAAAGTTGAGCTAGTATCTGTTAGTATTTCTGTTTGTTTGTTTGTATGCAAATATGTGTGTATGTTACAGTTTATTTGTTTTTGTTTTTATAAAGTACACTGCCTGGCCACCTGGATTTAACTAAGCAAATAGGTACGAGCCTCCTATTGGATAATTACTGCATGGGCGATTATCTTTCAGCTGGCAACAAGTTATTTAACCCCAACTGGTGCAATGAGTTGCATCTCATTTCTTAAACAACCATGTCGAAAGACACATCTCGTGGTCGTGGAAAAGATGTTAGTCTGTTTGAGAAGGGTCAAATCATTTGCATGCATCAAGCAGAGAAAACATCTATGGAGATTGCAGAAACTACTAAAATTGGGTTAAGAACTGTCCAACGCATTATTAAAAACTGGAAGGATAGTGGGGACCCATCGTCTTCGAGGAAGAAATGTGGCCGGAAAAAAATCCTGAATGATCGTGATCGGCGATCACTTAAACGTTTGGTGAAATCAAATCGAAGAAAAACAACAGTAGAACTCAGGTCTATGTTTAATAGTGAAAGTAAGAGCATTTCCACACACACAATGTGAAGGGAACTCAAGGGATTGGGACTGAACAGCTGTGTAGCCGTAAGAAAACCACTAATCAGTGAGGTAAACTGGAAAAAAAGGCTTCAATTTGCTAGGGAGCATAAAGATTGGACTCTGGAGCAATGGAAGAAGGTAATGTGGTCTGATGAGTCCAGATTTACTCTGTTCCAGAGTTGAGAATCTTTGGGATGTGCTGGAGAAGGCTTTATGCAGCGGTCAGACTCTACCATCATCAATGCAAGATCTTGGTGAAAAATTAATGCAACACTGGATGGAACTAAATCTTGTGACATTGCAGAAGCTTATCGAAACAAAGCTAAAGGCGGTCCAACGAAATATTAGCGTTTGTGTGTTTTTGGTGGCGACTTTTTTTTTGGCCAGGCAGTGTATGTTATAGTTCAATTTGGAACACAGCCTGTGCAAAAAATCTTTCTGGGTTCAATCATCACCTTGAATACTGCACTTGTCCTTTCCTTTAATTCATTAATCCAGAATTGTCTTCTGTTTTTTTATGCCATCCTGGTCAAGGAGAGAAGGGGAGGAGCGGGGGTGGTGTCTTGTTTCCCAACTTGTATATTTTACATTCATCAAGAAAGAAATTTATTCAGCATTTTTTTCTGTGTCCTACTCTGTATTCTGCTAACTTCTTAAAGTAGTTGTAACATTACATATGAGTCAAGTCTCATAATGAATTGGGATCACAGTTAAATATCACTTCATTCTCTTAAAAAATCCCATTAGCCAACTTCTTATGTACGTGATTAAGCGGTATTACATGTATATATATTTTTTTAACTCTGAAGGGATTGCCTCCATAGTCCCATTCATTTAAATAGATGGGATTGAGGTAATCTGGACCTCAGAGCCTTACTATATCTCTCTCACAATCAGATTGGATAGCAGTACATCATTAAAAAAACTAGGGGGCGTTGCCCCCTGCTCGCTTCACTTTCTAACCCCCGTGTTTGGTTTTCCAGATACACACTTTTAAGATTTTTTTTTTCTTTGAATTGTTGCTATTTCATTAGTTTCACTTTTATTTCAGAACTTTTGTAAAAACAATATTTGGAATCTTTGGAGTCCCAATATGCTGAATCTTTTAAATGAGGTCAGTGAGACATGTGTATAATGACTTTGTACCATAATTCAGGACAGGTTTCTCTGTTTGGAATTTCAGCACAGACAAAACGATCTACATCATCAGCAGTTAATATTTTTCTTTTGAAAAGTATCCAATATAAGCATGTGAGGTAAACCCCGTTTTTGAAATTCTCTGACTTACAATATTTACATACTTCTGACATATCACCTATGTCCAAATATTCGATCTCTTATTCGCCTTTTCGTTATTTCTCCAAGTAATCATTTCTCTTTTTTTGTGCTAATGCGATGTTTACTGTCTTTGTTTTGACACTGTTTGTTTTTTTCTGCTTTCATATTCTGTATCCTGCTCAGCATGTGTATCGCAGCTACGTTTTTTTTTTGAGTCTTTTGAATTTCAGTTTTCATTATCACTAACCTGCTATGTATGTGTTTAACCCCCTTGTTTTTTAACCTCTTTATGACGTTTTACTTTGTTTTCTACTCTGTCTTTTATTTCTGACCTTGCTTTGTCCTGCTTTTTTTTCCATTGACACCTGGGGCCTCATGTATAACGCCGTGCGTAGAACTCACACTATAACATGGCGTAAGCACAAAAGCGGGAATGTGCATACACACAGAAAAATCCAGATGCAGGAATCTGTGCGTACGCAAACTTCCACGTTCTTCCGCTACATAAATCCCAATCAGCGTGAAAAGAAACGTACGTGCACGCGCCTTCTGTCCCGCCCCAACTCCTCCCAGAATTACGCCTCTTTGAATATGCAAAACAATATAAATAGCCTTCTGTGAAAAGACAATGGGAAAAGCACGGTGGAAAATATAAGAATTTCAGCGAATACTAAGTGGAGGCAAAGGAAAAACGTACTATTTGTTGGTTTAAACAATGCTATAATCAACAAAATGAAGTTGATCGAGTGACAGAGTGTCGGAGAAACTCAAAAGCTCAAGTTCACAAAGTTGCACAGTGCCCGAAATAAAAAAGAAATCACATATCAAAGTCGCCGTGAAAAGGCGAGTCATACCCCACCGTCTGAGTGTCATATGAAAGCTTATTAGGGTACAGAGAAAAAAAATAGGCACACAGTGGGAAAAAAGCACGAAATGTCAACTTTAATCTTGAAATTTCCACTTCATCACGTAGTTTATTTTGCCATTAAACTAGAACATCATAAACTTCATCTTAAAATCGTTTAATTTACTAGTTTCTCAAATCCCATTGTAACTAAAGTAGCACATTAAATGCTTTGTTCTGTATTCGATCTTCTATGTGCTCTATGTGTGTGAATCACTACCTGCTTCTTAAACGGGCTTTCTTTTTCTCCGACAGGACACATAACCTATTACATTCATAATACAGTAATCCCTTGCTATATCACGCTTTGACTTTCGCGGCTTCACTCTATCGCGGATTTTATATGTAAGCATATTTAAATATATATCGCAGATTTTTTGCTGGTTCGCAGATTTCTGCGGACAATGTGTCTTTTAATTTCTGGTGCATGCTTCCTCAGTTGGTTTGTCCAGTTGATTTCATACAAGGGATGCTATTGGCAGATGGCTGAGAAGCTACCCAACCACAGCGCGTATTATGTATTAAATAAAACTCCTCAAATATATTGTGAGCACGGGGGCTGTTCGCACCCCTAGAGGACACGGCCGCTCCTCAAAAAACGCTGAAAGATTACCTTCACAGTGCTCCCTTCTTTGCTGGGCTTACATGTGGCTGCTTTGCAAGCGATATGCTTCCTGCATGGTGCTTCGCATACTTGAAAGATCAAACAGCACGTATTGATTTTTGATTGTTTGCTTTCCTCTCTCTCTCTCTCTCGCTCGCTCTGACGGAGGGGGTGTGAGCAGAGGGGCTGTTAGCATACTGGCCTAGAGGATACGGACGCTCCTCTGAAAAATGCTGAAAAATGCTTGCTCCCTTCCTTGCAGCTACTTTGTCCGGCGGTGCTTTGCATACTTAAAAGCCAAACAGCCCTATTGATTTTTGACTGTTTGCTTTTTTCTCTTTCTCTCTCTCTCTGATGTGCACTCCTTTGAAGAGGAAGATATGTTTGCATTCTTTTAACTGTGAGACGGAACTGTCATCTCTGTCTTGTCGTGGAGCACAGTTTAAACTTTTGAAAAAGAGACAAATGTTTGTTTGCAGTGTTTGAATAACGTTCCTGTCTCTCTACAACCTCCTGTGTTTCTGTGCAAATCTGTGACCCAAGCATGACAATATAAAAATAACCATATAAACATATGGTTTCTACTTCGCAGATTTTCACCTTTCGCGGGGGGGTCTGTAACGCAACCTCCACGATGGAGGAGGGATTACTGTATTATAGCTCTCTGAATAATTAAAATACTGAGATGTATACGTGACATCTTTTTCATGAGGATAGGAGTTAAAGCATGTTATTAAACATGGGAACACGGTGGTGCAGTGCTTGTTCATGTCTCACGCAAGGGGCTTGCAGCGCCATGCGCGACCTTCGATGAAATAATTTATTACAGAAGTACTGTCTCTTTCAAACGTACTAACCTCCAATTCCTGTCCTTACTTTTCTTTCTCCAAATACCCAATCGCCACACAATCAGGTCTGTAACAGACGTGAAGCCATTTGTAAGCTTAGAACGCCGATTCTTCAAAACTTTTAAGGAACATTGAAATATCTTCATAGTACTTACTTAGAGAGTCAGATGGGGGAGGGGTGATGTTAGAGCGCCTGCGCTTATTCAGTACAGCAGGGACAACGCACATGTTGTTCTTTTTTTTCTTTCAGTACACGTGGCTTCCCTGTTTATTTATATATCTAGTGACTTCTCTGCCTGTCTGTCTCTCTATTACGCAGTGCTCTGTCTGTCTGTGTGTTATGGATCTTAAAAATAAGTTATAAGGACAGTTGTTCCTGTTAATTGCAGTCTCAATTGTTAAAAAAATATTTTAAAAGGAGCATCCCAGATGAAAATATAACGATCTCAGTAACTGACAGTGCATACCAATGTATAAATTTTATGTCCGTTTGAGGTGTAAAAGAAAAGAAAAAAAAGCAACACTTCATCCCCAGCGGGGAATCGAACTCAGGTCTGTGAGGCAAGGAAAAGCTGCTCTGCGCTAAGAGGCAAACCTTAGCGCGCTACGCCACAGAAGCTGTTGAATCTTTCTTGAAGCTTTTGTGAAAGTGTTTATTTGATCTTTGGAACGCGGGCTTTATATATTCTATAGTTTATGCCTACTACATTTTGTAACATTTATTACTAAAATATGAAAAAGTTTCTGTTTTAACAATGTGTTTACACAGATTACTTTAGAAACGGAAGTCTTCCAAATAACGATCTATCATTTCCACTGTAAAACTGCACTTCACTCCCAGGTAAACAATCAAGGCGTGAGCTGGTAAAAGTTCACTCACGTTCTAACTCGGTGGGGGGATGGAATAGCCGGCTGCTGGCAGCTTGTCTTTTATCAGCACATTTAGAGGACAAAGGATGCTGGCGGAGAGGTGTGAACGGATTTAAGAAGCGATTTAAGGTGGGCCGGATATATGAGTTTTTTCGTAGGCTCTGGTAATTCTAGTGTTAATTATTCTATCCGTCTATCCTTCTAGTGTCGCGTCAGCACCAGCAAGAATACAGCGCAATGCAGGAACAATCCCTGAACTAGCTAGTGCTGCGGCACCATGTCCTCACATGTTTAATTATTAACAATACAGCTTATTTAAATGAAGTTAAAGTTTTATCTGTATAATATAATCAACATATTTTGCTGCATTTCATCTTAAAAATTATATTGTCATCATATGTAAATACGTGCTTTATAAAGTGGCGCAGGTTGTGCAATATTATAACTGTAGTGCAAGTTTACAATGAGATAATTGTACTTATAAGTACAAACAGTTCTACAAGGAGCACTTGATGGACTGATTAAGTGCGTTTATAGTTCTTGGGATGAAACGTTTTCTAAACCGCGAAGTCCGTACAGGAAGGTCTCTGAAGCGTTTTGCCATGGCTGAGGCAGCACCTGCTTCATGCTGTATACCGATAATTCTCTTTCCAATCAGCTGCTGCTGTGATTCCCCTCCGAGTGGTGCAGTGAGAGTAATATGGAAAAAGATGATCTGCTGTGGCAACCCTTAACGTGAACAGCTGAAAGAAGAAGAAGATGCAGTGAGAGTAACAACGCTAAAGAAGTTATGGTATTTGGAATACTATGGCTATTCCCTGGACCATTATATTGCTGCAGGTTAATTACAATCAGATGCGTTACACTAATAAACAATATGCAGTTAATTTCAGTGTATTTATAAAGCCACGTCAGGAATGTGGATCTAAGAAAGAAAGGGTGACCACACAGGAACAGTAGCACTGCTTTAACGCTGGGTGCCGCCAGTCTGCAAAACCGAGCGGAGAAATTGCGTATGCCAGAGTATGAGGTACCGTGGAAATGTGCGTGGCTTTACGCCAAGTTTAGGTTTTATACATCGCAATTTGAGCGTGGAAACGTTCGTACGCAACATTTCTGTGCGTACGCACCGTTTATACATGAGGCCCCTTTCTTTTTTTTTTATACTTTTGAATTTTCCTGCTTTCATATTCTTTAACTTTCTCCACATGTGTATCGCGCCGTTTTTTTTTTGAGCCTTTCGAATTCCACTGCTTTCATAATCTCTAACCTGCTCTGCATGTGTATAGTGCCAACATTTGTGAATGTCTTTATGAAGTTCTACTTTGTCTTTTACTCTCTGTCTGTTAATTCTGAGCCCGATTGGACGTGCTTTTTTTCAATTCCACTTGTTCCGGGCTGATAATTACTTTCCTTATTTTCTGAATTTGCACCTAGATTATTCTTTTTTGCTCTTTTTTCTCTCCAACACTTTTGAGTCTTTTTTCTCTGTGCTGCTTTCTTCTTTGCGTAGTTGTCGACGTTTCATTTATAACGTATTGTCCTTATACGCTTTATATGCGCTGAGACCCTGGATCTGTGTGTGCTCAAATCCTTTAGACGACTGAATGTTTTGCTGTCGTGGTCTTATTTGATATTGGTTGTAAGTAGGGCGTGTCTTGCAAGGATATCATGTTCTACGTCATCGCGAGACGGTCCTGGGTCAATCTCTTGGCACAAAGTCTCATGTTTAAGGTCCCCGCGAGATGCTCCATGGCCATTCTCTTTCGTCTTGCGGTTCTTTTAAGTGATCTTAATGTGAAGATCACGTCTCATCTCCCGTCTTTCTCTCCCAGGGTTTTTTTTTTATAATAGAGAGATGGGGGGGATTTAATTTGTGATCGGGTAGGTCAACCCAACCACATACAGAGTTTGTGAAAAATGAATGTCCTGTGTGAGCTATGATTAAATCCCCTAATCTTACACCACAAGAGTGATGCACACAGGTGGAGTGGCCTCTCAATGCATTCACGCTTAGGGCACAATGCGAACACTAGAGGCATATTAACTCTGATACTATGTAGTAAATGCTAACTAAACATTCCAAGGTGAACATAAACATTTGCTCTACTGAAGAGTAGTATAAATGTGATTTGAGGAACTAAACAGAGGTGACATTAGGTTACTCAAGATTAAATACTGTACACAACAACATAAAGTAAAAAAATCACCCAATGTGTCTACTGTCAAAATAAAATTGAAACCCATCAACTGTGTGCTCTCAGCTATGCCTAGATGAAATGAATTCTTTCTGTAATGCATTTTCATGTACCCTTCTAGTATCATATAGGCATTCTGCTTGCAAAAAAAAAGCACAACTCTTGTCAAAACATCATACTGATTTTTCATGGGAAAAAAGGTTTCTCCCAAAAAAAAAAGAAGTCCACAACACAACAGTGGCATATTTATTGTTACTATGGGTGTGAGAACACCTTCAGATAAAGGCTTTGGCTGTTCAGGACTGTTTCCTGCCTTGTACCCACTGCTCCTCAGCTGTTGCTACATGCCCACATTGGATTAAGCAGGGTTGACAGTGTATATGTATATAAAAAAAAAATATTATAACAATGTGCAAAAATGTAATGTTAAATCATAGAAAACTATGTTTAAAACATAGTGTTTGTGATGAAATTACATTTTAAAGTCTTAATATACAACAAATATTGTAATGCTCGGACTACAGCAGTAGTGAAGACAGGTGTGCAAAAAACAGCTACTCAGACTGACTAATGGAGTCAGGCAGAGGTGGTCTGAAAATCTGCAGGGTGAAAATACAAACTATGCAGAGAGAGTGCATATTTGAGTCAAAATCCCAAGGATATGAAGAAATGAGGTGACAAAGCTAATCACATCCAAAAGATATGCAGGTTAGGTTGACTGGTGAAATTAAGTTTGAGCGTGTGTGTGTTCCAGTGGACAGACTAGAGTGTTAGTCCAGGGTTAGGTCCGATCCTTCATTCATTGTTGCTGTGAAAGACAATCCACACTCCCAATACACACACACTCATGCATACATACATACACACACACACACACACACAATGTGTTTGGCAAAACTGGATTCTAAAACTGTGTTCATGACATATGCAATATAATTGGTCCTAAATGCTATAATCTTCCATCCATCCATTTCTTTAACCTGCAAAAATGAGACTGCAGAGCAGCATTAAGTGCAAATTCAAGCAGAAACTTGCCATGAATGTGATGGGCACCTCCCATTACATACTGCTGACTGCCCAGTATGTTGCAATTTGGGGAAAAAGCTGACTGTGCCATTAATATTAAAATAAGTAAGGGTTTCAATACCCCTTTTTTTAACTAATTTCTTTTAAAATACTTCATATCATTATTTCTACCTTTAGCTGCAGCTGGCAGATCGCTTAGCAGATCTTTATTAGTGGGTTGTATTCAGTGTGTGAAACACCTCTTGGTAACTGGGCAAGTCCTATTGGATAAACACTGAAAACTTGCGTAACATAAAATAAACTAAGTATAGAGTATGCTAACAGTTAAGATATGCATATCTTAAGCACTGAAATTGCATTACACATGGATGTGCAAAAAAAGTCTGCAAACAAAAAACATACCAGTATCATGAGGCCATACGTCATGATCGTACTTAAATGCTCTGTATCAAACACTACCAGAGTTTTGCTTTCACCAATCATTTCCTGCTGAAGCCTCATTGAAACCTCTTTTAAAAAAATTACTCTACCACTTACAGATGGGAACTGAAGTCCTCCCAGTAGTACTGCCAAAGTATAACTTTCCCATTTTTACAAATGGCAAGCAATACCTCCAAACTAATATGGGCTGAAAGAAAGACACGACTACTTTATGCTTGTTAGTACCTAATTATCAACAATTGCTGTTATGCTCATCATGACCACTTAGATGAAGCCGAATGCAGTCAAGTGCTAATGCCTGCATAGAGTTCTTATTTATGCTTTACCACCACTCAGACATCTTGCCTGGCCACACTGTGAAACACTTGCAGAGCTTTCTGCTCTCTGTAACAATATTTTCTCGCAAACACAAGACACACCTGTTTTCCACTGTTCTGTTAGATAGTAGTGAATTGATTATGTATTTGTAAACATGAAACAAAGTTCATTTGAATTTGTGTCATTTTGTAAACATTTAAAAAATGTATTAAATAAATATACAATTAAAGATTTTTGGTAGTGAATATTTTAATGACTTTTTAAGTTGTGCCCAAAACTCTCCTTTAAAAAAAAAAAAAAAAAGAAATCATACAGAGCAGAGTATGAGATACTCTAATGCAGTGGTTCCCAAACCTGGTCCTGGGGACCCCCTGGGGCTGCAGGTTTTTGTTTCAACCAATAGCTTAAGTAAGTGAGCTGTTATTTCCCAGCTTCGGTGTTTTGGTGCCAATGAAGAAATTACAAAAGCAAAGTGTACTAATACATTTTAGTAAAATTAAGCAGTTATATGTGGATAATGTATTTTTTTTACTTTTTATTTATGTTCATCCTGATTTCCATTCTGCCTTTCCATTATTGACTAATTTAGTGGAACTGACCCTGAAGCAGTTGCATCCTTTCATCATTTAGTGTTATTCACCCGGGTGTCTGCTTTGCTTGTTTTTAATTGTCATTACTAGGACACAATGAAGGGAGCAGACTACACAAAATAAGGGAAAAGTAATAGGAAAACAACAAAAACAGTTAAACATTTAAAGCTATAGCAAAAATAGAAATATTCTAAAATGTCTTATAATATAAAAATAATACTGCTCTGCTATTCTGAATGCAGAATAAGAGAAGAGAAAAAAAGACCAGCTCACTAAACAAGATCAATTATTATCACTTATTGTGAATTTGGTTGGAACAAAAACCTGCAGCCACAAGGGTCCCAGGGACCGAGTTTGGAACACACCACTTTAATGTAACATACTCTCCTCTGCATAGTGCCCTATACCTACTTTTCAGCTACTGTAAGTAACTTCTGTGTGAGGCAGTGCATATAATAAAACAGTCTGAGTATAGGATTTGTATTCACAATGGGCATTACACCTTTGCACACTTGTTTCCCAACATATCGTAACTTTGCATAAGTGTGTTCATGTTACTTAGATGCCATCTGCTGGTGAAAGGGGTACACTGAAACAACAGAAAAGGGCCTGTGCCATTTGTGTCACTGGTACAGCAAGACAGACCATGCTAGAAATTACCACGATCTATCAAGTAAATGGCACTGTACTGTACAGATGACATTCTGTTACTGCTAAAGAAACTCTGACTGACATCTCATATTTAAAAGAAATATTTAAATTTGAACTATACAAATTTATATTACAAGCACTTTTGTGCAGAATGACAATACATTCCGGTCTCTTACCATGTTAGGTGCTGGGCTACTGACACCAACTCCCACTAATTGGAGGCTACTGGTACTAAATATGAAAAGCATATCCTCATTGTCCCCTTTGTTGAGTTCTTTTCATCTCTCTTTTTCTCCCTTTTTCATTTACACATATACAGATGATGTGATGTCAATCATTCTTTGTCTACATGTCTGTCAGATATCACAAAATAACCTGGTGTTACAAATGCTTTCTCTGTCACTCTGCCCATTGTGCTTTGTTACACGTCTTATGCTACATTCAATTTGGCAGGTGGAAAACGCTTCCCTTTTCATGGTTCTTTGTCCCCTCATTATTTTTTGCCACCAGTGCCCAAATTTATCAAGTGTCTCAGAGTAGGAAAAATATTATAATTAGCTCCAAATTTTTTAGAATGAGACAAATTTGGTCCTACTCTTAAAAGTAACAGTAAAATAATTTTATTTTCTAATTTCCTAATCTAGGCAAGTAATGTTAACTTCATCTAGATTTAGAAGAGCCTGTGAACTGTGCTAACTCTCTAGGAGGTGCCAGAAGAGGTGTGCAGGCAGAGATCGGCATGCACATTCTGGAAAAGGCAGAATGTTATGCCAATTCTGGACAACAATGAACTTGTACAAAAAATATCAATTTGACAGAGATAAAATAATATTTGTAACAAATCTTGCACATCACATGATCACTCCTTCTACACAAAGAAGCAATGCACTTTCAGCCAAAATGAAAGTGCTGGTAACATTATGTTTTTTGTCCATGGGAAAGATACAACTTTGAAATAGTGATGACTTAGGTATGTCATAACCAATCATTTCTCAAATTTTGCATCAAAATTTGAACACCCTTTCACCCTTTAATACATTTCCCCAACAGCCCTCGTGAGTTAATATTACTGCATTACCTGCATAGCTGCATTTCCTGGAGTTGTTGGGAGTGATTGACAACATACAAACAATATCACAGTATCAACACACAAGTAGTCATGGATGCAAACTTCAATGTAATGATCACCTAGACAAAAAGACTGAGGTACACACCAAATGACAGTTAATTCTGATAATGTGGAATGATCCACAGCTGAACTTTCAGAACAATCACCTTCCAGCTGTTATGGACATGGGAAAACCTCAAAACTAGCTACGGCTTCCAGAGTTGTTTGCTGCATCTCTCTCCATGTTCCATCCTTATATTCTGTGAGGCTCTTTTTTCTAATGCTCTTGGAGTCTCTGCCTGCCTTTTTGGACCTTGCTGGGCTGGGAAAGTGTAATGCAAATTTTTCCAGGGGTTTGTGGAATGCAAAGCTCAACATACCTGTGTGACATTTGCTTCCCCATCCAGCTGTGTCCATCTTCAGGGTAATATACTGAACTGTATTATTCTTAATGTTACTGCGGAGTTGGCAACAATTGCATGCAGCTTAGTGTAATATCCTTCCTTATTACCGTATTTACTTGCAGATAAGTTCTCTGCGGACAAATCAGGACTTCATTTTACTGTATAATTTCTGGTATTTTATAACGTCGGTCATATAAGTTGAATGTGGAAAACTCATGCTACTGATCCAAGAGATTATGATATGCTAACACCCACCTAAGAGAGTAACCACGGAGCACACTGCATTTTTTTTTCTATGTATTGTGCCTACGTGACCACATGGTAATACCCGAACTATTCCGAAGCAACGTTTGCAGTGATTTGTGTTTTTTGTATCTCACACCCTCATACACGTTTTATCGTAAGAGCATCCCTTATCTACGATGGAGCATTCGATCAGAAGAAAATATGAAGCTGGTTTTAAATTAAACGTTGTGGAAGTAGCAAAAGAAATTGGTAACTGCGTTGCTGCAACAAAATTCGATGTGTCTCCAAGAAACTGATGCGAGATAGGAGGTGGCAAGTTGATGTAAAAAAAATGTGTCGAATTTTTGAACGGGCGTATAAGTTGGGGTGTGATTTTATGATCGATTTTTCAGGTTTCAAGACTCGATTTATACGTAAGTATATACAGTATGTTTTTCTACTTCTTTGTCTCCTACTACTTTGATGATATTGATGATTATTATTATCTTTGTGATAAAGCCTTAACATTAATATCAGAAAACTACAAAATTTCATCAGAATTTCCAAGAAAACTATAAAACGCCTTCATAAGTGCTATTTTGCGGCTCAGGATGGTGTAAAATCGTGATTCCATTCATTCTTAAACATGATGTCCTTCTCCTAGCTGGGATTGGATGTAGGACACTTTGTAACTACTTGTCATCTTCAACTCTGGAGTAAGAAAATTCTCAACTGTGAATAGCATGCTGACTCCAG
The DNA here is from genome assembly GCF_900747795.2 of Erpetoichthys calabaricus. Taxonomy (NCBI): domain Eukaryota; kingdom Metazoa; phylum Chordata; class Cladistia; order Polypteriformes; family Polypteridae; genus Erpetoichthys; species Erpetoichthys calabaricus. The sequence continues at coordinate 47,783,451 of NC_041407.2, forward strand.
TTCCCCGAGTTCATCATATTATGAGGCCATGTCCAGCAGGGGGAGTTCATACTGTATAAAAATGTGCTTTTGTAAACTGTCCTTTCGCTTGTTATTTGCCAGAAGGACAGTATGAGAAAAATGACTGTGCAAGATAGATGAGGTCTTTAATTATACTGTTTGCCTTCCTAAGGCAGTGTGTTTTCTATATGTCCTGATAATATTCTGTGCAGTCATCAACCACCGTCTGCACGGAGTCCTGTGAATCTGTAGAAGCTTGAGTGAACAGATGAAGTAATGTGAGTTGTCCTCAGATGTCTGAGAACGTAGAGGAGCTGGTGAGCGTTTTTGGTAAGAGCTGTAATATTTTATACCCACCTCAATTTCTCTGTGATAGAACAAATATATGGCTGCTCACCCTCTCCACAGCATCTGTTTTGACCTAAATGGCAGTGTGAGACTGCCAGGAATTAAACTTCCCTGTTAGCCATTTCATTATTGTTTCGTCAGGTATGAAAAGAGTGTCATCAAGAAATTTAGTGATAGAGCTGTACTGTATAGAAGTGGACTCAGTTTACTACACTGCAAAGTGCCTTTGTTGAGGAGCAGTACGCAAGATGTGATGCTATCAATCCACATGTGTTAAAGTTGTTTGGTTTGAAAGAACAAAATCTAGTTGCAAAGGGTGGAGTTTGGTGGTCTTCTTTAAGGGTACAGCAGTGTTACATGCTGAACTGTAGTTTATAAAAAGACCTCTGGAATAAAACTTTCCATTAACTAGATTTGCCAGACTGAGATAAAAAGCAAGAGATATGGTATCCTTTATAAACTCGCTATGACAATATGCAAATAGTAGATGATCACGATTATCTGGAATATTTAATATGTAACAACAAAAGTCTCTTAATCACAACTGGAATGAGTCCCACTGGTCTTTAGTCATTCAGACAGTTCTCCTTTTTTCCTTAGTTTGTCTAACTCATTTAGGTGGGGATGAATGTAAATCAAGCTGATTTATGCAATATAAAGGGTGGCGCACGAAAAACCGAACCGTCTCCGACCGGCTGGCTTGAGCTATTATACAGGCGGGTGCCATTGCGACATGGATGGAGCGATATGTCACACTTCTCGCAAGTCACTTTCTCAAATTCACAACATCTTCACAGAGGAACAAACTGTCAGAAAAGGTTTGCGCCACCAAGATCATCGTACTTATCCACTTGTGACTTTTACCTGTGGGGCAATCTGAAGGGTAAAGTGTATGTCAATAATCCAAAGACATTAAAGGAACTGAAGGACAATATTCGTAGTGAAACTGGAAAAATTGAAGCGGTTGAGCTGCGTCGCGTCTATGACAATATGATGCGGCATGCAGAAAAGTGTATTGACGCACAAGGAAATCATTCTGCATTTAATAGATTAAAAATTAGCACAGACAATTTGCTTCAAGGTGGCATGCAATGTTTCTGTGTAAATTATGATATGCAGCTTTGTTACATACAAAGGATGAATGAGCTTAACTATAAAATAAACTTAAAGTAGATGACAGTGAATATATTGCTGTTTACTAGCACTGAGAATAACACAACATGCCTTTCTTAAGCTTCAAGAACTGCAGAGCAAACAATTATCCCTCTCTTATACAAGAATAAGGTACAGGAAATTAACTAATCCTGGGCAAAAAACCCATTCCACTCCTACATATCAAAATGAAATTTGTCATTGTCCTGATTTGTGTAATTTAGTTAAAGAAAATATATGAGTTCAGTGTTAGGATTTTGACTTATGTTTTCTTTTGTTCTACAAGTTTTGTATATGTGCTTAGGCCCATTTCTGATAAATGACTATTCGTTTGGTTTCTCCATTTGAAAAACTGTAATTTTCTGTTTTCTAAAATACAATTTTAAAGTCAGTTGGACATTACACACAGAAAGTACCCAAACTAGAAATGATTTAGGGGTCTAACAGCTTTGAGGACACAGCAGTGCCACCTGCTGCTTGATGTGATTGTCAATTAAATTTAATAAATGTAGAGAAGCTGGGATCTAATTACACAAGAGGCTGAGTTCAAATCAATGTTAATAAAGATAATCTGCATAACATCTCCAAGTGACACTAAACAAGGTGAATCCATACATACTGTCCTTTAAAGCTTTTTAGAATAGAGTCAACTATACATGATGTAGCCTACTGTATGTAGTGTACAACTTTAACTAATTATTCACTTTCATTATTTTTCCACTACACTTATACGCCACAAAAAAACCCTCAATCAACCAATGACACATCAGTGTTACTCCAGGTTACACATGATGGTCTTTCTTCTGTACCTTCAAGTGAACAGCAGGATGCTCCAAATGACCCTGGAATAAATAAAAAAAACAGTAAACCACTTACTTTTTATATTTTAAATCTTTCCTACATTGAGAAATTAAACTTCTTTTCACTTAAAAGTACCATCATCTTCTCTGACAGAACTGGACAGTTTTCTTTTAAGATGAACTGGCTTAACAGTTTTAGATAAATGAACTGCCTAACCAGTGGAGACTGAGGCCACACAGCTTCAAAGCTTTTCTCGGCCCTGTTAAATCAGCATGAGAAGTGTCCACAATGTTCAGCTCAAAAGGCATGCAAAGCTTACCTAATGATCATGGACAAACTTAGCAAGATGTATACATACATGATCTCCTATGTTGCCTTTAAAAACTGGAGTTCCTGGCATTGCCAACTCTGCAACTTGTATCTGAAAAATACATACAGCAATGACACATTAGCCAGGTCAGATCAACTGCTCAACGAACAGCTATTTTATTAACATCTAAAATCATTCATATCCTCTCGGTTTTAAATAGACACATATCATTCTCTTTACTTTGGATATCCTCTTAATTATCATTAAAGCAATGAAAGTAAGAACAATATCATCAGTGATGAAGTACAACTAAGGAACATTGACTCACTTAACCTCATCTTGAAAAAGAAAGACTAGTGGTGCTTACCTACAAAGTCCAACCTCCATCTCCAATTCAGGCATACAAAGTCCTATTACAGGGATGCAGGATGCCAGAGCCTAATCTGGAGGGATGCCCATGCACCATAGCACACTTTCATGTAACCTCATTTACACCAGATATACTATACAGTATTAGTGCAGCTCAAAAATATTTATCTTAATTAACAATCAAGTCTAAAACCAAAGCCAAATTATACATGTGATATTTATAATCATAATCAAGACGTGGCTGAAGATTTTCAAATGAAAGAATGAACATTTTCAAATGTCTTTTAAGGCTGAAGAAATTTCTGTTATTTATTGTACTTTTAAAAGCTTCTAACTACTTTAAAATTTAAAAGAAAAGTTATCAAATATTTTTGAAAGCCTTCCCAAACAGTCTTTTAAGAAGGACTGTTTGAAAAAGACTAAACTTTATAAATTCAATAATCATAACGGCTGGCATATTTTCTGACATTTAAAAGCTGGACATCGCCCTCGCCCTTGTAGTGACATGCTTTTAGACGGAACAATGTGCATCTACCATGGGCTGTCTTAGATTGCATTCAGGATAATGCAACCCTGCTGTAACTTGACTGACTAAGAGGCTCTAGGAACAGAGGGATGCTTCAAATCAGACCTGACTCACCTTTACACCTGGCTTGGCAAACTCATCCTGAAAGATAATAAAGAATACTAGTAACACAACATAAAATACACTCAAATAAAATAAACAAGAAAAAAATAAACAAAGAAAGGAAAACCACCCAGAGCTGTGAATGGCCATCAGAAGATCTTTAAAAAGAAAGCCAGCAACTTATTTTGTTTAAACAAATGAAGGTTAGACAGAGATTAGCCGGGATGCCAGGCTCAAACAATGGACAGATGCTCATGCTTTCTGATCAGTGAGGAGTGCACAGTATCATCTTTCTGCATTATTTACTAAGGTGACACCAGGGGGCAGAAAGCACACATCCAGCAGGGTGCTTCCTTTTTCATATAAGAATCTTGGAGGCATGATTTAAATTACAAACAGAATTGCCGGCACAGTTTAAGAATTGGAAATCAAAGAAAATCCCAGCGGAGAAACAGAACCAAGTTGAGACAAGTGAAACATATATTAAGCTGACAGCTTTTCATGTTCCACTGAAATTAGTTGCAGTCGGTCCTTTTGAGAGAGGACACCTAGCCCTGGCTTTGTAGACCACTGCAACTGTCGGTATATCACAGGCATAGACACTCAGGTGTGTGAGGCTCTTATGCTTCTCAAGCAAAACACACACACATATGCATTCAGACAGCCTCCTCTGTGTGGTCTTTGAACGTGGTGCCTGCTGCTGCTGCTATCAAGCACCCATATCTGATTCATTTCAAAAGAAAATTACAGGAATTTTAAAAAGGCAAAGACATTTGGGAAAGGAATATTCAGTACAAATCTATGTGAACAGCCAAAAAAAAAAGCAGATATACAAAGTTTATTTCTAATCATTTTTGTCAACATATATTTCATAACAATATATACATTTTCTGCTTTATCATTTCAAAGCATGATTTAATATGACTGCCAGATATAATATCAGTTCAAACTCACACTACCGCTCATGGAGGGACAACGTTAGCCTGTGACAATGCAAAATACTCGTGACTGAACGGCATTTAAGATTTTGTTTTTCAGATATGCAATTAATGTTACAACTATTCCACTGTCAATCATGCAGGTAAACAGTAAAATATGCCCTTTACATTTTTCAAATATTTTTAATTTTGGTGTTCCTTTTCATTAGACTCTCATTGAGAGATCTGTTAGATTTGAGTTTCCCAAACTCTGAAGAGCTGAGCTTCTAGGGACAAACAAAAAATCTATATAAAAATGTATACTTGGCTTCAGTTGTTCAAGTAAGATGAGGACTGTTTGTGCATCTGTGCATTTAATGAGTGTTGAAAAAAATTTTGCATATCAAGGCAAATATTAAAAAAAAAACTATAAAAACCTTTTTTCTGTCACCATTGCAAAACCTACATAGGTAAGTCTATATTCTATTTCATAAAGCACAATTTAGAAAATGTCCAAATGCAAATAATTATAAAGATTTTGTTCTAGGTAGAAAACCTTCTTAAGGCTAAACCTTTTTCATTAAATAAGCCTCTTCAGGACTACTTTAAATGATTTTCTCAGTAAATGCAACCAAGCTATATGGAGATGTTGTTAAATATGTATCATCTAACTTTAAGTTCACCTTATTGGCTGCTGTTATTGACACGAGGATTTTTGCATTGATTTGCACTTTGTTTTTACTATTTTGCATAATGGCTGTGTAAACTTTATGTTCTATACAGTGGATGGAGCAGGTGAATTTCATCTAAAGTATCAATTAATCTACCTATCTATCTATCTAGAGAAAAGGTCACAAATACATGCCATTTCAATTCCTAATTGATACTACAATTTACTACAAATAACTGCAATATTTGTTAACGTTGTTTGCTTAATCCCATGTGTTAGTATACTTGCAATTATTTTAGTATACTGTACACATTAGACAGGGAGGAGTAAGGTAAAAAAAAATCTCTTGCCTTTGGTTGCATATTCTATATTTTATGAAATCTCAAGACTTTATTTCTTCACTCTGGTGTCATGTGCAAGTACTGGTTTTCTCAATCAAGTGTATTTGTCTCAGTTCTAAACTTATGTTACTGTGCTGCAAGCCTGCCAAGCTGAGCGACAGCTCTGCATGTTATGCTGTGGTGTTAACTATACATTTCTCATTAATGCTGTCAATCTGTCTCATTTAGTGGACAAAAATACATAAACAAATATTTTATTTATTGAAGGGGCTGACACCACTCAAAAAAAATAGCATCTTCACTGCATTACGACAACACAGAAAAAAATATAAGAAGCAGTATTCATGTTAAAATACACAATCTTAGAGTAAAAATTGGAACTACAACACATGAGCAGTGGATGATTATCATCAAACAATGAATACCCACTTATACAATATATGTATGATCAACTTCTGTGTATAAGCCCAGCTTTAGGAACAAATACAGGAATCCACCAATTGTTCTAACTTAGATGACCTGCAAAGTTTACATTAATATTAAATGTTGTAGAAAGTGAAGTTGACAGCTGGTTTTAAAATATACAGATCTTTTATTTTCACTACATTTAAATTAACATACTACAGTAATCCCCTGCTCTATCGCGGTTCAGCTATTGCGTCCCCGCTATATCACGGAAAAATTCAATAAGTACGTCCTACCTGTAGTGTACTTTGCAGCCAATTCATAACAAAGCATATGGTTTTCAGCAGATAAACAGTTTTGCATTACAGCACCCAGATGATTTCTTACAAAGCCCGTTATTGGCTGAAAGAGGAGACTCAACCAATCAGAGTGGATTTTATTCTTTTGGGCTCTGATTAGCTGCTGCTAACATGATGTAATCTCGCATGAACAGCGAGAGTGGGTCCCCGACGAATCACATATCGCGTACCTTGCTTGTGGCCCGACATTTGTGTGCAAACTTTTGTGAGCTTTTCGTTTGTTTTAAGCCCTACGAAGGCTCCCAAGAAGTCCCGCATCTTGTAAGCCTTCTGGTGGCAGTGAGCCTAAGTGCCAGAGGAATACCTTGACCACACAGGAAAAGGTAAAACTGATGACGATTATTATTATGTTACTCATATCTTTAGCCCGGCATCCGTGTATCATATGTGTATCCAAAGTGTGTTTTAATAAGTTTACATGTGTTTAAAGCATGTGGGAGGGGTATTTTAACGCTTAAACCATAAAAAAATGTGCTCTTACTATATCACGTATTTTCGCCTATCGCAGATGGGTCTGGAATGTAACTTCCGCGATAGGTAGGGATCACTGTACTTCTACTTCACCTTCTGTGAGGCCTAGAGTTTTGTTTATTCACATTTTCTGTCTGAAGTTTTAGAAAAACCAGACTGCTTTTCTGCCCAACTGCTTGGCTTTCTATAATTTTCAAATTTTGTTTAATAAACAAAAGTATTGTTTCTTCATAAATGTCAGGCAATTTGTAAAATCACTAAAAACACATTGTGATTTAAAGCTCATATCCTTACACTACGGATTATGCAAAACCAGTTTATGCAGTATACTTATGTTGGTAGTTGTAACTACAATAGTAATCAATGCAGACCTCATGTTTTTTTATTTATTTCATGGGTTTTCTGTTTGGTCTAGTATTATAATATGCACCCAATCCCTTTCCTTCACAGCAGCCTTTTCCTCTTCAGATACAGCCACCTATTTTGGCTTGTCGAACTGAACACTCTTATAACTGGAACTGTTTAACTGGGGAAATGCAGCCAAGGTCACTAACCATATTGACCTGATTTAGTTTCCCAAAGTGCACATCAATTTATAGTTATTTTCACTCATCCATTGCCTACCATGCAAAGTTACCATTTATTAGCATTACAGCTATAAACCTTGTTTGCATGGCCTAAACAGGTGCAAGGAAGTCACTACCATGCTGCTGCTGCCAGCTTATAATGTCGGACAACAGAAGAGTCCAATAGCACGGCAGCAGCGGCAAACCAGCAGCTGATCAAGCAAAGAGGAGGTAAAAAAAAAACTGCATTTGATTTCCCATTGTATCACCATTTAAGGGGGGGTTTCGGAGAAGCGACCGCGTCTCCTTGGGGTGCATTCAGCCCCCCTCTTCACAACGTGAGTGGCAGAGATGCGAAGTGGCTGGCACGTAGCACAGACTGGGGGGAGGGTGGTTGGTGAGCAAAGCGAGCAGGTGGCGAAGCCCACTAGTCCATTCAAAAAAAGAACTGACCATGGATGAAAGGGATCCACATGGTCAGCAGCAATGCTTAGTAACACTGTGGAATTTAAATGATTCTCATTTGGTATTAAGAAGACTAATATATACAATGAAATATTTCCGTGCACCATTACTCTATCATCGCTAGCCTGTAGCCTAGCCTAGCCTGCTGATTAACTGTACAGACTGCATCTCAATTGTTAGTCATTAGCACTAAAACATAAGTAATATGATAGTTATAATTTGTTACTAACCCTTATCTACTCTGTTTCTCTTCTCTGTATTCAAATGTGGCACCTGGTGCCACTCCTCAGCTGCCTAGTTGTTTTGCCTGCCTAAAGGTAAAGTCACCTCTGATGGAGTATCGCAGGCATCGTCGGGTAGAGGGGTCCTTTCATCGGATTGGCTAGCCCAGCACTGACTCTGAACAAATCCAAATAGTATTATGTAATATCATCTACTACTGAATTCTGCTCTGTATTTGTAATATTTTTATTGCACTATTATATTGTATTGAGGATTACCTGTGTTCTGTTCTGTGTATTGTATTGTATTTACCCCCTTTTTTTAACACCGACTGCACGCCCAACCTACTTGGAAAGGGGTCTCTCTTTGAACTGCCTTTCCCAAGGTTTCTTCCATTTTTTTTTCACTACAAGTGTTTTTTTTTTGTTAGTTTTTCCTTGTCCTCTTAGAGAGTCAAGGCTAGGGGGCTGTCAAAAGGCAGGCCCTGTTAAAGCCCATTGCAGCACTTCTTGTGTGATTTTGGGCTACACAAAAATAAATTGTATTGTATTATATTGTACCATGAATGCAATTCGAAATGGACCAATGCTCTTTATGCCAAAATGTGACACATGTGAATGTTACAGCAGAAATTATGATTCTTTCGAGAAGACATTTTTCCCACCTTCATTTGTCCAGTTTTGATCACATTCTCATTGTAGTCTCATCCTTCTTTTCTTAACTGACAGGAGTGTAATCTGGTATGGTTTTCTGCTGCTGTAACATTTGTTTCAGGGTTTAACGCACTGCTCATTCCAAGACACCCTTCTGGGCATCAGTGGTGTATCTGTGTATCTGTGGCCTTTCTGTTATCTTGTCTTGCCACTCTCTTCTCAAATTTCATTGATATATTATCTATATATTCATATAGCTTTTGACAAAAAATGGATAGTAACTGTTTCTGAGTGTTGTGATGTGAAATTTTGCATACAATTTGATAAATATCTTGTATGTCTTCATTTGTAACTTAGACAAAGCAATGTAATATTACTGTTACACTATAGACAATAACAGCAATGGTTTGATGGTTTAAGAACTCCTTCCCCCCTTTAGGACGGAGTGTTACATTAGTGAGAAGCATTCGTGTTTACCCCCCTTTTACGAATGAGTCTCTTTGTAATTTTACGACAGAGTTGGAGGAAAGTGCCTCAAACAAGTTTGGTAAATGTTTCTCTGAAGTCTCTCTGTCAACCCCCACACAAAGCCAGGCTGCCTAACTGCCAAGGTTTACCTTAACATATGGTTTGTGGGGCAGGTGTGAAGATGTTCTATCCCCCCATTGGTCGGAAGTATTGCTGTTTGTAATTGGTTTGTATCAGAAGCCTTTAAATACCATTGGGTCCTATTGGCTCTAGGGGTTGGACAGAAAACCTATAAATTTGCTCACTCCCTCACCCTCTCTCTCTCTCTTACCAAACTGCTGAATGACCATCTGACACCATGAACTGAAAAGGACAACACAATGAAGAGCACAGCTCGGCAGCCATATTGAGACAAGCATGCGGCCTGTTCTGAAGAAAGCTGACCGCAAATGATGCCTTAACTAGAGACATTTAAGTAATTAACAAGTCTGTGTGCCGCCTGAAACTACACTTCAACATTTATCAGGTTGTATGGTTGCCAAAATTCAAATGTACTTTGTATATTGTTATTATTTATGAATATTATCAATAATACATTGTTTAAATTGTAATTTAACTCTTGCTTGTCTTTTACTACACCTAATTGCCTGAGGTTATAGATGTAGAAGGGAAGGTGGGGAGAAGTTATCTCTATATATAATCTTCATTTGGATCTTGATCTTTGTTTGTCCGCGAATTCCACGCATGCATAGACCACCTTCCAGTTTAGTACGTTGTTGTTACTCACGAATGTCAACAATGTGCCGGAATAATGAAAGGGGTGGTGGAAAGTGTTACGCTGGTTAGTTCCTGAGGCCTGGTTAGAGAATGAGATTGCCGAAGATAAAAGGTACGTGCCTACGTAACATATGAATGAAAGAAAGACAGTGGGTAAAATGAATGACAACGTAACAGCACGTTCCAGAAATTATTATTGTTACGTTGTAGCCGGCGAATGCTGCACGTCTCACAGTTGTACCATGGCTTGCTCACATGTCAGTGAAGTGATCCCTATTTATGCTTTAAAGAGCCTGGATACCTATGTGTCCCCCTTTTATAACCATTGCTCCGTGTATATTGCCTTACTCTTTGGATTGCCACAAAGCAACCTGCGACATTGAAGAAAGGTTGAGAAGAGATCGTGAGAGGAAACGACAGCGTCGTGAAAACGAGACGGACTGTGAACGGAGAGAAGCAGAAATGCTCCTACACCACCACATAATTACTATTCGGACAGTGATTCCGAGTAGGCTGTTCCTATCGAATCAATGTCCAAGGGTTTTCTTTTGTAATTTTGTTTCCCTTATAAAAAATCATATTGCTGTGCGACGAAGGGCACAGTTCACGACTGGCAGCCGCGTTTAAACAGGGAGCCCTTCACAGACAACTTTAACACGAGCAACGTAGTTGGGCGCACATGGCTAGTATACTATAATACCATATAAACAGTGGTAAGTCTGTGAGATCTGAGGCATTCTGATAAAGGCTACATATTAATAATACAATAGGGGAAAGTAGAGTAAAATATTACTCTACCAAGACAAAACACTGAGATACTATGGTGAAAAAAGCTTTGACCAAATGTCTTGTTCATTCTAAGTAAGGTTCAGCAAATACTAGACCTCCTAACCATATTTTATTAACAATATGAAGACGTTTCTCCTGTTGGTTCCAACCTTGTGTCCAATGCTGGCAGCATATGCTCCGGCCCCTATAACCCAGAATTGAATGAAACAGGTACATACATTGGATGAATGGAACATAAATGGGATTTAATCAACCTGGAGGGTCAATTCCAGGAATGCCAAACAAAAAATGTTTACCCTATGCAGTCCTCTCTTGTGTTACTAAACAAATGTAAATTGCTTTCAAAGATGTTTCCATAAAAATCACATTAGAAAATAAATGGGGTTGAGTGACAGTGAAGCAAATTAATGTTAATAGTGTTAACAATCTCATTTTAGGTGTTAACACAAAAAAGGGAAACTAAGATTTCAATAATACAGCTGTTTTTTTCAATAATTACATGGTTTCCTTGGTATCAATGTGCAGAAAAAAGATTTTGGTTTTATTACAAGAAGCAATGCACATCAAAACCATAAAATTCTATTACTACAGCCCTCCTGAGGCATTTTGAGGCCATCAGAGGTTATTTCACCTGATTCTGATCAAACTATACACAACATTCACAACAGTCATTCTGTGGTAAAGAATTGTTATAATGTACATAAAAGTGCACACGAATACTATACACACTACAGGAAATTACATAGGAAATTAACTAACCGTTACTTGCATGGCAGATGCATAAGACTGGAAATGATCGCTAGTCACTATCTGCATGCCCTGGTGTTCGAGTGGATTTCACTAGATACTCCAATTTCCTCCAACTGCCAAAAGATGTGTCCATTACGTAATGTAGTGACTTTAAATTAGATAAATATATACAAGTATACGAGTGTGGGTAGTGTACATGTGTTACAGTCTCCCTTGCTAAAATAAATTGCCCCTGGCAAAGGTCATCCCCACAGCTAACACCATTTTAAATAAGGAAGGGTTCATCCTTAGGGCCCATAGTGCTTCCTCTCTATCTGGAATCACTTGCTCCTATCTCCATATACCAGGCACACTGTTCAAATTAATAAAATAAGCCAAAAACATGGATATTACCATTAAAATATTTAATAGGTTGACATGTTACACACTGTTCCTCTAAATAGCTTATGTTTCAAAAGGAGTGCTAAACCCTAGGCATAAAGTGTATCCTGACAAACACAAGGCAAAAACACAAGCACACACTGTCCTCTAAACACATAGACACCAAAGAGACTTAATTTCCTAGTTTCATGCAGAAGTACCTAATACTATGGAAAACACAAATTTCAATATTGCTAGTATTGTCTACGCCAGCTTGGCAAAGATCTGCAGGAGCTCAAGAAAGGCAGTCCCAAATGAGATAGTAAATTCCATTTATTGCCTTTCGAGTGCTTTATTAATAGGAACTCAAATATTTATCACTTGCCATTAAATGGCAATAAAGCATTCTTGCTTTAACTATCTTGTTTAATGAACGCTATAAGGGGAGCTGGAACATAAGTCGTTAACCTGACTTGAAGTAAACACTTATTAGACCATTAATCGAATAATATTTGTGTGCTAGAAATACCAAAAGAAAAAAGAAACTGCTCAGGCTGTGTGAAGAGCAGAAAACAGTAGAAAGTTAAAAAAAAATGTAAACAACAAATGCATGAGAATTTCTACAACGGTGAGACAAAAGGGGTTAGCTTTTCAAATGTCCTCTCTCTCCTTCTGTTACTTATAGAAGAGCTACAGAGAGAATGCTGGCAACTCAACAGAAAAATAAACCAATTTGGGGGGGGGGGGGGTATGAAGGGTGGTGACTTGAACTGTGTGTGAAACTCTAGTGAAGCTGCACTTACATGCCTTTACTAGCTCAACTCTTTTCTACAGCCTTTTATTTAACAACGACCAGAGCCACAGCCCTCAGTTTTCTTGTGTCCTCAGAGCTCCACATTGGCAGCAGCACAAGACAGGAGACGTCAAAAGCAGCGCGTGTCTTGAATTAATTTATTTCCTCTCCATCCTATTTACGGGATCGTTTAAAATTTATGAAGGCTACAGAGTTCACCCATGTGAGACGGATTTACTCAGCGTTCTTCCAAAAGCCAAGTTTCCTTTTAATGCAAGTGGCTTCAACAGCTCTAAAGCACAACCCCTGTCTGCTTGCTTTGTTTTTATTTTTTAATTTACTTTGCAGTATGCAGTTTCAATATAAACACCCCCTCAAACCTGAAAAAAATTATAACCAAAAACATACAAAACAATTCATTGAAACATCATTGTTTACAGGTCTACTTCATAAAGTGATTAAAAAAAGCAAACCATTATTCCTAAGGGGCTCATGTCAGCAGCAGCGTGAGGCATCTCAATACCATTAGCTTATAATAGAGATGACAAGTCTTTACAGATACCACAGTTACACTCAGAGATAGCATATGCCATTTATCAAATCACACATAAGCAATACAAAAACAAGAGATCATTGCATCATGTGCTACAGTCAGTGATGTTCAAGGTATGCAATAAAAACAAGTGACACAAGAAGACTGAAAACCACAAACTGGATTAAGGTTCTTACAGGTAACAGCTACTTACAAAAATATGCACTAATCCCAGAATACTGCACAAACTTACTCCTCTAGAGCTGGTGCTCACCCTAATCAGTGAAGAACAAAGGGCCACCGGGCATGTGGGGATATAATCTGAATTGCTGTTAACCCATGAGCCATGTGGCCACACTGTCCTCCACAAACCAAGATGATTTTCACATACTCCTAAGACACAACACACCTTTTTATTCCCAAATACCACATACACAAGTTATTTAGAATAAATAGTGAATCTAAATTGGCTTGTGAGACGGTGTTCCCTGCAACTGACTGATACCCTTTCCAGGTTTGGTTCCAGGCTTGTGCCAAGTCTGGCTCCACGCTCAAAAGACCTTAAATCTATCCTAAGTGGTTTCAGTATATACAGAATAAAATTTTGTGGAGGAATAAACACTGCATAAATAAATGACCCATGCTCTCAACAGTAATTTAAACATAACAATAGAACTATGAATTTACTCTTCAGTGGCGCCCTATTTTTCTGCTCAAAGATGAAACACGCATTGATCACAGAAAAACTTTACGAAATTAAGAGGAATTCACATTATCAACCTAAAAATAAAGTACAACACCAAAGAGGCCGAAGTATTTAGAAATGACCAATACAAATGGTTCCAGGAACCAAGCAAGCTGTTTGCAGATGCCAGTATATGAGTAGCTCAGGTCAAATTTCCCATTACTGTACACTTGACAATTGAATTAATATCCTCACAGCTTAGGCAGGAATTGAATCTGCACCTATTGATGAAACCACATGCAACCTGGTTTCCCTTATTACAAGTGACAATTAAAATATAAAGGACAGAAATTGAGGACAGGACAACCAAAGAGAAAAACTATTTCAGGAATCCTCTTTTTTGTCTTCTCCGATTTCACAATACAGCACAGTATGCAGCCATGCAAAGTTCCAGCTTGAGTTACCTACATTTGCTAATGATGCCATCATTGTAGGCTAATTACCAACGATGGTGAGACAGTTTACAGAGACATGATTTAACTTTTGATACAATGGTTTAAGGCCAGCAATCTCATGTCAGCAAAACCAAAGAGCTAGTCACAGGATGCAAAATGCTATAAACACTACCCTCTAAACTTTACAGGACCCTTGGAATAGTTTACCAGGTATAATTTCTTGGTGAGTTATCATTAGTAGAAAACCTGAAGTGGGCACAACACATTATCAAAAAGAGTTTTACTAACAAATTTTACGAAAAATCCCAGATGTCTCTCTCGGTGCTCACAAACCTCTAGAGGCACTCAGTATGAAGACCATCTTCACTGTTTGCTTAAAATCCTGGTACTCCACCAGTTCAGCTCATGATCAGAGAATATTACTCATGTACATCTCTTTTCTCTTCAGGACAAATGAATCTCATTCTGCCTTAGAAATGTAAACAGTGTTATTAAAGACCTCAGCCATTCTTCACAGAAAGAAAACTTCTGGCTTGGTAGTCACAGTGAGGCATTATGCAGGCGTATTGCTGTTGGTATGAAGGCACTTGCGGTAGCTTTTCTTGACACACTTGTATTGAATAATTTGTTGGGTGAAAGTACTTAGTGTTAGTGTGCCAGAGAGAGGACATGCAGCACTTTCCATAGTGGCACTCTGTTTTGTTCTACTTCTTTTCTTTGCTGCTAACTCTAGGGAGTCAAGGGTACATCCCCTAACTGAGCCTAACCTGTTAATTAGCTTATTGATTCGGTGGACCTCTCTTGAAGTGATGTTTCCAGCACAGCACACCACAACACAGAAAACTGCACCAGCCATCACAGAGTTGTAGAAGATGTGAAGGATGTCACTTCTCATATTAAAGGAACACAGTTTCTTAAGAAAAAAGAGGCTGCTATGCCCTTTCTTCTATAGCTCCTCTGTGCGATGAAACAAGTCCAACCTGTCATTATTGTAGATGCCCAAGTACATGTGGTAGTGCAGCACCTACACATCCACTACCTGAATAGAGATCAAACATAGAGGCTCTTCATGAGGTCTTCATGATGTGAGAAGTAAGTTACTTTCTTTCTCCTTCTTTTTGGCAAAGCTTAAGGAAAATTCACATTCAAACCACTAGATTAGGAGACTGCTTTTATCCATAGGGCTTTCTGTTATGTGTATATTTATTGTCTCATGCTGACAGTTTTTGCTGAGGTCTTTAATTATTTTCTTTACCTTACTAAGGCAACAATGGTTGTGTTTGTTTGAAATATAAGGAAGCAGGGTGCCAGTAATATTCTGTGTTGCCTTTACCACCCTCTGCCAGTGTTTGTGATCTTAAGCCGAGCAGGTGCTGTACCAGAATGTTATGCAGCCAGCGAAGATGGTGTCTACTGTCCATCTGTAGAAGATCATAAGAACAAATGCCTGAGTAACTAGAGATGTTGGAGACCCTTCTAGACAATAGCCAAAATCTGTTGTGCCCATTTAAATTCATCAGTGATGGTCACTCCAAGATATTTAAAGCTGCTCGTCCTCTCTAAAGCTTAATCCACAACCCCAATGTAGCTGGGTGTGTAGTCTGTCTTCTGCTTCCTGAAGTCTATGACCATGTCCTTGGTTTTGCTGACATTAACAAAGGTTAATGGGTACTCCAGGTTTTTAAAACAGGACATGAAATTTTATATAATTAATGTAGGGACATCAACTTGTTTAAATGTTGTCCTTGTGTCATTGTCTAGAAAGAATAATGAATCATTGTCTGTTGTTGGTATCATACTACTCTCAATAGTCTGTTGGAGACACACTAGTAAGAATTTTATTATACTGTTTAAAAATAACAATAAACCTGAACTTGAACAACAACAAAAAGCTAAAAAGCACAATACACTTCAGGATAGAGCAGTTACTGTTCCATTTTGCAGCTTCACTCCCGAGAAATGCAGGGTAAAAATACCACATGCCATCTATGAAGAAGTTTATTTAGTTCTGGCTAATGCCTTTGAGCCAACAACATTGAAGATGTTGATTCGGGACCAGCAGTGCAACCAGCCAATAAATTACAGGCTTAATGAGTATACAATTATGCCATCAAAACACAGCCATATTTAAATGTGTACATGGAGCTGTAAAGAACAGGACCAGGCCGCATTTTTGAAGAATCATAGTTAAAAGTGCTGTAGTATAGTTGGAAGTATATCATACATGTGTGTGAGAGTGTGCCCTGTAATTGTCTGGCACCCCATCCTGGACTGATTACTACCTTATGTTATGTGGAAATATAAATATCCAGGAGAGACGATGGAGTCAGACCTAGAAGAGATGGACAGAAGGGATGGACAGACAACTCATCAGTTGGGGATACGTTACACCCCCAGGACGCTAGATGGCAGCAGCCTTAGATATCGGTGACTAGTACAGAAACAGTAGGGCATGCTGGGAGTGTAGTCCGCAGTCCGGCAACACAGCCCAGCTGGGGTCCGTGGGTACCACAAGGGGGCATTACAGGGAGATGCACTCCCTAATAAAAGGGACTACCGTATGACCCGGAAGTACTTCATTCGGGCAGTAGCCATGGCACTGGAAGTACTCCTGGCTTCTTAATAAAGGGGACCGCACTCCTTTATCCAGCCGAGTCAAAGCTGGGAGGACGTGCAGCAACATTCAACTGGAGGAGGGCAGTGTGGTGGTGAGAGGAATTGAGAGGAGAGGTATTGTGAAGAAAAATTACTTGTACTTTTGCAACTTTGTGGCGGTGTGTTTAATAAACCATCCTATATTCGAACCCGGGACTCGTGTGAACAAGTTTGGGGGTTTAGGGCTCGCTGACACCCCGGGTTCCATCATTATATATATATTTATGGAGGGAGAGAGAGAGAGAAATGGAGCAAATATTGCTTAATATTGCTTATTAAATATTATTACTATTGCTATTAATATTATAAATATTATTGCTCAGTATTGCTTAAATATATATACAAAGCAAATATTGCTTAAGAGCTGAACAATCAGCAAACCAATGCCAGAAGGCTCGACTTTATGTCACAAATCAATGCGTCTTAACATTTTCCAGAAACAAAAGCTACCATGTAAAACTAGGTTGCTTGAGCTGCATCAGTCCTGAGGTGCAGAAATTGTAATCTTCTGGTCAGTAATGCTCAGTTGTAATTTTGAGTCATGGCATCACAGAGTCTGAGTGTGTATCATCAGCTCAAGTGTCATGGTGTGGACTTTCGCCAGCTCAGTACAGTACTGCCGGAGTGTGCTGTTTTTGCTCAGCGTGGGAGACATGCCTTGCAGCCATAAATATTTCTGGCATCAGCTCACAAAGAAGATAGGTGAGAGAGTGGGGAGGACGGTGTGCTGAGGTAGAAATTTGTTTTCAATTCACTTGAGGCTTGTAGCACCCTCTGCTCCTGTCAAGCAGGAGTCAAACCACATGACTCAGTATTTTATAGGGCTCATCTTCAAAGCTTTGGAAAGCCAACTGTCATCCACAGATTAGGTGAAGCAAAAGGAGAAGCAAAGTGCAGCAAAATAGCACACACTATATGGTTTCCATTAAAGCGAAAGCAGGTAAGAATAAAAATATAAATGACCTGTACTCTGTGATATGTTCAAAGCACACTGGAGCACTGAATGAACATGTCCTTGTGTTCTCTGCATGAGACTGATACTTGCACCTGTATTAAGAAGCATCATTGCTAGAAGCTTTTGGGAGAAAGGAGTTAAAACTCACATTTTGCGCTCTAATTTGTTGAATACAATAGGCACACTAGGAGAAATAAAAGGAAAAAAACAAGAAGGAGTCATTAGTTAAGAGCCAAAGGTAAAGGATCAGAGTTAGACGAGAAAAAGAAACAAAAATGGTCAGTGCAGAGTTCATATTTAGAACACAGAAAGGATTGCTGCACACCATCTGCTGCACTGATTTTACCTTTGGAGTTCCAAATCAGTGGCACATTTTAGAAAAGCAAGGCAGGATATCTACTAAGATGCAAGCCTAAATGTGAGACCTCTGGTGGATAGGCTACCATGGAGTCCCTTACTAATAAAATTAACATTGTAAATGAGTTCATGATTAAGGGTCAAATTAATAAAAAGGGGTCAAGCAAATGCAAAGTTGTTAGGCCATAATAATGGAAGGACTACTGCCTTATCCCTGATGCTGTAACCCTCTAAAAGAAATAGTGAGTTCAGAAAAATGGTTTCATAATATGGTGTAGTAAGTAGTGTTGCTGAACAACACTGCACGCCTATGTCCAGTTCCTGACTTTGTCATTATCTATGTGTAGTTTAAATGTCTACCTGTATCCTAATTGCTTTTCTGCATTTATTTTAGTTTTGTTGACATATCCCAAAGATGTGTTTTAAAGTTACTAGGTAACTCTAAATATATGCCCTGTGACAGACAGTGTCTTGACTTGCACCCAAACATTCTGTTCTTGGATAGGCACCAACCCACCACATCCCTATAAACTGAATTACAAAATATAAGTGACAATGAATGTGTGAATGACTGTGCCCTGGAGCAAGTGACCTTGTGGCTAATGCTGGGATAGCTTCCAGTGGTCCCACAATTTTGTGCTGGTATAAACAGGTTAGGAAAACATAAGGATTATTAATATTATTATAAAGAATAAAAGACAAACAGAAAACAAAGGTATAAATGACAGTTTGGCAAACAGCACAAATATTCTGAACTTGATAACTGAATTGGCATTTCATTGAACAGGAACACCAAGTCCATTTTGACTTAAATCATTCAGTGACCTTGCAAGCACCCAAAAGCTCACAGGGCAACATGCAAGGTGGTTGTGGTGAACAATAAGGCATTAAGCATGTCTTACCCAGGACTGCCCTGGTTGGGCTTGATGATTGAAACAGGAGTAGAAAAGGTTCATTTCTAAAAAGAAGATTAAGCTAAAGCAAAATACTCACCTTGGCACTCAGTGACTCGTCTGCCATAGGGGATCTCTAAAAAAAACAAAAAAACAAAAGTAGTATAATCTAGAGTCCATGGTACAGCTTTCCAGAACACAGTCAAATTCATTAAAGTTAAGATGTACACAGAGAGAAAAAGTTAGCTGATGTTAAAATGTCTGTAGATCTTGAGTCCTGAGGAGAAAAATAAATAAAACTGATCTGGCAAAAATATTTTAATAGGGAGCAGATCATTAATTTTTTAACAGAGCTGGTTTACTCCTCAAAGACGGACACTACAAAAGGCCGTGTATGGCTATAAAGCTATTTTTGCTTTCAGGTAAGAGCTGAAAAATTATCTACAATATATTAGGAAGCTATTTTGTGTGTTATGAACAAAAAATGAAGTAGGTAGAAAGGTGTGAATCCCTCATAATTGTTGTAGCATGTCTGCTAGGTACTATACCACTTCTTCTCCTTCTCTGCACCCAAATGCTAAACATATGGTAATAAGGAAAATACCTCTGCCATATCTCCATTTTTACCTTGTAGTCCTTCTTCCTCCTCTATAAAACAATTTCAAAACACAATTTGTTTTTACTGTCATTCATGAAAAAATCAAGCCTTAAACTATTTGCTGCTTATTTTAATAGGCACTTAAAGAAAGGAGGAGGCTGCATCTTCTAAACCATCCTATAAATAGCCCACCTAGTAAAAGTGTTCCTGTAAGCATTGGATTAGCTGTGTGCACGCCTGCTAAAAACAAGACAAAGCATGCATCCGCTGTATACTTACCAAAGCTCTCCAAGGAACTACACATGGATCTTGCACATATTGTATATGCAATAAAAAGAGTTGTGTATGACTGTGAATTTGAATCAGCTGCACCATTCGTCTTGCATGCAGACATAGCCTATTTATAATCTTGGCAAGGCTGGAATGCAGTTTCAGGCTGCTTAAGAGTATTGAAGCCCTCTAGGATATAATAGGATCAAAGTTGTTCACAAGGGCTGGATGTGCAGCTACAAGTATACCTTGAACTGCATCATGCCCTATTAAGGTGTGATTGAAGTTTAAAGTGCAAATAATGCTTGGTTTGTGTCTGGGGGACATACTGACAATGTACATATTCTCCTACAGTTCTCTCAACTGTACCAACAAAGAGATTGTCTATTAGGTCTTCATCTCTAGAAACTTGCATCTGCCTCCCTACAAGGGCTATAAATAATTCAAAAAGAGGGCACAAAGAAATGTGGGCCATTAGAAGGCTATTCCCCAGTTCCACACGGGAACCGAAACTTATCATTTATTTATTCATTTTGAAACCTGATTAACCCAAATTACAACTGCAGGAGTGAAGGGTATATGTGAGCAACACAAGTCAAAGCAGCAGTAAAATCAGACAATGTCACCCAAAAACTGATTTCTGGTAGGGACTGACTGTCATCCACGGCTCCCTCATACACCCACACTCTCTCTCCTGTGGTCTAGTTTATGGTGGCCTGTGTGGCATGCCGCTGGGGGTGGTACCCAGCCGGGACGCCCGAGAGGACCGGAGGAGGGCTTGCACCTCCTCCGGACCACGAGGGGGCGACCACCTTGGTTGCGTTGGGGACCACGGGTGCAGGGCTTTGAAGCCCAATTCTGTAGGGGCCCATGGTAACCGCCAGGGGGCGCCCCGGTGCCTGGAGAGCCCTGGACCTCAGCACTTCCGCCACACCCGGAAGTGCTGGGGGGAAGAAGACCGGGAACGCCTGGAGTGCTTCCGGGTGTGCAGCCGGCACTTCCGCCACACAGGGGAGTGTTGGCGGAGGAGTGTCGGGAAGCACCTGGAGCCAATCTGGGCGTGCATAAAAGGGACCGCCTCCCTTCAGACAGTGGCTGGAGTCAGGTGGAAGAAGGATGAGGTCTGTGGTACTGGAGAGAGAAGGAGGCGGTCTGAAGAAAGGCATAGTGTGGTTTGGCCTGGACTTTGGGGGAGTCTGTGGGTTGTGTGGCACTTAAGACTGTAAATATTATTGTAAATAAACGTGTGGTGGTGACTTTAACATGTCTGCCTGTCTGTGTCAGGGGCTCGTTCCACACCTGTTAGACTAAAAAAATCCAAAAAAAAAATATGAGTAAAGCTCCTGGCAAGCATAGGTGTTGTTCAATCTATGTAAAGTATTGCACTACTTGTTATCCTCAAGATAGGAATATTTGTCTGAAAAAACTTGTGGGTCTGAAGGTGAAAATTACTGGCCTTATACAAAAAAAATCAGAGTTTAAAACACAGCCATGCAGAGTACCTGGTGAAAATGAGCATTTTCAAGGAATCAAAGGAAAAAATATCTGAGCAAAGCAAATTAAAACATTGATCCGAAGTATACTATTTCGATTGCTTACTGTGATTTTTGATGAGAATCTTTTTTTATACTGATCACAGATGTTTCTATCCTGTATCACTCCATCAAAATCAGAGTGCCTCTTGCTGGCCATTCTCTCCTTGTAAACTAGAAAGCAGCAAAAGATTCTGGGAAGTGCTGTTGCCTGATTGCTCAACTGTATGACTTGAAAGCTATTAGCATCATGGCATAACAGGGAGGGAGAAAATCTGACTGAGAGTACAATGTCTGTTATTTCTGGAGTTCACTGACTAGCCTGGTGGGGTGCCAAGCTGAGGATGGCAAGGGGGCACTAATCTATCTAAAAATCCTGGCAACAATGTTGTGAATTATTTTGACTTCTATTAACATCCAACAGGGACTCACTATATAACATCTTTATTAACCAATGAAAAATGTTTTTAAATGCCCAAAACAAGAAACGCATTGTTAGTTTTTAAACACATGGGAAATATCTGGCCTTTGTCCAGGCTAGTCTCGCTTGTTTGTTAGCAAGGCTGAACCCTGCTCCCAGCCAGGCATCTTCATTTAATGGCCTGGTGCTCACTCTTAATAAAGATGTTTACATGTTTGATGCAGTAAAAACATTTTTATCCAAGGCTGTCCTCCAGAGAAATTTTGTTGCTGCAATTTTTTTTTTCCATTAGCATGAAAAGGAAATTGTACTGCAGGCAGTATATTGATCTGAGCAAGAGATAAGGCTAAAATCCTCAAAATAATAAAAAGTCTGATTAGCCAAATAGTGTATATTTTAATGAAGTCTTGTTTGGCTTCCTAGAACACTGCTGGCCTGAAAGTGTGTTTAAGAATCCCCAAACTCTTTAAGAAAGCGAGTGGATTATTGTTTGTATGCAATGATGAGGCCTCTGGGATCAAGGCAAAGAAGCCTGAGGTGAACTGCATAGAGAGGCATGAGCAGCTTTAGTACCTCAGTCCTGATAAGTGGGAGAAAGCAATCAAAGTGCAGCTGAGCACCTTTCTGCACATTTCAGAAAAAATGTGTCTGCACGTGAGCCACCTTTTTCTATGACACTAAAGAATAAATATTTCCATTACTAATAAGCAAAACCAAACAAAATCATTAACAAGTGGTTGAATCCAACAAAATGATTTAAAGAAAAACAGTAAAACTTCACTTTGTTGGGTTGCTCCTTGGGAAAAGTGGAGGCTCTAAAGTAAACACATGTAAGACTGTTTAGATTTCTCCATGTTCTATTTAGTTTTTCTTTTTTTTTTTTTTTTTTTCAGACTACGCACTGCTTACTCAGTAATACTAGATGTAAGGGAATATAAGCGGGAAGGAGGTGGTATGAGGATACAATGTTAATTTGCCACCTTTAGGTTACAGCATGTGAAGATTATAGACCAAAAGCAGCACAGCAGAGAAAATTGTGATGTTTTGCTTGTACATGTATATTGTTTTTGGCTTCACTTAATGTATAAATGTACAACCCCAATTCCAAAAAAGTTGGCACACTGTGTAAAATGTAAATAAAAACAGAATGCAATGATTTGCAAATCTCATGAGCCCATATTTTATTCACAATAGAACACAGAAAACATATGAAATGTTGAAAGTGAGACATTTTACTATTTCGTGAAAAATATTACCTCATTTTGAATTTGATGGCAGCAACGCATCTCAAAAAAGTTGGGATGAAGGCAAGAAGAGTTGCACTAAGCACTAAAGTTGCACAAAAAAGAAAACGCTGGCAACAGGTCAGTGACATGACTGTCTCTCTAAGATGCTCTTTTTATACCCAGAGTCTTTCAGAAGTAAAGATGGCCAGAGGTCCATCAATCTGAAAAAAAACTATGTCTACAGATTGTGGAACAATTTCACAATAATGTTCCTCAATGTAAAATTGTGAAGACTTTGAATATTTCATCATCTACAGCACATAATATCAATCTGGAGGCATCTCTGTGTGCAAGGGACAACGCTGAATATCATTATTGGATGCCCATGATCTTCTGACCCATAGATCATTGTCTACGAACACAGTTCGATGTGCTATCCACAAATGCAGGTTAAATCTCTAACATGTAAACACCGGAATCTTCTCTGGGTATCCACTCATTTAAAATAGACTGAGGCAAAGTGGAAAACTATTCTTTGGTCAGACAAAACGAAATTTGATATTCTGTTTAGAAAACATGGACGCTGTATCCTCCAGAATAAAGAGGAGAGGGACTATCTGGATTGTTATCAGCGCTCAGTTCAAAAGTCTGCATCTGTGATGGTATGGGAACGCATTAGTGCCTATGGAATTGGCAGCTTGCACATCTGGAAAGACACCATCAGTCCTGAAAGGTATATGCAGAGTAACATATACTCCCACCCAGATAACGTCTTTTTCTGAGAAGGCCTTAAATATTTTAGCAAGACAATGCTAAACTGCATACTGCATCGTTTACAACAGGACGGCGTCACAGTAGAAGAGTCCAAGTGCTGAACCGACTTGCTTGCAGTCCAGACCTTTTACCGTTTGAAAACATTTGGTGCATCATGAAACGAAAAATATGACAAAGACGACCCAGGACTGTTAAGCAACTAGAATCCTATATCAGACAAGAATGGGACAACATTCCTCTCCCAAAGGTCCAGCAACTAGTCTCCTCAGTTCCCAGATGTTTATGGACTGTTGGTAAAAGAAGAGGGGATGCTACATAGTGTTAAATATGGCCCTGTCCCAACTTTTTCGAGATGCATTGCTGCCATCAAATTAAAATTACCTTATTTTTTTCTTAAAATGGTACATTTTCTCACTTTCAATATTTGATATGTTTTCTATATTCAATTGTGAATAAAATATGGGTTTATGAGATATGCAAATCATTGCATTCTGTTTTTATTTGCATTTTACACAGCATCCCAACTTTTTTGGAATTGGGGTTGTAATAGAGACATTAAAAATGGGGGTTAGTCTTAAAGGTATCAAAATTGTGTTACTTGTGCCCTTCAATTGGTTATACAAACATCTGTTTAGGTAGACTGAAGCTATGCATTCAAATGATATGTTAATTCCAGCAAAGCTGATGATGGATAATAATATAGGGTTATACAGCACCTATTCACTGTTGAGCAAAGTTGGCACTGTAGTCAAGATCATGTTCTGTGATTTCTCTGCTGCTTCTAAAATTACACAGTCTGTCCTGCCACAAAGACACAATGCAACTCCTTCTGGCCTTCTCTATACTTCTACATCAACATCCTAAGAGCAAACATCGCATCTGTGATGCTCTTTCTTGGCATGAAACCATACTGCTGCTCACTAATCATCACCTCACTTCTTAACCTAGCTTCTATTTCTCTTTCCCATAACTTCATGCTGTGGCTCATCAATTTTATCCCCCCGTGGTTATTACAGTCCTGCACATCCCCCTTATTCTTAAATATCGGCACCAGTACACTTATTCTCCACTCCTCAGGAATCCTCTCACTTTCCAAGATTCCATTAAACAATCTGGTTAAAAATTCCACTGCCATCTCTCCTAAACACCTCCATGCTTCCATAGGTATGTCATCTGGACCAACCGCCTTTCCATTTTTCATCCTCTTCATAGCTGTCCTTACTTCCTCCTTGCTAATCCATTGCACTTCATGATTCACTATCTCTACATCATCCAACCTCTTCTCTCTCTCATTCTCTTCATTCAGCAGCCTCTCAAAGTACTCTTTCTATCTGCTCAACATACATAGCGACAGCATACAGGCTTGGGCAGATTTGTGGGAGATGAAGTTTAATGTCAGTAAGTGTAAAGTATTACACATAGGAAGTAAACATGTTAGGTTTGAATACACAATGGGAAGTCTGAAAATCGAGAGTACACCTTATGAGAAGGATTTAGAAGTCATAGTGGATTCTATGCTATCAACTTCCTGACAGTGTTCACAAGCCAATAAGAAGGCAAACAGTATGTTAGGTTTATAGCACGATGCGTGGAGTACAAGTCCCAGGAGATAACTGCTCAAGCTTTATAATGCACTGGTGAGGCCTCATCTGGAGTACTTTGAACAGTTTTGGTCTCCAGGCTACAAAAAGGACATAGCAGCGCTAGAAAAGGTACAGAGAAGAGTGAATAGGATCATTCCAGGGCTAAAGGGGATGAATTATGAAGAAAGATTAAAAGAGCTGAGCCTTTTCAGTTTAAGCAAAAGAAAATTAAGAGGTAACGTGACTGAAGTTTTTAAAATTATGAAGAGAATTAGTATAGTGGATTGAGACTGTTATTTTAAAATGAGTTCATCAAGAACAGGGGAATACAGTTGGAAACTTGTTTCAAAACATAATTTGTTTTTACTGTCATTCATGAAAAAATCAAACCTTACACTATTTGCTGCTTATTTTAATAGGCTGTGGCAGGTGGCCGGGTGTGGTCCACAGCCGCCTGCCTATTTAAGGAGCCGCCTCCCTACAATCAAAGCTGGAGTCGGGTGAGGAGGTGGACGAGGTCAGAGGAGGCGGCGGCAAGGAGAGGCCCTGAGTGTTTGTGAAGAGAAAGAGAGACGGCCTGTGAAGAGTCAGGATTGTGAGAGACTGTGGGGGTTTGTTAGTGTGGTGCACATAAGACTTGTATATATTAATTGTAAATAAACGTGTGGTGATTTTAGTCTTCATCTTATCAGAGTCGGTGCTGTGTTAGTGACTAACCAATCTCTCTCTCTCATTCTTCCTAGGGCACGAAGCGGAAGCGGAAGCAGAAACAGAAGCGGACAATGGCCGATAGTGAGGTGAATCGCGTTGCAATTATAGTCGAGGAACTCCAGGCACTCGATGAACAGATTCAGAAACTTCTGTCCAGACGAAGATACCTCAGAGATCTGAAGGCTCGGCTGTTGGATAAACCATCCTCGCCATATGTTATCGGCGTAACATCAACCCCGCGTTGTGCCGCTCAAGTCAACTTCACCCCCGCGCCTCA
The DNA here is from genome assembly GCF_900747795.2 of Erpetoichthys calabaricus. Taxonomy (NCBI): domain Eukaryota; kingdom Metazoa; phylum Chordata; class Cladistia; order Polypteriformes; family Polypteridae; genus Erpetoichthys; species Erpetoichthys calabaricus. The sequence goes on from NC_041407.2 coordinate 47,809,989, forward strand.
TAGGAGCGACACCGATGATGACCTCGGTGTATTTCAGCTATGCAGGCGGGGGTTCAAGGCCAGAACACCTCCATCGGCACAGGCAAGCATCATAACACAGAACAGAACCGGTTCGACCCTCTAAGCGTCCCCAGTTCGCCTTCAGCTCCTGGTGATGTAATAGTGGTAGGTGATTCTATTGTTAGGAACCTCAATATCACTTGCCCTAATAGAAAATCTTTTGTTTCTTGTTTTCCCGGTGCTCGTGTCCGAGATGTGATGAGACATGCGCTGGCAATCTACAAGAACAGGGCAGTTGGAGCAATTGTTTTGCATGCTGGCGTAAACGAAATAAGGCACCGACAGTCGGATATCCTCGAGGCAGACTTCACTGCATTAATTAAAGACACAAAGGAGAGGACCCCATCGGCAAAAATATTCATCTCGGGTCCACTCCCTCTCGTCAGACGATCAAACGAGTACTACAGTCTGCTAGGTTTAAACAACTGGCTGCAGGGCTACTGCAAGAATCAAGACATCGGGTTCATCAACAACTGGGACCTCTTTTGGGAAAGACCGCGTTTTTTCAAGCGAGATGGCCTGCATCCGAACAGCTTCGGCACCCGGGTCCTCTCCGAAAACATATCCAAGGTAATTCGTTTGTCTTGACTATCTATCTCTGCTTTTAACCCCTTCCGAAATGCCACTCCTGTGCTTGGTCATGATAATTGTTTAATAAAATCTTCCATAGAAGTGCACAACATAAATACTGCAATAACCAATCTTAATGCACATAGAAAATCTAGGCAATACGGTATAAACACCAATAATTTAATTAAAGTTACTAGTTTAGATGAGCAATGTATTAAAACTATAAAAACAGATTATAGATTAAACAAAAAATACACACAGAGCGGCGCTAATAAAAATAAATTAATTCCTGTTCCATATATCAATAATGCACATAGTATTCATCTCTGCTCCTCCGAAACATTAAATATGGCACTATTAAATATTAGAGCTTTAACTAACAAGACGTTTTTTATCAACGATCTTATTAGTGATAAAAAAATAGATTTTATTGCACTAAGTGAAACGTGGCTTAGCTCAGATGGCACAGCTGTTTTAATCGAATCTGCGCCTCCGGATTAGTTTTACTCGTGCAGATCGCCAAGGAAAGAGAGGTGGCGGACTAGCAAACATTTACTCAAGCAGGTTAAAATGTAAAAATGTCAGTTTCGGTACATTCAAGTCTTTTGAGTATCTCGCCATTGTTATTCAGGGAGATTCTCACGTTCTAGTATTATCCGTGTATAGACCTTCAAAATTCAACGCGTCTTTCTTTGAGGAATTCTCTGACTTGATGTCAATCTTAATTACGAACTATGACACACTCTTAATGGTCGGCGACTTTAATTTTCATAGATAATCAATGTGACCAAAAAGTAAAAATTTATGAACCTTCTGGACTCTTTTGATGAGACAGCTCGTTAATCAGCCTACACATAAAGCAGGTCATACGTTAGACTTAGTAACTACTAAAGGACTAAAAATTGATATAAAACAGGTCATTGATACGGGTCTATCAGACCATTTTCTTCTACTTTTTAATATAGAAATGATGATAAACACTCATGAGAAGCATATTGTTAAAAAACGCTTCTTTGACTCATCAGCAGCTTTAAAACTTACAAACATTCTGACCAATCAGTCCGTTTATAGTGCCAACTATAATAGCGAGGAGAATGTAAATAGTAAGGTGGAAAGATTTAATACTAAAGTGAGGGCTGCTGTTGACATAGTTGCACCTGAAAAGACAGTTAAAAAATTTTCTAGCATTGTTATACCATGGAAGACCCAAAGAGTGTCTGATTTAAAGAGAACATGCCGTAGAGCTGAGCGTAAATGGAGGAAAACTAAACGAACTATTGACTATGAAATATTAAAAGTTAAAATAACAGAATACAATAACAGTCCGTCTTGAGAGGCGCTGCTATTTCTCTAAGATTATAAGTAACAATGATAGTAATCCCAGAGTCTTATTTTCGACGATTGATCATCTGTTAAACCCAGGTAACTCAAAGGAATGCCTCCTAAGTACTTCCAGTAAAACCTGTGAGGCTATCGCTGTATTTTTCAATCAAAAAATTAATGATATTAGAAATAACATAGTATATCTCCCCAACACTAATGATCCTCCTAAACCCCAGTACTCCATAATAAACAAATTAATTTCTTTCACTAGGATAGATTTACCTGATTTACATAAAATAATTTCTCAAATGAAACCCTCCACCTGTGCCCTTGACCCAATACCAACAAATTTTTTCAAAGTATCGGGCGTGCTTATTGATAATGTTCTTGACATAGTAAATTCGTCATTAGATACGGGGGTCTTCCCAGACTGTCTTAAGACTGCGGTAGTTAAACCTCTACTTAAGAAAAATAATCTCGACCCCTCTGCTCTTGAAAATTATAGACCCATCTCTAACCTGCCTTTCTTAAGTAAAATTCTAGAGAAGGCAGTCATTATACAGTTAAATGAGCACCTCAATAAACATGCTATTCTTGATAAATTTCAGTCAGGTTTTAGAACAAATCACAGTACAGAAACTGCACTCGTTAAAGTAGTAAATGACTTGCGGGTAAATGCAGACAGAGGCCATTTATCTGTTCTCATCCTCTTAGATCTGAGTGCCGCATTTGACACCATTGATCATAATATTCTTAAGAATCGCCTTAGTCAATGGGTGGGCCTCTCTGGCAGTGTCTTAAATTGGTTTGAATCCTACCTGGCAGGGAGAAAATTCTTTTAGTTGTGGTAATTATAATTCAAAGACACATGATATCCTATATGGTGTTCCACAAGGCTTTATCCTGGGTCCGCTGCTCTTCTCAATCTACATGCTTCCATTAGGTCAGATTATCTCGGGACATAACGTGAGCTACCACAGCTATGCTGATGACACACAGCTGTATTTATCAATAGCACCTGATGACCCCGAATCTCTTGATTCGCTAACACAATGTCTAACCTGTATCTCAGAATGGATGAATAGTAACTTTCTCAAATTAAATAAAGAGAAAACTGAAATCTTAGTGATTGGCAATAATGGATACAATGAGGCTATTAGAAATAAACTGGATGCATTAGGATTAAAAGTCAAAACAAAGGTAAAAAGCTTAGGGGTAACCGTTGATTGTAATCTGAATTTTAAATCGCATATTAATCAGATCACTAGGACAGCATTTTTTCACCTAAGAAACATAGCAAAAGTTAGACCTCTTATATCATCGAAAGATGCAGAGAAATTAGTTCATGCGTTTGTTTTCAGTCGGCTAGATTACTGTAACGCACTCCTCTCAGGACTATCCAAAAAAGACAATCGTTTGCAACTAGTGCAGAATGCAGCTGCTAGAATCCTTACCAGGAAAAGAAAATCCGAACACATTTCTACAGTTTTGATGTCACTACACTGGTTACCTGTGTCATTCAGAATTGACTTTAAAATTCTGCTTATGGTTTATAAAGCCTTAAATTAATCTCGCCCCGTCTTATATATCGGAATGTCTGACACCTTATATTCCAAATCGCAACCTCAGATCCTTAAATGAGTGTCTCCTTAGAATTCCAAAACTTAAAAAGTGGTGAGGCGGCCTTCTGCTGTTATGCACCTAAAATCTGGAATAGCCTGCCAGTAGGAATTCGCCAGGCTAATACAGTGGAGCACTTTAAAAAACTACTGAAAACACATTATTTTAACATGGCCTTCTCATAACTTCACTGTAATTTAATCCTGATACTCTGTATATCCAATTCATTATAATAACTATTCATTCAAAATCTGTACTAACCCCTACTCTCTCTTCTGTTTCCTTTTCCGGTGTCCTGTTGGTGGTGGCTTGCGCCACCACCATCTACCGAAAGCACCATGATGTTCCAACAATGATGGATGGATTAAAAGCCAGAAGTCTGTATGACCATCAGCATCAAATGACTCCGTGAGAACCCTAACTACAAAGAGGACTATTTCATTTATATTAGGTAGAATGCCCAGAGGGGACTGGGCGGTCTCGTGGCCTGGAACCCCTACAGATTTTATTTTTTTCTCCCAGCCTTCTGGAGTTTTTTGTTTTTTCTGTCCACCCTGGCCATCGGACCTTACTCCTTTTCTATGTTAACTAATGTTGTCTTATTTTAATTTCTTACTTTGTCTTTTTCTTTTCTTCATTATGTATAGCACTTTGAGCTACTTTTTTGTATGAAAATGTGCTATATAAATAAATGTTGTTGTGTTGGCTTTAAATGTGTCTGCCTGCCTATGTCCGGGTCATCTATTTCACAGTGGCGAAGTCGGCAGGATGCTCCACCTGGGTCAAGGTGGGACCTGTATTGTTAAGAGATTCTGTGAAAGGCCCGGCACAGCAGGCAAACTCGCCCACGTGCTGCAGGGGCGGCGTGCACCCAACCCCATATGTACCAGATGTGTCGCGGACCACGGGAGGTCCGCCGTTGGACTTATTATTGTTTCAGGGGCGGCTCATGAACGCGGTGGCAGCAGGAAGAGCTGCCGGGAAGGAGACGCTGCACACACGACAGCCGCAGCAGCCGCGGAGCTGCCCAGAATCTCGCCCTCGAGTGTGGAATGAGGGCGAGGAGGCCGCAGACCGGAAGTCCCTCCTCGTAACAGGCACGGGATTGGGCAGCATGTCCTGTTGTCCCGTCAACGATTGGTCAGAGGCAGGAGCAGATTATGTCCATCTCGTGCCAGGAAGAAGCCAGAGTGGGCTGCAGGGAAGAGCCCAAGGAGAGCAGTCGGCGAGTGGCGCTACTCGCAAGGTAAGCACACCGCCGACTGTTTTTCACTCCTTGGCGTGCTATCGCTGCCGGCAGAGTGATCTGCCCTCCGGCGGAGACGCAGGATCCAGAAGGGACGGCAGTGGCTTGCAATTGAGAGCCGCAGAGGAAGGAGGATCGACGTGCTGCGGGAACTTCGGACCGGAGAGGCACAGCAGGGAAGGTAAGTGGGACCGACCCCGTGAAGCTCCGGACGCCAGCGGGGCTGGGTCTGCCCTTTTGCAATGGGCAGATTCGAACCGTCACGGCGTCCCAAATTTAAAAGGAGGAAGCGGCTTGGGGAAGCCAGTTCCTCAAAGGGCCGCCCTCTGAGGGAAACCCCGCAGGCTGGGAGGCGAGACAAGAGTGACCCAGTTGATGGTCCAGTGGCGGGGGTCACGGAACTCTCGGGCCGGGAGCCTGAGAGTAAGTTTTAGTGCGCCGGATGGAGCGGAGAGCGTTGGCCCAAGCAGGGAAAAGGCGCACAGAGGCACCGCGTCAGGGCAACGTCTCCGCCCCTTTTTCCTTTTTTTGTAGGGGATTGGGCCCTGGGCTGACTCCGATGGACCTGCCACAGGGGAAAGTTCGCCCTCACGGGACTGTCTGCTGGCCCCGTCAGGTTTCAGCGTGGAGAGGAGTATTGTGGCAGGTGGCCGGGTGTGGTCCGCAGCCGCCTGCCTATTTAAGGAGCCTATTTAAGGCTGGAGTCGGGTGAGGAGGTGGATGAGGTCAAAGGAGGCGGCAAGGAGAGGCCCCGAGTGTTTGTGAAGAGGAAGAGACGGCCTGTGAAGAGCCAGGATTGTGAGAGACTGTGGGGGTTTGTTAGTGTGGTGCACATAAGACTTGTATATATTAATTGTAAATAAACGTGTGGTGATGGCTTTAAATGTGTCTGCCTACCTGTGTCCGGGTTGCCTGTTTCACAAGGCACTTAAAGAAAGGAGGAGGCTGCATCTTCTAAACCGCAATAGTTTTTCTTTATTCAAAGACCCATAGAAATTGGAATAAGCTATCAAGTAGCGTGGTAGACAGTAATACTTTAGGAACTTTCAAAATTAGACTTGATGGTGAGCTTTGTTGGGCTGAATGGCCTGTTCTCGTCTAGATTGTTCTAATATATAACAACTTTTCCCATCATGCCTGTGTTCACCCATGCTAGATGTAACAGAAATGCAGACATGTGAACAATACTACTTTAGAGACACACTACATTAATCATACATGGGGAAGTGTTTAGAGCATGTGGACTAAAAGACAGAATGATCTGGTGAAGAAGTGCACTATGTAAAATGAGGGGGATGAGTTCCAGAGAGAGGATAAAGATGATATGCTTGAAAGTGTTGTCTGATAATAAGGAAAAAATGGGTCTCATGACAGTTTGCTAAGGACTGCAGAGAGTGAAGAAAATGGATTTTGTGACAACTAGCTAACCTACGTAACCCTAGAAAATTGCTGTTAAACCAGTGATAATGATTGTGACCTATGCTCATTTTTATGTTCTATGTTTCTGCCGGACAGAGTGAATTTCTCAATAGGAGTTAATTAAACAGTGTTTATGTTGGCCTTTATGACTGGTGTTAAAATGCTGGGCTTTCTATTTAAACCTAAATATCATGGCTAGAAACCTTTTAGAGACAGTTTTAAAGTTCTTAAGAGGGTTAAGTGGCCCATATTTTCACCCTAAAGATCAGGGTAAGAAGAATTCCTTTAAGTTTATAAGGGCCTTGAAAGCAGTGGAGTGTGTCTCCTTTTTGGGCAGGCACAAAAAGCAGTACTTGTCATTTTCATTTTCTACATTATTCTTTTTGACTTAAATCCCAAAATATTTCAGCAGGCAGACTACAGATAACTAGAGTAGATCCAAGTGTTTATCAGTATCATTTTGACATGTTTTTGCCACAAGAAGCTTGAATGTTTCATAGGGTAATGAAGTAGTTCTTAGGACCCTGATGTTTAATAATCCACATCATGAATGATGAGATTATATATGAGGCGGTAGCATATCCAGTATTCCTCTGTTTTGATTACTGCATCCATCTGAACAAGGCAAGAAGATGCCACAGATCCAAGGATGTTTTTTGCTAGAAAGAATATTTTGTCAGAAGGACTACTGCGGAAAGCATGTTGCCAATGCCTAAATTTCAAACAGTGCCTCTGTTTGATCCCAGTTTATTGCAGTTGTGATGTACTCAAAGATTATCTTAAGAGTGCTTGTAATTATTCTGTCAATGAGGTAGGTTCCATTACTTATTCCTGTGTGTTCAAGGCTGGGGTATAAGCTTTTACAGCTCTTGCCAGATGAACTTCAGACAGACAGTTACGAGTAAGTCATTGCCAACAAGAAGCTGTTTTCTGATTGTAAACCGATTCCACTAAATAAAGAGAACCTAAGCTGATTTTTTAATTTACAAGAACATACTGTATACCCACTCTTCTTCTCATTCACTGTAGCTACACCAAATCTAACGTGTTCTTAGTTGTTTTTTACAATGATCATAGACCTCCTTTTCCAATAATCACTAACAGTGACAGCCATCAAAGCTTGCACATATATATTTTTTGTAATCCTGTCAGCAGAATTAAGTCCATATTTAGAACACTTTCTGCTCCTCGCCTCGACTGTGGGCAACTGACCCCACCAATTCCAGTCCTGGATCTTCAAAAGGACGACCACTCGGAAGGAGGCGTCACTATCTCGGAGAGGACCAGAAAGAAGGAGGTCTGATTCAGAAAACCCATCAGCAGAGCCAAAATACTTAGAAGCCACACAACAATGTGGCAATTGATTTTCTGATTTTTCATGTCAGCGTGCATTGTTTTTTTTGTTGAACATTATCAAAAAACTGGGAAGGCTGTGTTGTCATCCCAAATATTACTGTTTTGTCAACCTTCCTTCAAACTATATTTACAGTTTGGATGGAATATATCTGCATGGATCAAATTAGTTTATACCAGTCCTGAAGCCTCAGCTATTGAGCTATTCAGATAAAGAGGATTATCAGAGAAGGACTCAAACAGAAAATATCACTATATGCAGATAATATAGTACTTTACATATCCATCCATCCATCCATCCATTTTCCAACCCGCTGAATCCGAACACAGGGTCACGGGGGTCTGCTGGAAGCAATCCCAGCCAACACAGGGCACAAGGCAGGAACCAATCCCGGGCAGGGTGCCAACCCACCGCAGACTTTACATATCAGACCCACAAATATTGTTGCCATTAGTCCTTAACACATTAGCAAACTTTCAAAAGACATTGGGACTCAAAATCAATTTGAATAAAACTGTGTTTTTTTCTAGTGAACTAACTAGCATGACATACTAGATATTGTGAACACGGTGAATGCGGCCCCAAGAGGACGTGGCTGTTCCTCCGAAACCCCCTCATAAACAGTGAAAGAATGGGAAATGAACACAGCTTTTCATCTCCTCTTTGCGGATCAGCTGCTAGATTGCTGCTTGCTGCCGGGCTGCATGTTCTGCATGTCGTGCGCGGTGTCGAACATTTAAAAAGACTGCACTGCGGCTGTCCTAGTGTCCTACTGCCTTGTCTCTCTTCCCCGAGACATCCTGTACTTTATTCTTTATGCTTTATTATGCTGTATTTGAATTTGCATTCCCCACTTCTGGTACCTCTTATCACGCTTGGTTCACAAAGTTGTACAGCTTCATTCAGGGTTTTCAAGAAACAGAAACTTTGTTCGAATACAGCATAATAAAGCATAAAGAATAAAGCAGAGGGGGTTTCTAAGGAATGACCACGTTGTCTTGAGGCCACGTTCACCGTGTTCACAATATCTATTGTTTACTGTGTAAACAGTTTAAAAATCTTTGGATAAACATCACAAATAAAGATTTCTTTAAAACAATTTTGGAAACATCATGCAAAAAAATCATGCAAGATGTCAACAAATGATTTACTCTCCTTTTCACCTTAGCAGGGAGAATTAAGTCTGTCAAGATGAATATTCTTCCTAAGCTTCTATTTCTATTTTAGAACAGCCCTATATATATCAACAAGTCATTATTTAAGAAATTAGATTAGATTATAACCTTATTAATCTGGAATTAAAGACGTCCACACCTGCAAAAGGTAACATAAAGCAGAAGGTGGCACGGCATTACCTAACTTTCCATTTTATTATTGGGCAGCAAAACATACACACTATAAAGGCCTCTAAATTGGCACAAATGAATTCATTTATACCAGCCTGGTCAGCAATGTAAATGCTGTTGTTCTTTATATGCCCTGTTTTGGGCACAAGTAAATACTAACTTTCATCATTATACCAATAATCCAGTCATCCACCAATCACTCAGAATATGGAACCAATGTAAGATGCACTTTAAGCCAGAGAAGCTTTTATCTGTTGATCCTCTACATGATAATTACCATTTCAACCTTCTCAAACCAACACAGTATTTAATCTTTGGAAAATGCTTGTGAGCAGTTACACTTTAAATTTAATTTTCCAGCAACACAATGTTTCTACTATTTTCAAATCAGAATTTTTGTTAAAAGAAACATATGCAATACTGACCAATCTTTTGAAGACTCAGACAGCATCTCAACAATATACAGAGGTGCGCAAAAGTAGGTTTACAGTTTTTGAGTTCACTGAAATAATCATAACCTGTATGTCTTTTTTCCATACGAACAACTGTAAACCTACTTTTGCCCACCCTGCAGAAGGTAATGTGGACTCACAGGAAGAGGGTCATGTAGCCAGGACAAGTGACCCAATGCTTCCTAGCCTAAATGACCTTCTGCTCCTAGCTGGCATGACCCTTTACCCACCCTGGCTACATGACCTCTGCTACTCCACCGGGCTCCATACCACTCCTGCCTCTTTTAAGTTACATGACCCCCTACTTTTTGACTATTAAGCCCCACCACTGCCTTTAACACTAGAATTACCAAAGCCTACGAAAAAACTCGTAAACCCAGCCCATCTTAAATCAATTCGCACCTCTCCGTCAGCATCTTTTGTTTTGGAAATGTGTTGATAAGCGCAAGCAGCCTACTATCCCATCCTCCCACCGCCACAGAAACGGCAAAAAGCACTCCCAACTCAAGCCTTGTTTATCTGGGAGTGAGGTATAGGGAGCTGTATAGTGTAAATAATATATCGTTATTTGGAACACATGCATTTCATGTTTGTTCCGTGTCTACAAAGATCTATGTAAGTGTAGCATGATAGAAATGTTGAACACATACCTAAAAGACAAACTTTAATCATGTTTTAATACTAATGGCAAAATTTTTAAAAATCCAAATATCAAATAAACACTTTCACGAAAGGTACAAGTATAATAAAACAAGTGTTCTTATATTCAAAAATATAACCAAAGAAAAAAAATCAGGTTAGGGTACGATGCTGACATGACCGCATGGCTGGTGCAGAGGTAAGAACTGCTGTCTCATAATCAAGAGATGGCGGGTTTGATTCTGGGTCCTTCCTGCATTTACAGTTTTGAGTTGTGAGCTGCTCTTATTGTTACTACCCTGTATTGTAGAATAAAGACATTCATTTGACTTGAGTCTGTAACAGCTGGTGTAAATTTATGGTAATTGTAAATGTTAGCGTTTTTTTTTTATTATTCAGTTTAATTCTCTCAGTCACGTTCAAGCTCCCCCCAACCTGACACTGTTAGTTTTCAAATGAAGACATGGTATAACAGAGTGAACTCAGATGAGGATGAGGGTTGTACATCAGAGAAAGATAACAGAAGCCCTACCCATGAGAAACATCCAGTCACACATCAGAACAATGCAGCTGCACCAGACGTAAAGGTGAAAGATGGCACCGTTTGGATGCAGCAAGAGGTTGGGTGTCATCCTGCTAGTAAATCTGCCACACACGTCTTTCAATGAAACAGCGGGGCCTACAGAGCTCACTCAAGCTATAATATAAAGTTCTGTTTGTGATTATGTTTTTTTATAGCATTTATAACTTTTCAGCTTAAAAAAATTAATAGTAAATACGAAAACCAGTGATCTATGCTGGTAGGATAGGCTACACTCTTTATGAATGTGAAGTACAACATGGCACAATAGTAGGTAATGTAGCATTCTCAAACACTTTCCAATTCAGGGTTTAAGGGTGAGGGTGACATACCCTATAGAAGCACTGGGTATAAGACAGCTCATGCATAAACCCCACAGCATTAATTTAGACTTGCTAATTACCAAATGAGCACATGTTTGGGAGTTGTGGTACCCAGATGGGGGTGGTACCCAGCTGGGACGCCTGAGAAGATTGGAGGAGGGCTTGTGCCTCCTCCAGACTTCGAGGGGGCGACCACCCTGGGGGCCACGGGTACAGAGCTGGGAAGCTCGACCCTGTAGGTGCCTGTGGTCACCGCCAGGGGGACACCAATACCTGGAGGACTCTGGACCTCAGCACTTCCGCCACACCAGGAAGTGCTGGGGGGAAGAGGAACAGGGACACCCGGAGTGCTTCCGGGGATACAGCCGGCACTTCCGCCACACTGGGGCGTGTTGGTGGGAGATTGCCGGGAACGCACCTGGAGCACATCCGGGTGCTTATTTAAAGGGGTTGCCTCCCTTCAGTGGATGACTTGAGTCGGGTGGAAGAAGGACGAGGTCTCTGGAGGAGAGAAGGAGGTGGTCTGAAGTGGAGAGAGAGAAGGCATTGTGTAGGCCTGGACTGTGGGGTATTGGGGTCTGTGAGTGACTTATTATATTATGGAGTACCTCAATAAATGTGTCTGCCTGTCTGTGTCCGGGTCAAGTTCCACAGAGTGCAGAAGGAAAACCCACGCAGTCATGGGAAGAATGGGCACAATTCACAAGGAAAAGAACTAGGCATGTGATTCAGAACCACTATGTTAGATGCAGCCATGCTAAACACTTCTTTACTGTGCCATCCTTCAAAAATAAAAGGATGGAATTCACTATATTTCTTAATTTGAAGCTAATTCTTTCTTGTATCAGAATATTTTAGCTTAATTAAATTGCTTGCCACAGAATTTTCCAAATCTAAAAATGGGATTTACTTTACATATAACCTTTAGGTTCTTATTGTAGTCATGTCTTTTAAGTGAACAAACATTTGAGATCATGTCCTATGTTCTCTATTAGGACACAGGGTTCTGAAAATATTCAGTTATCAAGGTACCCAATTTAGCAAGAGTGGCAAGAGCTTCTTTGGGGAAAATATGTTTTTAAATGGGTAACTAGGAAATTATTTTGTGTTATCATTGCAAGCCTACCACCAGGAATATTAAACAAAATGAAAATTAAGGGATCATTTCTAAATTTAATACAGTGTGATACTATATTTAGCACAGTTTTTATGATTATTATGGCCACTTCCAAAGGAAATTGATTAATTCTTCCAAGTCTTTCTATTACAAACAAGTTAAAGACACGTGTAACATTTCAAAGATGATTAACAGACATCTTCCTCAACTTTCCTACAGAGTTATAAATAGCTTGTGCTTTTTAGAAGGGCAAAAATAACATTCTAAAAAGCAACTTTAACATATGTTTTTATATACACTAACTCTGAATATTCTCGAAAATACTTTACATGTTTAGTTGCATTTCTTCTGTAGAAAAGACATTCGTCTGTAGTGTTCTGCTAACCCTAAAAACACGCTTTCATCCAATATGTGCAGAGTGAAGTTTTTCTTTTCAGCTTTGAAAATATGATCCCATGTTTAATGGTTCTCATTCTCATTGAGCAGCAGTGTATGGTTAATTTTGCACATTTAAACCTGTTGCTATATGAATTAGAAGTACTCAATACCATCAAAAACAAAGTCAACGGAAAGTCATACGTTTTTCACACCTAATTTCTATTTTGCTTTGATCCTTATTAATGTCACAGTTTCCTTAAACATATACGTACATCAGGGTTGTGGCCATTCATGTATTGAATTGAGAATACATGGTAAACTCCTGGAAATAGAATTGGAAATTAATTGGAATGTCAGGAAAAAGAATTAAATTCAAATATATTCCATGAAATTCCACTTTCTAACATAATTTGACTTGATTTGCTAAATAGTCTACAGTACATTAAATATTATAAATCAAATAAATCACAGACATTTAAAAGAAATTCATGAGTAATCTATGCTTTATACATTATGCATGTTATTTTCATAAATCACTGTCATAAATAAAAAGTAAAATATGAAATTTTATTGTCTCATTTGCATTTGTCACACTGCACATTAATGTCCCTAACAATATTTTCTTAAATTAGATTAAAATAATGTTTCCCAAAATTCTATACAAGGTGAAAGTTCATAACCTATGAGTATAAATGAAAGCAAATTAGGACCCATGTTGAAGCATAAGATTGGAGATTTTTTGTGAGTTTGATTGGAAAGATTTTGATTGACTTTGGATTGCTTTTTGTGTATGATCTTGGACTGCTTTAAGGATATGATTTGTGTATGAACTCTGGATTGCAATACTAGCACACTGATTTGAAATCCCTATTAAAATGGAAATAACTGAGAAACCTTTAATTTCTTGGAAGACCTTTGTGGAGGAAAGATGAATGATGATTTTGGTGAACCAGCTCCTCTAACTTCAGGTAACCACAAAGCAAAGCTTTGTGGTATACTTGTTCATGGATCCAACCAAGCTACATCAAACTTTAAATAGCATCTTCAGGTGAGTACTTGTGTTGGTTGTGGACCAAGAACTTTAAAAACATTTACATATGAATAACACTTCTACACAAGAATCATACACATAGGATTTTATCCATTGCTAATAAATGTGGAGGTTTGGTAATTCACCAATTTAAAGCAAAAGTTGTTTCTATTTATGTTGTTGCCTGTATAAAATTGTGTGTGGGACAAGAAGACTCAATACAATCAAAAACTAATATCAATGAACATGTCTGGCACTTGTATTCCACTTTCTCATCTTTGTCATGAAACAATGCTCAGTCCCCGAAATGTGCTTTTCCAGTTTCCCTTATTTAATGTCAGGGGTCTTTGCCATACCACAAAAACAATGAAACCAAGTAAAAACATCCAAACCATACACTCTTCAATTGAGAAACGCCTGGCTCTGTTTGAAAATATGGAGTAATTTCAGTTGGCTGACACCATGGACCCAAGATTAAAAATTGACTGGTACATGGGTGAAGAAAGACAAAATACCAAAGACATTCTAACAAAGACATTCCTTTCACTCTCTTCAACAAAAGTAGCAACTACAAAGGATTTCTCTTCACCACCAAAAAAGAGAACAAAACTTCTCACATTTAAAGACACCCAAGTCCAATCCACATCTAGAGGATTACCGCCATCGGAGGATGTACCCAAGTTACCTAAGCTTACTGTGCCATACAGAGGAGTCCTCTCCTGTACTGGAAGGACAACCAGAACCGGTTCTCCAATTTGTTTCAAATTGCATGTCAGTTTCTCACTATTCCTGCCTCATCTGCTCCTGTGGAATATGTTTTCAGAATTGCTGGCCAGATATTTAGGTCTGAGAGATACAATCTTAGTGATACCAAAATTCAGAAAATGATGACTATTCAATGCAATAATAAGTGAATATATGTGAATGAAATCATGAATGAACAAGACTCATTATTTTGGAGTTTGAGACATATATAATGTGGTAGCATTTATTACGTTGAACTGGTAATCATATACTGGTATTAACAGTATATTCAGATACTTGAGGCCTGTGTCCCTCATTATTTATCAATTGTAATTTCATTTACTAACTCATCAACTATTTTTCATACATTACTTGGTATTTGTAGGCACCATAAATAAAGTTCACATGTATGTTCCTACATGAAATCCCAAATAAATGCTCAGAAACAACAATAAATGCAATTCAGCAGAATTTCAATGAATTGTATTCCCTTCCTGAAACTCATATTCAATTCCAATTCAGTTTCCTGTAGTTGTTGTTGAATTCCATTTCCAATTCAATTTCCTTGTTTGAACTGGAATTGTTGGGTTCACTCCTGAATTGACCGAAATGATCTGCTCTCCTTCTGTTATTTTTTCACTTCTAAGATCTCTGCTTCTCAAAGTGTGGAAGAAAAAGCCCAAATAGTTTACAATTTTTATACAATTAAAAAAATGTTTTACAAGTAACAGAAATTAAAACTTGTAAATTAAGCTTTTATTGCCTGGGACAGGGTTTTTCAAACTCGGTCCTGGGGACCCACTGTGGCTGCAGGTTTTTGTTCCAACCAGCTTCTGTTTCTAATTGGACTCCTTGACTAATTAAGTGATCTGTTATTTTCCAGAATCTGTGTTTTGGGAACAATATAGAAATTAGAAAACTAAATTTGGTTAAAAAAATAAAATAATAAAATGTACTAAGTAGTTACATAAGAATTCTATCATTTTTTCTTTTTACCAATATTTTCATCTTGATTTTCATTCTACTTTTCCAGGTGTTCTAATAGTTTAATTAATCCATTATTTACTAATTAGTGGGTCTGACGCTAAAGTAGTTGCAACCTTTTACTATTCAGTGTTCTTTGCCTGTGTGTCTGCTCTGCTAGTTTTTAACTCTCATCTATATATATATTGTCACAGGTGGCTGGGGGGGCGACCAGGCCGGGATGCCCCGGAGGACCGGAGGAGGGCTAACGCCTCCCCCAGACCACGTGGGGGCGACCGCCCTGGTGGCTATGGGGACCATAGGTGCAGAGCTTGGAAGCTCAACCCTGTAGGGGCCCGTGGTCACCGTCAGGGGGTGCCCCAATGCCTTGGAAGCCCTGGACCTCAGCACTTCCGCCACACCCGGAAGTGCTGGGGGGAAGAGGATCTGGGACACCCGCAGTGTTTTTGGGTGCGCAGCCGGCACTTCCGCCACACTGGGGAGTGCCGGCGGAAGATTGTCGGGAGGCACCTGGACCACATTCGGGTGATTTTAAAAGGGGCTGCCCTCCCTCCATTCAGGGGCTGGAGGTGGGAGGACGAGAGACGAGGTCTTGGAGGAGAGGCGTGGAGGCGGCCTGAAGGAAAAGGCATTGGAGAGTTGGCCAGGACTTGTGGGGACTTTGGTGCACATTTGCAAATATGGAGTACTGGAATAAACGTGTGCTGGGTGAGTTGAACGTGTCCGCCTGTCTGTGTCTGGGTCATCTTCCACAATGGTGCCTGAACAGGGACAATCCGCCTGTTCCAAGGTGGGGACCCCAATCAAAAAATAATTTTGTGGACGTGGGAGCGGAATGCACACGGCCCCGCGAGAGAGACTTACCCCACAGACCACCACCAGTCCGTGTAAGGCTTGTTTCCCCGTGGTGCGGGACGACAACAGGCGCAGCGGGCTCATATGAGCGTGCCGTTGCTGGAAGCGCCCGGGACCACATTGCGTCTGGAGAGGCCACGCCGGGGATGTTTCCTCGGACAGACGGGACCCGGGAGGTGAGTTCCCTGCTGGCTGAGGCTACGGAGGTGCAAGTAGCTCCAACCAAAGGGACACGGAAACCACGGTAGTGGGTGCCGAAGGAGTAGGCCCCGGGGTGCCGGTAGGAGGGGGGAGCGCTGCCTGTGCGAGGCATGGCAGGACGCCAGGTGGTGTTGTCCAGGCAGCGTCTCCGCCCCTGTTTCTGCTCTTTGTTTTCCAGGACCAGACCCTGGAGCTTCAAGAGTAGGACCCACTTTGGGGGTGAGCTGCCCTCGCGGGACAAGCCGCTCCGCCGACATGTCTTCGCTGGTGGAGGGGCAGTGTCACAGGTGGCTGGGGGGGAGACCCAGCCAGGACGCCCCGGAGGACCAGAGGAGGGCTTACACCTCCCTCAGTCCACGTGACGCTCTTCGGCTTGCTGTCTAGTTGGGAGAGGTCCCAAGAGGGTTTACAAACCTCACATTTTCTTGAATGAGCGCGCATTAATAGGAATGTTTCTTGAACGAGCATCACTGAACCACATAAATATTCGACGTCTTCAAATGCAGCAGTTCACATACATTTGCAACCTGAGATTTTTCTACTTTTTTTGCTCTGTCTTTCAAGAAAGTTGACAGTGTTGATGGCGAAATTCCAAATTCACTGGCAATGTCTTTTTTCTTTTTGCAGCAATCGAGAGCGACAAAAAATTAAAGTTTTCTTTTCTAATATGAACTGTTATCGTTTTTCCGTGTCTGCCGTTTCTATAGGAGGGTGACAATGAGATAAATTCCAATGGATGTTTTTCAAATGTTGACGAGCAATAAGTAAAAGGTATCACTGAAAAGGAAACAAAAAAGGCAAAAAAAAAAAAAAAAAAAACAGTATGAGGAAAGTTCAAAGAAAGAAAAAAAATTACAGTGTACAATAACTGCTCTGTGGATGATTCATTCAGGCATTTCAAGGTCTTTTGTGCACTTCGCTATAATGAAAGTATCTCCTGAATGTACTTTGTAATAACGAGATTTCTATAGACTCGTGTCATATGAGGAAGCTGTAGGGACCATAAAAATATTTTGTTGTAATGAAAATTTCGTTGTAAAGATATTCGTAATAATGGAATTTTACCTGTATATATATATTGTCACACACGTGCGAGTAAAAGCCCTTAAAACCGCCATCTTACCTCCAAATATTCAGTTCTGTTTTGGACTCAGTCTTGTGAACATCTCTGTTCAATTATTTCAAACTTTTGAAGCTGGGATATAATATACAGGTGGCTGCCCCAAACCTTTATAATGTCTGAAAAGTCATTCTTGTTACAATATATATATATATATATATATATATATATATATATATATATATATATATATATATATATATATATATATATATACACAGTATATATATTGTGAGCTGCGGAGCTGATCGCACCCCCAGAGAATACGGAGAATACAGACGCCCATAGAAAAACCCCTAAGAAACATGGACAGACTACCTTCACATTCCTCCTTTCCCTTCTGGCCAGCTCTGTCGCGTAATATGCCTCTCGCACGGTACTCCGCCTTCTTAAAAAGCCTGCACGGGCTTCTTTCGTTTTGTTAAATTGTTTGCTTGCTTCTCCTTCTCTCTCTTTCAGACATTCTCTGCTCCTGGCGGAACTGTCATCTCTGACTTGTCATGGAGCATGTTTAAACTTTTCAAAAGAGACAAATGTTTGTTTTCAGTGCTTTGAATAAAGTTCCCTTTTTTCTACAACCTCCTGTGTCTCTATGCAAATCTGTTACCCAAGCGTGACAAATGGTACCAGAAGTGGTTGCACAGATGGATGCACAGTTGGAAGCCGAATACATTTTTCAAATCGCCCAGAATGTTCCACTCCCTTACGATCCAGAGAATGATCCTCCTCCACCTCCGCAAAATGTTAGGCGAGTCGTTCCTCTGCCTCCGCTCCCAGACAATGCTAAGAATGTGCTGACAAAGATGGGTCCGTCTGATGACCCAGAGATGTTTCTTTTGGCTTTTGAGCAAGTGGCGACTTTGTTAGAATAGGACAAATGTCATTGGGCTGTTATCGTCACCCCGTTTTTATCTGGTGACGCCCTTCTGTCATTACGAAATGTACCTGCTGATAAGCTTGGTGATTATGGTTTTTTGAAGGAGCAAATTGTTTTGCGTAAAACCACAACCTTTTTCTCTAAAGGTTTTGCACTTTACGACTGGAGACTGAATATGGACGGTTCCATCCGTGCACAAACACAAGATTTGATTCATAAAGTGCATTGCTGGTTTGAGGGAGATAAGATGGAGCGCATCGTGGAAAAGGTTGCTATGAACATAGTGCTATTCGGGATACCTGCACCTCTCCGAGATGAGTTTCTTCGTCACAATCTTGAATCACTAACGATTAAATCTCAACGGTTGGAAGGCTCGCAGACTGCTTGGAAAAAAAGCGGTGGGTTCGGTGCCCCGTATGCTGTGTTACAACTTCTAAGGGACCGCCCAGGGCATTCTCGTCAACTTGACCGTGGACCGGAACATCATCAACCATCAGCAACTGATCATCAGATTTCGTCGGGAAGGCCCCCAGGGAATGCAGTTAGTGCAGTTACGAATGAGATGCCTGCTTCTGGAGAAAGGGGCCGTGGACGTCGCCGAGGATATTTCGGCAGTGGTGCTGAACGAAGATGTTTCCGGTGCGACCAACCCGGTCACTTGGTGAGAGATTGTCGCCTGTCTCCAGCTCAATCGATGGAAGTTGGCGCAGCGGAGGTTTGTTGCTCAAATATTCCGGATCCGTCGAAAAAGAAAGATGACTTATTTTTCTCGGTAAAGTTCGGGGGCCGCGAGCTGACAGCGTTGTTGGACTCAGGCAGTGACCTTTGTGTTGTCAGACGCGACTGTCTTGGCGACAGATACCATAGTAATACTGAGACTGTAAAAATACGTTGTGTACATGGAGATGTTAAAGATTACTTCTTCCTTTAACTTATAAGGGTCGTCACTTTAAAGTTTGGTCTGCTGTTTCTGCCTCATGCCCTTGGCCTTTGCTGATAGGCAGAAGAAATGCCCTTTTTCCTAGACTAATGGCTGAACATCGCTCACCAGTCATCAATTCACCTGTTGAACTTAGTCGGGGGGAGGAAGAAGGAGAACTGGTGGCGGCTGGGAAAAATCTACAACCCCAATTAGATATTGAACCCGATCTCTCCAGTGAGTCTGAGGGAGACACCCCCCACAATTTCTCAGAATGGCAAAGCCCTTCCACATCCTCTCAGATTGCAAATGCCTCCGAACCCAAACCGAGTACTAGCGAGCAGCCGGGTTTTGTGCGCTTGCAGCGTGCTGATGGCTCATTAGAATATGCATTTAAACAGGCTCACACTGCTAGTGACTCCTATAACCAACAGCGCGATACCAGGGGCTTGAAAACGCCACACTTTCTAGAAAAAGACCGTTGTCTTTTCAGAGTGATTACAGACCATTTGATGGGGGAATTTATTGAGCAGTTAGTAGTACCTGAGGGGCATAGGGAAATTCTTTTACAGCTGGCCCACTCTCACATCTTGGGAGGGTACCTGGGGGCTGATAACACCAGAGAGCGGTTATGAAAACGATTTTATTGGCTGAATATGGGAAAAGATGTTGAACAGTTCTGTACTTCATGTCCTGACTGTCAGATCGTCTCCGCTTATAAGCCTCCTCGGGCTCCCCTTTGTCCTATGCCTATTTTGGATGTCCCCTTTCAGAGGGTGGGATTAGATATTGTAGGCCCTTTGCCTAAGACTAAAAATGGTTACCAATATATGCTGGTGTTAGTTGACTATGCAATGCGATATTCAGAAGTAGCTGCTTTGAAAAAGGCCAACTCCTCCGCAGTACCCAAAGCTCTGTGCGTGATTTTTACTCGTATTGGCATTCCTAGGGAAATTTTGACTGACCAAGGCACACCTTTTACTTCTCGTGTGATGAAACAATTGTGTAATAGATTCGCTATTAAGAAATTGGGCACCACCGTTTACCATCCACAGACTAATGGTTTGACTGAACGGTTTAACAAAACCTTAAAACAAATGATCAGAAGAGTTGCTCATAATGATCCCACAACTTGGGACACTGTCCTGCCTTTTGTTATGTTCGCGGTGCGGGAATCGCCGCAAGCATCCACTGGTTTGAGTCCGTTCGAGCTGTTATTTGGCAGGCTCCCAAGAGGCATCCTAGATGTTGTACGAAAAGAATGGATATTACATGAAACAACATCTCTCGGGGAGAGTTTTGCAGAGCGGGTAGTTTCCTTACAAGATAGAATTTCTAGACTTTTTTCTATTGCTGTGGAGCATCAACAACGAGAACAGGAAACACAAAAACGTTTTTACGATAGACGCAGTCAGCTTCACGAATTCAAACCCGGCGATCGTGTTTTAGTACTGGTACCGTCTGACCCGCACAAATTCCTAGCTAAATGGCAGGGCCTGGTAGTTATCGAGGAGCGTATGGGACCAGTAAATTACAAAGTTAGAATACCAGGCCGGCAAAAACCATTCCAAATTTTACACATTAATCCAGCATTTCCCAAACTATGGGTCGCGACCCACCCGAGCGAATATTGAGTGGGCCCTGAAACATAAGACGATATTCCGACCGATCGGGCTAACAGCCGGACGTCTTTTGTTTTTGTGACATTCTTTATCGCGTTGTGTTGTGTTCATTAGCGTACGCCCTTATAATCTTTTTAAAAACAATTATTAACGTTTGAATATAATAATGGAAAAGTGGTTGAAACGGATAGCAAAAACCATGTCGCCGCCGCCGGTTGATTGTGATGAAAAGACAGAAGATGTTCTTATAAATGACAAAAGTGGCACTGAGGCTGACTTCCAAGCTCCCTCAACGAGTTCGCATGAATCGAAACGACAGAAAGTTGTAAGAAAATATGACCCTGAATATCTAAAACTAGGATTCAGTTGGAATCATGATACGATAGATCCGCGTCCTCAATGCGTGATTTGCTACGAAATATTAGCGAACGAAAGTATGCGCCCAAGTAAGATGACGCGTCATATAGAAAAGAAGCATTCCCATTTTACGAATAAGCCAGTAGATTTTTTTCAAAGAAAATTGTTGGATATGAAATCTTCAAAAATTTTATTAATATTAATGAAAATGCTGTATATGCCTCGTACCTCATTAGCTTAAGGATCGCCAGAGCAGGAAAGCCTCATACCATTGGCGAAGATTTAGTGTTACCATCGATTAAAGATGCTGTTGGAGCGATGTTTGGAGAAAAAGAAGTAAAGGAAATCGAGCGCATACCACTGTCCAATAATACTGTTGCACGACGAATCGACGAAACGGCTGAATGGGCAGAGGACGAATTAATCCGGAGGGTAGTTTGTAGTAAATATTATATGCTACAACTAGATGAGTCTACTGACGTGCAAGGCCTATCTCAACTACTTGTTTTTCTGCGTTATATATGGCAAAACGACGCGCATGAAGATATCTTGTTCTGCAAGTCAATTAGTCGTGGAACGGCCGAGGAAATTTTCAATGCAATTGATTCCTATATAAAAGAGAAAGGTTTACAGTGGAAGAACTGTTTCGGTATATGCACTGACGGTGCGCGGGCTATGTGCGGGAAAAATAGCAGTGTCGTTACAAGAGTTCTTAAACAAAGCCCCTGTGCTTTGTGGACACACTGTAGCCTTCACAGAGAAGCACTGGTTTCAAAAGCATTACCTAATGATTTCAAAACAGTACTAAATACAGCTGTGAAAATTGTAAATTATATTAAAACAAAACCCTTACAAGCACGTTTATTTCAAAGGCTGTGTGAAGAAATGGGTAGTCTTCATACATCTCTTCTTCTGCATACGGAGGTACGTTGGTTATCCAGGGGGAAAGTACTGACACGATTAGTGGAATTACGCAATGAAGTTAGAATTTACTTGGAAGGAAAAACTGAATATATTGAATCTCTACTGGACAAAGAATTCATTCTCAAGCTCACATACTTGGCGGATATTTTTTCGAAATTAAACGAACTCAATTTGTATTTGCAAGGTTCAAACGAATCAGACATTTTTGCAGTTCACAATAGAATTCGAGCGTTTATGAAAAAGCTTATGTTGTGGAAAAGTTGTATTGAGGATGGCAAGTATGATTGTTTTGAAACTCTTGAAACTGTTATTATAGAAAACCAAGTGCAGCCAAAGATGAACGTACTGTCTGCAATTTCCACTCATTTATCATTGTTAAAAAATAACTTTGATGCCTATTTTGGGGAAGAGATGAAAAAGCTCGACTCGTTGAATTGGATTTTTAACCCATTTCAAGACCGCCTACCAAGTAGTATGTCAACAAAAGCAAGTGAAGAACTCATTGATTTATCAGAAGATACGTCACTGAAAAATAGTTTCAATCGCAAGCAGTTAACGAAATTCTGGCTCTCAGTTGCTGGGAACTATCCTTGCCTGTTTGATGAAGCTATAAAAGTCCTCTTCCCCTTCAGTACCTCATATCTATGTGAGGCCGGATTTTCGGCTATGATCAGCATTAAAACTAAATACCGAAATAATTTGGACGTATCAAACTCACTGCGATTAAAAGTAACTAAAATTGAAGTTGATGCTAAAGCTGTAATGACAAAAAATAGGAAACAAATACACCCTTCTCATTGAAATAACAGTCCTTGTAGGTATTTAAGTAATAAAAAATTGTAACTTAAAGTTGTTTTTTTTTCTTATTTGAAAAGTCCTTCATTCATATTGGTGACGCTTAAATTTCAATAGTGACTGTTTGTGAGCTAAAGTACAATATATGTTGTCTGTGATGATAACAAATTAATGTCAAATGAAAAAAATACTTTAAACAAAATAAACAGCCCGAACAAATAAGACACCATTAAGTAGTTCCGCGACTCGCTACTAGGGAATCTGAGCGTTACCAATATTTTATGCCCCCTTTTTAAGACGGCTAAGAGGTGGGTCCCGAATTTGGCAGTTTTTGTTAGGTGGGTCGGAGCCCAGTCAACTTTGGGAACCACTGCATTAATCTCTTGAAGAAATGGCACGACCGACAAGGGGTTTACACTTCCTTGGCTGCTGTTTCTCAGACTGATGTTGTCATTGGTAACGATTTAACTGACTCACAAAAGACAGAATTATTAACCTTGATTGAACAGAACACTGATGTTTTTTCAGACTTGCCAGACATCACTAATTTAGCAGAACATAAAATCACTACTGAACCCGGTGTCCGGGTACAGATGCGGCCGTTTAGAATCCCGGAAGCGCGAAGAAATATTGTGTGCGAAGAAGTCAAGAAGATGCTGGAGCTAGGTGTAATTCGAGAAAGTAAAAGTGACTGGTGTAGTCCGGTCGTGTTAGTTCCCAAGCAAGACGGTTCGGTTCGCTTCTGTATCAATTTTAGGCGCTTGAATAAGGTTTCTAAATTTGATGCTTACCCAAGCCCGAGTAGACGAGCTGTTGGAAAAACTGGGTCAGGCGACCTATATCTCCACGCTAGACCTCACAAAGGGTTATTGGAAGGTGCCTCTAGAGGCTGACAGTTGTGAGAAAACAGCATTTGCGACTCCTGATGGACTTTATGAATTTACAAGACTACCGTTTGGTTTTCATGGGGCCCCTCTAACGTTTCAGTGTATGATGGATCAGATACTGCGTCCACATTCTGAATATTCTGGGGTGTATCTTGATGATGTGGTGATTTTCAGCAATGATTGGCATTCGCATTTAGAACATCTCCAGGCTGTCCTTGATAGCCTGAAACAAGCTGGATTGACTGCTAACCCTAAAAAATGTAAACTAGGTATGTCTGAGACTCATTATCTAGGTTACTCCATGGGCAGGAGTTTACTTCGTCCACAACTAAGAAAAATAGAAGAGGTGCTCGCTTACCCACATCCTAAAACGCAGAAACAGGTACGTGCTTTTCTGGGCTAGCGGGTTACTACAGAAGATTCATCCCTGACTTCGCAAATAGGGCTGCTCCTCTCTCAGAGCTTACTAAAGGAAGAAAAAACAGACCTATTGTATGGACAGAACCTTGCGAACGTTCCTTCTCAGATTTAAAAAAAGCTTTGTCTTCTTATCCAGTGTTGCGAAATCCTGATTTCTCTAAAGATTTTATACTACAGACGGACGCGAGTGCATTCGGGGTAGGTGCAGTCCTGTCCCAAGTGTTTGATGGGGAAGAACACCCTATCACATACTTGAGTAGGAAATTACTCCCCAGAGAACGCAATTATTCAACTATTGAGAAAGAATGTTACGTCATGAGAATTTTAATTGGAGATTCGGTCTTGTATGTCTGTTACCATCCACTTGATGCATGGAACGTTTGCACAATCATTGAAAATTGCTGGAATCAATTTGGACATAGCCTGTTTCTCACATGGCCAACTTTATGTGGCATGGTCAATAATAATAGTTCTTTGCATTTATATAGTACTTTTCAAAGCACTCAGCAATTGCAGTTAAGGGCCTTGCTCAAGGGCCCAACAGAGCAGAGACCCTATTGGCATTTACGGGATTCGAACCGGCAACCTTCCATTTGCCAGTGCAGATCTCTAGCCTCAGAGCTACCTGAAACCTCCTAAGAGCCTTTATATATTGTCTAAAGATGGAAAAACTAAAAACACTATATAACAAGGCACTTCAGTAAACAATACAAGCATATCAGTGAGTCTTCATTGTTTGTTAATTTATTTTATTTTTAAAGTTGTGTTTTTTTTAAATTATATTTTTCTCAAACAATTAAAAAAAAAAACACTTTATTTTCCTCCTGGGCAACGGCGGGTATTTCAGCTAGTTATTAAGATACAATGAAGGGAGCAAATTGCACAGAGAAAGGGCAAAATATTATGAAATCAACAAAAGAGTGTTAAGCATTTAAATCTATAGCAAAAATAGAAATATTTCTAAATGTCTTGTAAATGTAAAAATCATGCTGCTGTGATTTTATTAATATAGAATAAGGGAAGAGCAAATAGAAATACCAGCTAATTAAATGAGATCAGTGTTATCAGTTGTTGTCACTGATTATGAATCTGGCTGGAACAAAAACCTGCAGCCACAGTGAGTCCCCAGGACTAAGTTTGAAAACCCCTGGCCTAGGATGATAAAACAAACATTAAGAAATGCTTTCAATATAACTAGACAATAGCTTATACTGGCTTGACATTTTTTACCAATTATTAGATATATATTATTTGCTACTGGGCATGTTAAGTTGCTTGCTTCAGTTCACATAATAAGTCAAACGCAAGGACTGAACTGGTCACTTTGTCATTTAAAATCTGAGTGTCTTAGCCATAATATTGCGCTGACTCCCATACTAACTACTATTGAGCCATCTGTTAATTTTTAAATCCCGCAAATAGTCAGAGTCTGTTAGCCCATCACAAGACACAATTCTATCCTGGATTAAAAATATTTTTATAAGCAATATAACAAAAATAATAATTTATGCTAAAATAAAATGCAGTTTTATCAGTAGGAGAAAGAAGATCAATGGAAAGGTATGAAATGGGCACTAGAGGTAACTAACCAGATGAGCAATGACATTCACACATTTAAGATCTGAAGCAGAAGTTTGTGAACTAATGAGATGTGGCAGCTGTAGAGTACATAAATTTAACTGAGCAGCTCAAGGTGGCTGCATGGCAACTACCCGTGGATTGAAGTTCAACACAATAATGGTTCTCAGGGCACTGCCGTGGTAGGAAATGGCTGTTAAATTAGAGATTGGCAGTAATTAAACAACTGGAGCAGCAACAGGACAGAAGCCAGCACATTCTGCTGGTTAATTCTAGTCTGCCCATCTGTGAGGAAATGAAGTTGCCTACTGTATATTACTCCTGAACTTGTCTTGCATCTGACAACATGCAAATAATTGTTTCCTCTCTCCTACAATAATCTGATGTTTTACTTATTTTTTTCCTGGTTGTTCTTCAGTCTTTTCTCTGAAACCATATAGGCAAAGTGAGATTTTGATATTATTTTTAACATTTATTTTCATTTTGAGTCATTTTTAAGGATGTTAAAAATGAACTGCATTCTCCCACAACACTATTTTGCTTTTTCTATGGGGCCAAGATTTTAGACACTTGTTGCTAAGATGTTGATCCTGGTTGCTAAGTGGCATCACTTGACATCAGTACCATGATGCAATTTAAGCTGTCTTTGCAATTGGCTGTTTGTCCAAGATTAGGATTCACCCTAAAACCTATATTTTCTTTGATGTTTTTGGATGTTCTGGTTCATGAAATAATATTCCATTTCTGTTACAAAGTACGTTTGATTAAATTTTTTTCTGCCTTTGCTGTTATGGTTTTTTGAACTTTTTCATATCGATTTGGGTTTCTGAAGTATGTATATTTCAGTTTTGCTAATAATTTTCCCATTTAAAATGTATTCAAAATATTTAAATAATTTTTGCATCACTTCCCAATACCATTTTGTTTAGTGTGGGTGCCACGACTTTGTAGAGCATTTGCTATGCTAGTGCTACACATTCATAGTCACCAATTCAGAAGGCAGAGGTCAGCCCGATGCACTTCTACTTGATTTTCACCTTGTCTCATCTCTTGATCACTAATAACAACTTAACTGCTGCATTTCTCATGCAGTCACTACATCTCCTTGTCATCAGCTTTCTCCCATTCTCTGTCTTTCCATGCATGTTTCACTTTCATTCTTAGGTTTACTATGTCCTGTATTTCTTTATTCTAAACCTCATCTACCTACTACTCCAACTGTAATTGCAACTCAGCTGTTTTCTACTAGGTTATCTTTAAACACGCTCACTTACAAGGCACTCCCAAATTTCAAAATGCTTTAAGTTTTAAAATTAATACAAGATATAGCTAATATTTAAAAAGGGAAGAACATATTGCATTTAATTGTCACATCTTTAACCAAGTATTGATGTGAGCATCATTTTTATCTATACTAACATCTAAGCAGTTGTTCATTTTTATCCAGTCACTCTCTTGTGCACAGTCCAAGTCACAAAATTAAGTCAACCAGGAACACCGCCCTAAAAATGAAAGCTCATTATATTTGAGCTTTTACGTAGGGAGCTGTTTGTTGAAAAAGAGAAATTCAGCAGGTTTGAGTAAAGCAGAACTGAAGGGAATTGAGACTGTTACTAGTGACCAGCAGCAGTCAAAAAGGCCTGTGTAGCCATTACAGCAAAAATAAATGTTCCTTTTGTCTAACTGGATACAAGCTTTCAGTTCAAGAAGGGAGAAGAACTCAACTTTTAATCATACATTAAAGCACCTTGGAGCTGTATTAAAAAAACACTTTTACATACTCCATATAAATAAATTCAGTAGTATTAGGGGAATCTTAAAGGCCGGGATATTGAACAATATGTTCAAGTCCAAAGATTTTTTAAACAATCAATGATTTACAGTACAGAAATTTATCTTGCACAAATATCACTTTTACATGCCTGAAAGTCAGTGATATCAAGCATTGGAATCACAGATTTCTTTGATGATGCTCTGATATTAAATTCTCAGAAAACTAAGAATCTGGGTTTTGGCTCACCTCAGTATCTCGACGAATCTTGGAGACTTCAGAAGGGCACTGTAGAAATGTGAAAAACAATGTGTACATTAAGGGATACATTAGCGACTCTAATGCCATTTTAACATTTTAAGACCACAAACAAAATTCTGTTCTTACCCTGCCGCCAGCAATTTCACAACAAGCCTCCTGTATTGCCAAGGTAGGATCACAATAGATGGTTATCTGCTGAATATCAAACTGAAAAAGATAAATACAGTTACTCTGTACAATACATTTGGAGACTTTCATTTTACTTACCTAAATTAGCATTTCAAGAAAAAAATGCATTTTTAACCAGAATACAACTTGGCTTTTGTAGCATAGAAACAAGACAGTGATGGGTAATCATCACAACTGTAGCATCTTAGAACAGCTACTGCATCCAATGTGTGAAGCTGAATTTGGAACCAGAAGGTTTTGAGCCTAAGTCATATCAATTGCATACTGTGTGAGCCTTTACATGCTTGACATTCGTTTGTAACAGCAAGTAACTTATATCTCATGTGTATTAAAGTGATGCAAAAAGCTTTATGGCAGTCCTTCACAACCAGAATAAATCCAAGGAAGCAAAATATTTAATGGAAATATAACCTTTATTAATAAGTTAAAACAACACAGGGATAAACACCAAAAAACACAAAAGGTCAATGCAGATGGCAAGAGAAGAATAATTTCTAGCTTTCTGTACCTTCTTGAAGAGGTCCTGAGTACCTGCTTATCTAGTCAAGTGGGTCACACACTTACCCTCCTACCAAGCACTAATAGGCATTTCTTTTCTTTCCTCCTGTCCCCTTCTACATCACTTTGTTGTTCTCTCGTTAGACCATGGCTTCTACCTTTAGCCAGAAGAAAATTCTCCTGAGTTCAGACTCAGTAAGCCTTTGAAAAAGATGTACTTTAACCAAACCCCTAGTGGTATCACCTCTACTAAATCTCCTGAATTTATTCTAGCCCTTGGGGAAATATAATTTTTCTCCAGAGACAGCAGGCAAGAAGTCTATGAGGTAGCTCTTATTTTACTGCATCAGTAGGCCATCAGTGGTCCTTAAAAGGCTGAGCCCCTATGTAAGCCACTGAGCTGTCCATTAATTTAAAATGTATACGTAGGAGTGTATCATCTGACAGTGTCCCTCAAACCCACCTTTGAATGGGGTTGAACTTAAATTTCTATCTTGTATTCCTGTTCAACTATGGATATCTTCTGTTTGTCCTCTTTTTTGTTCTCCTTGGTCTAACGCCCTCTCTATCTTTAAGAGAGCCAGGCCTACCTGATAGGCTGGCTGTCTGCTAACAACATGGGTAAACTTTATATTCTTTCTTGTCTGCTGACCTTCTGCACCACAACACCATCATAGGGGGTCCTCATCTACACCCACTGTAGCAATCTCTTTTTTTGAAAGTGGTTGTGTAGCACCAACAGCTACCTTGTGACAACACGGTGGTGCCCCTGCCCTGTCAACTCTTTGCCAGCCAACCATCTACTCAAATTGCCATCACCACCATCTACACAAATTGTGCTTCCTAGGAAATATTTTTACACTTGAGGCCTTTAAGTGGGAAGGATATAAATGCTATAGACATATACTGAACACAACTACAATCCTATCAAGTAAGCTTTTGCTACTATAGCTAAGCTTTAAAGACAAGACATTTACCCAAATCTTGCACGAAGACAACAAAATGCAATAAACATATGCAATCTCTGTAAATTAAAGCTGCTAGGAATTAAATTATTATTTAGTACCACACAATGAGCATCAAAATCATTTCTCACATGGAAGCCAGTTATAATTGCCTACCAGTCCTGTATTTAGATAAACAGATGCTAATAAATAATAATTAAATAATCAGAGCAAATTAACACAAGGCTGTCACCTGTGAAATATTATCCATGCCTCCCTGCTGTTTTAAGAAATCTATTAAGCATACTTTCTCTGAAAAGCACTAAGTTAAACAGGACATGTAACATTAACACCTGTTCATAATTCTGCTAAAATTGCACTAATAAGGATGCCTGGAATAAGAGCAAGCTCTTAAAAACAGTAGTGTTTTCAGCAGATTTTATGAAGGTGAGGTGGAATTTTCTGCCATACTTAAGGGGTTAAGAATAGCTGAATGAGAGATTTGCTCAGACGAGGTGACCATTAGTGGCATATGATAATAAATAATTACACAGTAATACCAGCAACACTAACAAAAAAGACTAAAGTGAAGAAACACAGGTATTATAGACAGAAATTATTTGTAAAATTGTGTATACTAATGAGAAGACAGAAATGGGTAATTGTGGGTTTTCATTGTCAATTTTATATCTGTAGTATCTTCATTTGAGAAGCAAGGAATCACAGGTTATCTGAAACATTACCTAAAAAATACAATCTTTGCCAATTTATTTTAATGAGATTACACAGAAACATTGTCAAGGACGAAACCAAGCCAATAGCCAGCTGCCAATCCACCTACCTCAGCTGGAGTGCCATCTGCAGTACGCATACCAATCAGGGTGTGACCCTTTGGCTCTACTCTCTGGTGTGCATGAAATGGCTTAGTCTCAATTGAGTTGCAATCCACATGCACAGATGCAACTCCAGCTTGGACACTTATTGCAATCTTATGCCACTTGAAATCAAAGACAGAAGCTACCCCTTCGCCACTGAAGACGCTGTTCACAAATTCTTCATTGACTCCAAGAGCCTGTAACTCCAAGCTCTTCTCTGGGCCATTAAGTGAAACAGAGATCTGAAAAAGAGCAAAAGCACATACTAGAGGTCACATGCAACACTCTAAGTAATCCCAGTATTTAAATGCAGACAAATGATAAGGTAAAAACAAGCCAATTTTATTAATCAACTGTTGGCTTAAAAAATAAGAAATATATTAATATGCCAACACTCTGGGGAGTCCCTGACTTCATTCACGGGTCATATGACTGCCTTCTTCTGGCACCTTTCATTCACATAATCAAACCCTATATATATATATTCTTGTCTTCTTTGGCTTACTGCAGCACTTCATAATTTTGGCTTGCAAAGGAACAAATATTTGCCTGAGGCCCATGTATCATCAATTGTACCTATGTACCTTCTGTTTGTGCCAATTAGGTAAATTAACATCACCCATGACATTAAGCAGTCACCCTAGTTGCACCCTAAAGCAGAATACATAAGGTCCTCCCTGCACTGTTAATGACATACCACGAATATTCCAGTGTATTCCATATAATAAAAGCAAAATTAGATCTGGTTTTAAAATTATTTTTCTTCTAACCATTATAAACAACTGATATTGACACTTACAGTCAAAATACTTATGTTCTATAAGATTTTGTAAAAAAATAAAATAACATTCTCAAACCCATTTAATCCAGTTCAAGTTGTCTGTGAGTTTGTCCAGAGTCTACCCCATCCAGACTAGGTTCAAGGTATGAAACAGCCATAGTCAGGGCATCAGTCCTTCACAGACTCCACTCACATACAAACCCACAAGGTTAATTAATCTAAACATAATGTCTTTGTGGAGGTAAACTTGAATATCCAAAGTTAAACTCACACAGACATAATGTACAAGATTTGAACCTAGTATACCGGATTCCAGATCCATAAGTTGACAGAACTACATAGTGCATCACCCTGTAAAAGTAACCGTAATACCTAACACACATGCCTTACTGTGGCTGTTGCTTTACTACCTACTTATAAGAAAAAGGGAGAAGACTGGAGCCTACATGAACTTAGAAATACTGAGTACAAGGCAGGAAGCAGTCCCTGACAGTGTGGTAGTCCATCACAGGGCCCAATTAAGAACTGCAAGTTAACTCACGCACAATTTTCTGCAAAAAGAAATTCCACAGAGACACATGGAGCATCTGCAAATTCCAGGTGGATAACACATGGTTGCAGGAATCAAATACAGGATGTTGGATCAATAAAACAACAGCTTCAACCACTGTGCTACCATGCCTTCCTTGAAAAAGACTAATTAAATAAATAAACACACATTCAGACACACTACTCTCGCAGCAGCTGTGCACACACTGGACGATGAAACTTCTTAAATCGCCACTTCCACCTCACATGAAAGCATGAAAAAGAAAAACATCAAACTTCACAAAATTCAACTCTGTTTCTGTAGTCATGCTAACAATTTGAAACTGAAAGACTCTGAGCAATAGATGATTCATGCAGATGGTGAAAAAGGAAGTGCACCTGCTCCCTTGTTATTATTAGCTGCTGAAAATGCTTCATTCGGGCACCAAGGATGGATTCCCTACCCTGCCCAGATTGCTTTGTATCCCTCTATGCCAGTATCACATCTGATGCATGTATGCACGCACACAAAGACATGCCTATGTTATTGAAAAATAAAATTCTGACATTTGACTTGATGCTATTGACATTGCTTTCTTTTTTATGACCACTGTAATTAATCAGTCACAAAGGGCAAAGCCCCCTATCACATGTACACAGAAATATCAGCAGAATGCAATGCATGACTGAACTCTTATGCTCATGTGAGTGTACTGTAAAGCTCAAGTTTCCACCTTTAAATGATTTTACCTACATGTGTGCAATAGAAAGTTTATTATATTCATAATATTGAACCACTAAGCCAAGTTTGGCATATCTACTTAAATAGCCAAGTCAGTATTTCCTCCAACTGATTGTGTCATATTAAGTCAGTCATTCTGCTTTTACTATTTAATTAATTGCTTCTACACATTCAGACCATAAGTTTAACTTGACATTACAAGTCAAGCAGAAGTGTGCACTAAAAAGTCAATCATCTATCTTTATTTGCCATATACAGTATTTGCTATAATTAATCAGTCAACTAATTCTTTCACTTCGATGCTCTATAAATTGATCAGTGTAGTGGTGTCCTCTACAGACTTTCATCAGCTTTTACTCAATTTACTTTTCAATCCTTATGACAAGCATAAGACATACCTGGGAGTAGCCTTGGGGGTCAGAGATCTGGAAGATGTTCACATTCTCCTTCACTGTTTTTTTTTTTAAAAGTAAAGTGGTGACCAAAGTGAACTCATCAGGCAAGCCGAGAGGAAAAATCTGGCTAAGAATGAGAAACATTCATTTTTAGAAAGGATCCCTCAATGTAATTTTGAGTTTGTTGGAGATGCTGTGTTTTAACAATGTCTTCATACAATTATGTTATCATTCTGTTATGCACCAAGATCAAATTAAAATATATTTGTATGGCACTTGTGCATTTTAATAACAACAAAATCACATTTAATAAAAACTCTACAATGTAGTAAAAATCCTCATAACCCGACCCAAAAAAAGGGTTGTGATCTTTTCATCTAAATGAAATATGTCACTATGCAATAAAAAGATACCATTAATACATTCATATAAAGATTTATTTTGCCAAAAATGTACAGCTTTATGTTTCTTGGTGGGCAATTTAAGCATTAATGACCCCATCATCAGTCGTCTATGCAGTCTGCTCTTTACATTGGCATGAATGGACGGGTAGATGGGAGGTTATCCATACTCCTTCTACCTTATGAAATAAAAATGTAGATTTTAATATGCTATGCCTTTATACTGCATGCAGATAACTTTGAGCTTGTCTCAATTCAGGAATTACTGAAATGCCATTGTTTCTCAAAAAAGGACAGGATAACAAATTCAGACATTTAAGTTTTAATAATATCATTACTTATACTTATGTGCATAAAGTTTAAAAAGAGCTCTTAGATACAGGTAGAACTGCAAACTCCAGATAGACAAGGGTGGCTGTAGAATTAAAGCATACCTTTAAAGCTCAAAACCTAACAGGCTACAAATCTCGTTTTTCACACTACTCCATGTTGTATTATTTATTCAAATCTGATGCACAATTTGTTTGCTGTGCCTATTTAAATGAAAAAACAAGTAAAATGAAAGATTTCTCATCTATGAAATGGCAATAAGATTAACACATTAGAAACTGTACACAGGATGTTAACATGATGGTGCAGTTGAGTACTTAGATAACTGTTTTGAAGGTTGAAAAATGTTTTAATTTCTGTTTTTTACTTCATTAAAGTACCAAATATCACATTGCTGTTTATTAACTTTTTGTAACAATGAGTCACATGCAAAAATAACAGTGATAAAAAATATAATTACTTGAATTAGTACAGCATATTAAATACATGTCTTTAATAGCACTTCACAAAACAATATCATGTAGTTACTCCACATAGGTTTATGGTGGCTGAAATAGCTTACAGAGACAGAATATTTTGAGTCGATTGATGTCAAAATGATATTTTTTTGCATTACTGTTAGTTATTGGATTTAGACAGTCTATTACTAATTGTTACTCAAGTATAACATTTTTAAAAAAATACCAACAGAGGTAAAATCTATGTTGAAATCACAAGCTAGAGTTATTGGCTGTAATTAACCATGATAGTTAATAGATCATTATGAAATTATAGTGACACAGAAATATTTAATCATTATAATTTGTAGATAATTCAGCCATGTGGTTATTCTCATTTAATGTGAATACTAAATTCATTTGTATTCAGTATATGCGTAACAACTTAGGAGGAACCATGCTTAAACACCGCTTCCTATCTCTTTTTCATATAGGTTATGTGACTTTTTCCTTTCGTCCCTTGCATTTTATACCTTGATGGTTATAAGGATATTATAACTTCACTAGTACAGTTGCAAGTAGTAGGAGAAACAAGTTAATATGACAGAGACTCGTGCAGGCCTCTGATGTGACAGTGTGTTTAATGTCTCATGTGCAACTCTGCTGGCATTTCATAACTTGTATTGGGGATGTGTTTTGCTTTCAAGAGCAGCTAGCAGAGATGTATGAATGGAAAATATTCAAAATATGCAATCTGAAATAACCTTTCGTAAGGTAAGGTAACGCTAAACCAATTTCATAACTGAAGTCACACAGAATGTTTCTATGTTTTCTTTGTTTTAAAATAGGCAATTCTTTTTAAAATTCTGCAACATTTTCAAATGGGAGTGTTTAGAATTTTAAAATATTTACACAGTCCTGCTCAACAAGTTTCAATGAAAATTGAACTTTCCCGACAATTTTTTTACAGAATAAGTGTACCAGCTTTCAATTAATTCAGTCCACAGTGAGAAGAGTTGTTTCATGTGGACAGGGAGAAAGAGAGAAACATACTTGACAACAACAGTAAGTGCTTTTTGAATCCTATATGTACAAACCTAAAATTACATCAAGATAAGTATAGTAATAATGAAAAATAAATGTGCACTCAACACTGTAAAATAAAATTGGTTAGTTTTTAAAATCGCAAAGTATGAATGTTTTCACATTGTTACACTTACAAATACAGTATTAATTTTTGGTAAAATTGCTGCAATCATATAAAAGAAATTTAAGCATCTATGGAGCTTTTTTGAGTGCTAAATCTGAATTGCCTTTTGTGATTAAGCACACCAAGCAGTAGGCTGGCTACAATAGTTGAACATTCTCCAACAGTGAAATTACTTTTCATAAACTTCAAACCCTTCCTGATTCACGCTGTTCATACACCATCTAGCATGCTGCTCTCCCACCTACTGCATGTTGATAGTCTTCAGACATTTATAGCAACTTGTGTCTGGAGCTAATGGTAAGCCTCACATTTTCAAACATAATGGGTAAATATAGAATGGATTTGTTGGCAGTTTGACTGTTTGCATGCAATACAAGTCAGCGCAACTTTCCCTGAGGTACTATTGTATAGGATAAAAAAAAACAGTGGCCAATTTTGAATGGTCCTCCAGCATACTTGAAACCAAGGATACTTCCAATAAAAAATGTTAAAAATTCTTCCTTTAAAAGCTCTCTAGAGCACTATCTATAAAATAGGGATTCTAGTATTATTAAAGATTAGTGATCCTAATAAAAGCACACACTTTTTTTCAATTTAAAATGAGTTCTTTTAACACTAGAATTACCAAAGCTTACAGAAAAACTTGTAAATCCAACCCACTTTAAATCCAATCGCACCACTCCGTCAGCATCTTCTGTCTTGTAAATGTGTCGATAATCCCAAGCAGCCTGCTACACCATTCCCCCACCGCTTTAGAAATGAAAAATACCTCTCCCAACTGAAGCCTGTTTTATCAGGGAGTCAGGTAGTACCTCGAGTTGTATAGGCTAAAAAATATTTTGTTATTTGGAACACATGCATTTCAGGTGTTTTCCATGTCTACAAAGATCTACTGTGTATGAAAGTGTAGGATGACAGAAATGGTGAACACATACCTAAATGACAAACTTTTTCCATGTTTTAGTACTAACAACAAAATTTTGACATGAAGTGTATAAGTCTGTAACAGCCGGTGTAAATGTATGGTACTTGCAAAGGTTAGCATTTTTTTAAATTCAGTTTTACTCTCTCAGTTGCGTTCATGCTCGTTCCGATTTGACACTGCTGTTTTCAAGTAAAGATGAGCTATACCAAAGGTGAACTCAGATCGGAGAAAGAGAACAGAAGCCCTCCCCGCAAGAAACGTCCACTCACATATAAGAACAATACAGCTGCACCAGGCGTAAAGGCAAAAGATGGCACTGTTTCGAAGCACGACTCTCCAAACTAGTGTTTAGATCTGGACAGTGTATGTGCCCAAAAAAGTCTAACTGCATTCTCGCACCATTGCTTGCATACTAAAGTGTCAGCAGGCATTTTTCGTGGCATTACACATGTAATTTGTGAAAATGCTCTTGTTAATCAAACAGAGGAAGCTCTGTAGTCTACTTGTGACTTTACGCTGTAGGAAAATAAGTAAATAAATCAAGGTAAATAACATTCGATTTGGCTTTTATATAAGTAACATATAAATGCTTATTATGTAAAGACAATCACAAAACATAATCACAAACAACAGTTTGCACGATACGTTGGCGAGCTCTGTAAGCCGTGCTGTTTCTTTGAAGGACAGGTGTGGGGCAGACTGATTGGCAGGGTGACGACGGGCCTCGTCCTGCTTCGAAACAGTGCCATCTTTCGCCTTTACGCCTGGTGCAGCAGCATTGTTCTTATATGTCAGTGGATGTTTCTTGCAGGGAGGGCTTCTGTTCCATCCATCCATCCAGTTTCCAACCCGCTGAATCCGAACACAGGGTCACGGGGGTCTGCTGGAGCCAATCCCAGCCAGCACAGGGCACAAGGCAGGAACCAATCCCGGGCAGGGTGCCAACCCACCGCAGGACACACACAAACACCAAGCACACACTAGGGCCAATTTAGAATTGCCAATCCACCTAAAATGCATGTCTTTGGACGGAAACCGGAGCAAACCCACGCAGACACGGGGAGAACATGCAAACTCCACACAGGGAGGACCTGGGAAGCGATCCCAGGTCCCCAGATCTCCCAACTGCGAGGCAGCAGCGCTACCCACTGCACCACCGTGCCGCCGGGCTTCTGTTCTCTTTCTCCAATCTTAGTTCACCTCTGTTATAGCTTGTCTTTACTTGAAGACAGCAGTGTCAGATCGGAGTGAGTGTAAACACGACTGAGAGAATAAAACTGAATTTAAAAAAATGCTAACCTTTGCAAGAACCATACATTTACACTGGCTGTTACAGACTCAAATCAAATCAAACATACATCAAATGAATGTTTTTACTGTATAATAATAACAATAAGCAGCTCACTACTCAAAACGTTTATTTTGGGAAACGTTAAGACTCAAACCCAGGACCTTCTGAATAGGAGTCACCTGCTCTTACCACTATACTACCAAAGATGTCACAATAACAAGCCACACTAACCCAATTTCTTTTTCTTCAGTTATACAGTAATCCCTCCTCCATCGCGGGGGTTGCGTTCCAGAGCCACCCGCGAAATAAGAAAATCCGCGAAGTAGAAACCATATGTTTATATGGTTATTTTTATATTGTCATGCTTGGGTCACAGATTTGCGCAGAAACACAGGAGGTTGTAGAGAGACAGGAACGTTATTCAAACACTGCAAACAAACATTTGCCTCTTTCTCAAAAGTTTAAACTGTGCTCCAAGACAAGACAGAGATGACAGTTCAGTCTCACAATTAAAAGAATGCAAACATATCTTCCTCTTCAAAGGAGCAAACAAATCAATAGGGCTGTTTGCTTTTAAGTATGCGAAGCACCACGGCACAAAGCTGTTGAAGGCGGCAGCTCACATCCCCTCCGTCAGGAGCAGAGAAAGAGAGAGACAGATTAAAAAAATCAATACTTGCCCGTCGTGCTTTTAAGTATGCGAAGCACCGTTCAGCATGTCATTTCAGGAAGCAGCTGCAGCTGCACAAAAGATACCAACGTGAAGATAATCTTTCAGCATTTTTAGACGAGCGTCCGTATCGTCTAGGTGTTCGAACAGCCCCCCTGCTCACACCCCCCTACGTCGACGCAAGAGAGAGAGAGAGAGAAAGTAAGTTGGGTAGCTTCTCAGCCATCTGCCAATAGCGTCCCTTGTATGAAATCAACTGGGCAAACCAACTGAGGAAGCATGTACCAGAAATTAAAAGACCCATTGTCCGCAGAAACCCGCGAAGCAGCGAAAAATCCGCGATATATATTTAAATATGCTTACATATAAAATCCGCGATGGAGTGAAGCCGCAAAAGGCGAAGCGCGATATAGCGAGGGATCACTGTAGTCTTGTATAAAAAAGCGCATTTGTTCTGTTATACTTGAACCTTTCATGAAAGTGTTTATTTGATATTTGGACTTCACTATTTGGTCTTCACACATTATACACTTCATGTCAAAATTTTGTTGTTAGTACTAAAACATGGAAAAAGTTTGTCTTTTAGGTATGTGTTCAACATTTCTGTCATCCTACACTTTCATAGACAGTACATCTTTGTAGACACAGAACACACCTGAAATGCATGTGTTCCAAATAACAAAATATTTTTTTAGCTTATACAGCTCGAGGTACTACCTTACTCCCTAATAAACAAGGCTTCAGTTGGAAGAGGTTTTTGCCGTTTCTAAATCAGTGGTGGGGGATGGTGTAGCAGGCTGCTTGCTGCTTGGGATTATCGACACATTTACAAGACAAAAGAAGCTGACGGAGAGGTGCGATCAGATTTTTCGTAAGCTTTGGTAATTCTAGTGTAAATAATATACATTAAATGTGATGGGAGGATGAATGATACAATCTTATTACAGTTAATCTTAAAAAAGACTTTTTGAAACAAAACTGTCATTATTTGTGTAAAATAATATATGCCATTCTTAGAAGAAAATATCCATTTAAAACTTTAAAGAAAGAGATGGCATCCAGTCTACTGTGGGCCTGTGACTCAGAAAGGATGACATCACTGCAAAATGCACTCTTTCATGTGTATGTTATATAATAAAGTAAGCAGTCAGAGTGGAAGTACTGATTGATTCAAACAGTATTGTGTATTATTATTCTAACAGTACTACTAGTTATTCAGCATCTCTAAGATAAATGGCAAGTTAACATTAAGCCATATACAGTACTTGCAATGCATAGAAATTATCTGTAACTAAAATAAAATGTGCATAATATGATTAAAGTTGATATCTTACGATAATGTCTGTAGCACAAAATGTTTTGCACTATAGTTTTTGTTTACACTACTCTTACCATAACATTTGGCTACGTGATCACTTTGCCAGCAATAGTGCAAAGATTTATAATTTCAATTCTTTCAGAGTTAAAATCATTCAATCATCTTTTTAACGTGAATTGCCTGTTCTGTATTTTACTGTTAATAAATAGATGTAAAATGTAGATCAATAAATTTGACAGCTGAACATTGTTGAAAACATTTTGCTAGTTAATTCTAAGAGATAAGCTTACAAGAAGTGGTGAGGTGGCCTTTTGCTGTTATGTACCTAAAATCTGGAACACTTTACCAATTGAAAATTGCCAGGCTAATATTGTGGAATATTTTAAAAAACTGCTAAAAACCCACTATTTTAATTTGGATTTCTCATTTAGTTGTATTCCTAATAAATTATATGGACATAGAATTATTGTATTCTTCGGGGATCTGCAATCTTTACTGATCTCTAATTTTTTCTGCTATCTTTTCTAGTTCTTCTGCATTGGCAATCTACACCACCACCAGCTGATAATGTCATCCATCTATCCTGCCAGTAGGAATTTGCCAGGCTAATACAGTGGAGCACTTTAAAAAACTGCTGAAAACACATTATTTTAACATGGCCTTCTCATAACTTCACTGTAATTTAATCCTGATACTCTGTATATCCAATTCATTATAATAACTATTCATTCAAAATCTGTATTAACCCCTGCTCTCTCTTCTGTTTCCTTTTCCGGTGTCCTTTTGGTGGTGGCTTGTGCCACCACCATCTACCCAAAGCACCATGATGTTCCAAAAATGATGGATGGATTAAAAGCCAGAAGTCTGTATGACCATTCACCATCAAGTGACTCCGTGAGAGCCCTAACTACAAAGAGGACTATTTCATTTATGTTAGGTAGAATGCCCAGAGGGGACTGGGTGGTCTCGTGGCCTGGAACCCCTACAGATTTTATTTTTTTCTCCAGCCGTCTGGAGTTTTTTTTTGTTTTTTCTGTCCACCCTGGCCATCGGACCTTACTCCTTTCTATGTTAACTAATGTTGTCTTATTTTAATTTTGTATTTTGTCTTTTATTTTTCTTTTCTTCATTATGTAAAGCACTTTGAGCTACTTTTTGTATGAAAATGTGCTATATAAATAAATGTTGTTGTTGTTGTTGTTGTATCCATCCATTTTCCAACTCACTGAATCCGAACACAGGGGCACGGGGGTCTGCTGGAGCCAATCCCAGCCAACACAGGGCGCAAGGCAGGGAACCAATCCCGGGCAGGGCGCCAACCCACTGCAGCCTGATAATGTCACCATGCAGCAAACTGGGATGTTGGAATGAAGGTGGGTGTCCAAGAGACTGACATCATATCCTCTCATATGAACTGGAAACAAAGAGGATTGATTTAATAACATTTATGTTAGGTAGAGTGCTGAGTGGGGCCTGGGCACTCTCTTTGCAGTTTTTTTTTCTGATCTCCCAGCCATCTGACCTTATCACTGCACTCATCCTCAGAGACTTACATCATGGCACTGTATATAAGGACACTATTCTTCTAGCTTATAGTTATCTGTTTTTAAGATTGTTTAGATTCATTTTTCCCTATTTTATTACTTACTCTTTAATATTATTGCCTAATGTTATTTGTTGTTCTTTTATTTTTGTAACTTTCTCTTTGAAATATTGAAAAGCACTTTGAGTTACATTGTTTGCATGATAATTTGCTATATTAATAAATATTGATGATTGTGATTCATTTCTTGTGAAATTAGCATTTCATTATCTGTATGTACGTCATAAGGTAATGTACATTTATGCACCCCCAAGAATTTTAAATTCAAATCAACATTCAAATTCAAATAACATTTCAAATATAAAAATTATAATCTCAATGACTGGTTTACAAATCTACTATAAATGTACAGTAAAAGCTTCATCTCACAACAGTCATCTAGAGCTCAATACAGACAACGTACCAATGCGTGTTTGTTAAGTACCATAACTGAGTATTGCCTTTCTTGCTGTGGAGACATTGCTGAGATATTTGAAATCTATTTACAAATTTAAAATATTATTTAACTGAGTCAGAGGTTTTTGTTATTAGGTATAACAAGTTGACACGTTTGCCTTGATTTCAACTTTAACATCAGTCAACCAAAAAAGT
This sequence comes from Erpetoichthys calabaricus, assembly GCF_900747795.2. Lineage (NCBI taxonomy): Eukaryota > Metazoa > Chordata > Cladistia > Polypteriformes > Polypteridae > Erpetoichthys > Erpetoichthys calabaricus. The sequence goes on from NC_041407.2 coordinate 47,851,489, forward strand.
AATAAACTGCAATATATTTTAGAATAGAATACAACAGTCAATACTGTAAAACATAAAAAACAGTTACATTTCCATAATGTGATACAAGTTTCATGGGATCCCTGTTAATTCCTCATCTAAGGGCCAATGCTTTTTCTCATCCCAGCAGACTTTTTTGGGCCAAGATGGTTTTACCGTTGGCTCTTAATATATCTGTAAAGGACTGATGTTGTTTCACTCACCTCTCACACAGGAGCAATCTAGTATACATTAATCTGCAGATCACAGTGCCATCAGTGGCTTATAACTTTACCAATATCTTTGAACAGATACTCAGTTTAACTGCGGTGGGATGGCACCCTGCCTGGGATTGGTTCCTGCCTTGTGCCCTGTGTTGGCTGGGATTGGCTCCAGCAGACCCCCGTGACCCTGTGTTCGGATTCAGCAGGTTGGAAAATGGATGGATGGATACTCAGTTTAACAATTAGTTGTAAACTGATGCAGTACTTCAAGATGAGGAGATAATATATTAAATAACAGACTGACTTGTATATCTACTCATTTGCCACTAAACTTTATTTATCTAATATACTGTCATGGCAGGATCGGCACAAGGCAAGAAACAATTTTGGGCGGGTATCCAGTAGGTTGATGGTCACACTCACACATGCAACATCCATAAAATCTTCCTATAGGTTTAGTCTATCTAATGCGACTCTTCAATTCCACCCGGGGGGGTAAACGTTAACATTATATAAAGTTATTGTATGTTTTTACCTGCATTATTATCAATCTTTAATTTAATATTATTTTTTGTATCAGTAAGGTGCTGCTGGACTATGTGAATTTCCCCTTGGGATTAATGAAGTATCTATCTATCTATCTATCTATCTATCTATCTATCTATCTATCTATCTATCTATCTATCTATCTATCTATCTATCTATCTATCTATCTATCTATCTATCTATCTATCTATCTATCTATCTATCTAGTCTAACTAGACAGTATTCTGTATTGCAAGAGAATTTATGCTTCATTTACCAAACAGCTCATGCTATGTACAGTATAGCCTTGAACAAGGCATGAACCAAACTTGAACAAGTTATCTGTTCAGCACACATTTCTCCAGATAAATTGAAAGATACTAGTTAACCAAAGTGTATACTGTATTGACAGAGTGTGTGGTATTTTAAAATTCCACACACAAGGCACCTCAAACAAGAAACTGAACCCAAGCAGTGTCTAAATGTTGTGGCACAGCATCATTCAGCTTCAAACTTCCATCTTTTATCCTTTAACTAAATATACCAAGAGTCAATATGAAAACATGAATATCACCCAATACATGCTGCATAAAACTTAAAACACCACCAAAGATATATGGTCTATTTAGTCACTGTATTTAAGAATGAAACACTTCATAAAAGAGTCACACAACTACAAAATTCCCAGCCTTTAAACAGAATTAGTTTCTTGAAATCCAGGCCAGCAGCAGATGTTTGCATTAATAGATTAAAAGCTTGATAGCACAGCTGCCTCATTTTTTTCCCTTATGTATATTTTGGTTTTCCACCAAAAGATAAATGGAAACTTGCCAGACAAGCGGAGCTTACAACACTGAAGAAGGATACAAGGAAACAAATGGTGCTCGGCTCCAACACAAGCGCAGACCTGATTTTCATATCTTGAATTCTAATTGCTATTTAAGCATTAAAAAAACCTTCCCTCACTCTATACCAATCACATTCATAAGACAACTAGTGTCAAGGAGGTTGTTTAAGAAAAATAATATAATGTTGAATTCAGTTTTTTGGAGTAAATAAAACTGATAGGTTATGATGTAAATGTATATGACAACAAACCATACAAAGAATTCAATATTACAATTGCACTCTCATTGCATGACGACTTGAATCAAATTAAACGTTTTGTCACAGTTATGTGACAGTTCTGGCTAACAGTTATACAGCAAGAAATGTGTCCAATCAAATGCTGAATAGTTCAGCAGTTGTGGGTGCACTAACTTAATAGCACTCAGTATGGCATAAAAGGACACTGATTTAAGTTCTACCAAGGTATCCAACAACAACTTCCATGTAACTGATGAGACTTGTAGAGGGGCCAATGGCAGTATTTAACATTTTATCTTGTTTTCAGAACACTTCTAGCAGCAAAAGTCATTAATTGGACCACTAAAGAAACACATCAACTTTTCCACTTTTGTAGAATTTCACAGTACAACAGCAAAATGCTTAACAAAAGCAGAAAAAAATCAATAAGGATCTGTACAGTTCAAGCACCCTACTTACAGACTCCAGATGGATCAAGTGAATAATTTAATTGTGTGCATTTTAGGTAACTTTTTAATTAACTGGCTATTAAACTAGAGACAACATGGATTACCACTGCTACTTTACAGCTCCAGAAAGCAAATTTTCAATTCCTTTGTGGATAGTAGGTTAATATTCAAATCAAAATTGGTCATGTGTAAATAACAGACTGGCACCCTCTCAGATGTTGACTCCTGCCTGAAACTGAAGGGAATATTTGCAAGATTCCTAATACCATGCGATGGAATAAAGAGTTTATAAATATGTTTGAATGAATGAATGAATGAATGAATGAATGAACTGTGGCACTTCTATAGAGCTTAGGACTTTTCATAAGAAAGCAGGGCAGGATTTATTGAGCTTATGCAATGTATGACAAACATAGGATATCTAATTATCTCACTGTGGGATCTGCATGAGCTGACGTCTGATTTTCCACACTTTTGTTTTTTTCACATTTGCTCTTCACAAAGTCAGCCTCATATATGACCTCTTATTACAGGAATACGATTAAAAATATGTTTTCAAACTAACAATCCATACACTGTGGTGCTCACTACAAATGAAGGATTGCATTTTAATTTATAGAGATGTAGTGGCTTGTCACCTACTCAATACCTTATTGACATATTCAGGTACAGTTTGAAATCCAACAACGTGCTTGACCTGTAATCATATGGGAATGAAGGATGATAACCTTTTGTGTCATGGCATATGAATCTGATAGTAAATGAGCTACCTTATCTATTCTTAAACAGAATTTGTTTTTGAAGGCCGCCAATGAGTTTTCCGTTAGGTGTTAATAGTCGAGTCAATACTTTTTGGCTTCCTTGTATTCACTCATATAAATTGTAAGATTCAAGTAACGCTTTGATAGTAAAGAAATTCATTATCTTATTTAGAAGAGACTAAAGGTAGGCACAGTCCATAACCTGCCAACATTATAAAAAATAAACAGCATAAACATAAGACAGACTTACTCTGTAGATCTAATAAGTGATAAGTTGCCAAGTCGCAAGATCACTGGGCCCCTGGGATTTCGGATCTTCTTTATCTCCGGGATCTTCAGTAGAGAAAACTTTCGGACCAGATTAAAGCCTAGAGACAAAAGATGCCAATAAAGATGTTGCAAGTTTCAGATCAAATAAAAATGTTCCTGTAAGTACAGTGAATTTCACATTACTGTTTATGCCTACAGGAATTCTTTTTGGGTATTATAATGGCTAATACCAAACATATACTGTACAGCTGAATAAATGGTTTGGTCAAGAGGCCCTCAAAGTTCCAGATCAGATAAATATGCACAGATCTGGGGGAAAGAATAAAATATTGTATGTCCAACTGTTTTTTGAACCCATTTTTTCCACTTTAGGATCATCTTATATAAATAAATTGACATTGACATTGACATTTGAAGCCAGGAACTACACTGGCTACATTGGGCGAAAACCAGAAAAACATTCCTGGACATAGCAGCAGATGACTGCAGGCACATTCATTACCAGTCACATTACCACATTCACTCATGCTGAGGATGTTTTAAGTAGACTATGAATCTGACCCACATGTCTTTGAAGTGTACAAGAAAAGAAGTACCCAGAGGAACACCATGGGTGAATGTGTGAATTCCACAAAAATAATGACCAGGCCAGGATTTTCACCAGTTTGCAAGAGCTGTGTGGCAGCAGCGTTAACCACTGTATTGCTATTTGAAATAAAAAATAACAGAAATGAATGACAATTTTGTCTGTTAGTTGTTGTCTAAACATGTAGTATTAGCCCTGTCTATAAGTTAAATTTAAAAATTTAAATAAATAAAGTGCAATTTAAAAACAAAGATATACCTCAATTATGTAACTGATCTCCATTCAAACCAATGTACCTTTGGCTAAGGCTTGATTGACTGATTACAACTGACTTAATGCTTGTGTGTGCATGACAGGAGAAAGAGAGAGAGAGAAGTTAGGAGCACGCGGTGATACAGCACATTGCCGCACCCACCACAACAAACCAACTCAGGATCCCAGATTAGGACCCGAGTACAGCCATGCAACAGGTGACACCTCAGCACCACATTAGTTCAGATGGAGTGGAACAGTGTGAGCTGGAGTGCCAATTCTGCCACCAACCCCCAGGTTTTTCCCTGCAGGTTGGAGGGCCTACATGCAGGGCTGGATGCAGATTAGCATCATACCCAGAACAGAGCAATTGCAGGTTAAGGGCCTTACTCAAGGGTCCAGCAAAGTAGAGTCACTTTTAAAACAGATTCAAATCCCTAGCCTCAGAGCTACCACTCCGCCCTACAGGGAGAGAAAGAGGCTATAAATTGACAGCTGTAACACAATATCAAAAAATGTACTTTAAAATACTATATAGCTATAAAATTTGTGTGTGAGAGAAAAATAATGAAGAGTTCAGTGTCTATCAATATCGAAATATTTATATGCAATTTAATTAATAAGTTGTTGGTGTACTGTGACTGTGTTCTGCTCACAGGGAGAAATATTGATGTGACAAATAAAAGCATTGTTCATTCTGACATAGTTCAGACTATAAATAAAAGAGTATTTTAGAGAAAATAAAATATTGATACATATTGTTAATTTTTGTGATTAATTTAGCCTATTTAATGCATTTAAAAAATTGTAGCATCCGGGGCCGGCAAACACCTCAGGCCTTTGGTCAGGGCGCCATTTTCATGTATTTTTTTTTTTTTTTACAAAACATTAATATAAAAAGATTAAGTATGTACTTAAAGAATTACATACACATCCAGTGCCATATTTATATATTACCTTTAAAAATTATGAAATAAAATTTTCATTTAAAGGTTGAACATTTTGTATTAAGTGGCTCACAGCGATACACCACATGTCAATATAGCACTGGTGTTCATTTTCTTGATTAATACATTCTGGTGCAGGGGAGTATAAGTAAAGTATGTGGGGAGTTTATGGCAATCCTGGTGCAATGGTAGAGAAAAATTGCAAAGGTAAAAATTATGCTGTCTCTTTTTTTCATTTCATGTTTCTATAAGAAGGTCGAATCAATGTCATATCACATAATTGCTAATCTTTTCTTTTATTGCCACTCAAAGACAAGTCTATAGTACCTTCTGTATCGAACTCACTAGTTTGCCAGTCAGCTATGAAATAGAAGTATAATGATTATCACTAACCATAGTTCAAATGTGCAGTACCTTCACTAATTTATACAAAGAACCAACACAACCATCCCAGTAATACACAGTGTCAATTTTTAACAGATTATCAATAGGTTCTTGGAACTCCAGAGACACCAGCAGCTTCAAATACCTGTTTGATATTCATCAATGGCTTTTTCATAGCTGCTCTTTTAATACTATTTATTTGCCTGACAGAAACTTTCCTTAACAAGTCTTTATCAGACTGAATTCAACTGTGTTGTGAATCACACACTCATCTTTTCATAGTTCAATGATATCTCTTCAGTTCTGGTGAAATATCATTTGTTTTTGTGCCTTTTGCAAGACATTGCACAAGTTCACATTTTTCATCTTCGGAAAGATCTTTCTTTCACCCCATACTGCATGAGAACTGTGACTTTCTTAATATAGTGGAACAACCCCCTTAAGTAGGTTTTCCTTTAATTAAGATCACCTGGCAAACTATCTATCTAAAAAGACAGGAGACACAAAACACGCAAGAAATTTCACTGAAAAACTAAAAAACAAATGTTTATTTAACTGATATCCTACCGATATGTCACTTGCAAAATAATTTGGAATGTAGTGTACAAAACTCCCATGCCCTTCATCTTATCTATAATCTTGTGGCAAATGCTGACAAAGGGACTGAAGTTCCCTCCAGCCAATACACTGCTACAGACAATTTCATCAGTGATCACAAAATTTAAATAAGAGCATCTACAAATATGGCATATCATCAAAGGTAGCAACCCCTGCATTTTTCTTTAAGCACTTTGGGATAATAATTTTGTTGTCTCACAATATTACCATGTTTATCTTAGTGTCCATCTTGTTGTCTAATCTTGGAATGTGTTTAGACATGTTGCAGGCTTTGATTCATCTGTTATACTGTATAACCACTTGGAGGGCATCAAGATTCACACAAAGTTCCTGTTTGTAGATTGTTCATCAGTTTTTAACACCATATATCCTCACTTTCTTGCAGGGAGAATTATAAACGATTTTAATTTGGACTTCAATTTGGTGGCTAACAGAATGAAGGTTGTCTGTCTGACATGCTGTCCTCATCCACAGGGTGCATGTACTGGTGTGTTCTTTCACCTCTTTTGTATATTCTCTAATTGTTGTCACAGTAAATTTAAAAACAGGTTATTCTTAAAATGTGTTCATAACTCTGTAATTGTAAGCCTACCTAAAGAGAAATAAACCAGTCATGGCCAAGTGGAAGATGATTTTTTTAGCACATGTGATGAGACTAAAGCTAAGGATCTAGTAATCCATTTTAGGAGAAACACCATTCACACAGAAGAAACAATCATCGAAGACCAGACAGTGGACTTTATTAACAGTTATAAATATCTGAGGACAGTCAGAGACTCAAAACTGACTTTAATGAAAATATAAAAGTCATCTGCAAAAAGGGGCAGTAGCACCTTTACTGTCTAAGTAAACAGAGTCGTTTTAGTGTGAGCCCTACCATTGTGTCAATCCTTTATAAATCTTTTATTGAATCATTCTTTACTTAGAGTATGTTCTGCTGGCCTGCTTTAGAAATATTAATGTCAAGTAGAACAACAGAAAAGATTAATTGAAAAACGTCTCAGGCAAACCTCACAGGCCTGTTTAATGCTCACTGCTATATAATATTTATTTATACTACGCGTTTGATGGCTGTGTCTCACTCTAAAACTTGCTAACAAACAAACTTTCCTTCTTGGGGGATAAAACTGAATTGAATTGATTTCAACTCCACCAAATGCAGACTCCTGGCTGGTACCTTTTCTGACACAGCTGACTACTTCAAATCATCTATCATCTATACAGTCCAATTTGGCAGTTCCAACTCTAAAATGGTCAACGCCACATAGATGAAATATTTTATGTTATATAATTGCTACATTTTGTTTAACTATTCCTTTATTTTAAAGAGAAACTACAAAATCTATATCTTCATCGTCCCTTCTGCTGTGCAGGGAATTCCTCAGGTCTGCTGCAATTGAGATCACTTGAAGCAGCCATTAGTCTTAACTTAAAATATAAGACATTATTTCAGTAACTATTATAAGTAGTACTAGGGTGTTGTACAGTATTAGCCATTATGGATGTAATGGGAAGTCAAGCAAAATGACACCTTTTATTAGCTAACTAAAAAGATTACAATAAGCAAGCTTTCGAGGCAATTCATGTCCCTTCTTCAGGTAACATACTATATAATACAGAGACTGAAATTCCCTTTTTTTTATTTAGACATTAGGACAGGTACACGTCTTTGTTAGGCAGTTATCTTAACAAAAGATTTTGACTATACACTGTTCTCCTCTCTTGCTAAATGAATCTTAGCCTGAAGAGGTCTGTTAATTTAACATTTATAGGTTTTCCTATGCTGTACATGTCCTAGTGTCTCTTTTCTCTTTCCCTCATTTTTTTTATCATGTGTGCACTTTAAATATAACAGAAACTGTCAATTGTCACAGGGAACTTAAAAATGACATGCAGGTAGACAATGTCAATAACCATGACTGATAAGCTGCAGGAACAATTGTTTGCAAATGACAGTGCATCAGTCTCGAGTAGTATTGATCAGCAAATTTGCTGCCTTTGCGTTTGCCCTTGTTTATGGAATATTTATTGATAATTCGGCCGATTTAGGAGAATTTTTTTACCAGTACCCCATAATACTTTGCAAGGCCAGAGTGACATCCACCAGAGCAGTAACAGCCAACACTGAATGGACCACCCCCCAGGTATATAATGCTGATTATTTGCATTACAGACTCTGTGGGACGAATCTGTGCTTGTAACCAAATGTGCAGGTTGATCTTCAAGTTCCACATTAACATAAGAGAAGGAGGCACACACCCTACGCATGCATAATAATTAGCCACATAGGCGAGAGTGAAAACAAATCTTTAAGGAGCCTGACACACCTACAGAGGTTTCATTCATGATATGCCACTTTGAATTTTCTGCCTTTAAAAGACCTAAGAATTTTTTCTGACTTTTGACTACGATTTCAGCATTTCCACTTTGTTTTGACGAAGTGCAAATATATGATTGCATGTCTCTGACTGTGTTCTTTCTTTTTTAATCTCACAAAGGCACGGTGGTGCAGTGGTTGACACTACTGCCGCACAGCGCAGCCTATCTTTTTGTCCACAATAATTGGTCCAATATAGTTGGCAGACATTTCACTAGCTCTCAGGGACACTTTAAAGGTGATTGCATCATTATAATCCTGTCAAGTCTAGTTCAATTAATCCTTCCCCATTGACTTCAATGTGTTTCACCAAGTTTGGCGATATTTGCACAAACACACGAACGTTTCTGAACTCAAGGCGAAGTGAACACCATGGAGGTTGCTCAATACTATTCTGGAGAGACCTGAAACAGGTCAACTAAATACAAGAGACAAACATCCAACAGTTCTGCTGATCCTAGTCTGGCCAATCAGACCTGATGGTTTCACCGTTACTACTCTACACTCCTCTTCTTCTCTGCTTCTCCTCCTGTCTTCACTGTAAAAACATCTGCAGCTTATTCAAAAAGCAAAATATTAAAAAAGCTGCAGGTTCAGACCTTATTTTCTCTTTCATACTCAGGCACATGTGCAGTTCAGTTGTCTATAGTATTTGTAGACATTTTCAACCAATGTTCGGATCTGCGTACTGCCTACTTCAAGACTTCCACCACTATTCCAGTGGCAAAAAGATCAAAGGTCACAGGCCTAATTGACTACTGGCCAGTTGCTTTAACCTCTGTGGTAATTGAATGCCACAAAAGACTTACTGGACCTATTTCAGTTTGCATACACAGCCAAACGGTCTGTGGATGGCGTAGTGAAATAGAATGGCAGCACGCATGAATACAGCAACCTGGAGCTCTCCATTTAGATGTCACTTTGTTCTTTATTTTATCAAAGCCCATGTGGCATGGCTTTCTGCATGGGAGACCCAGAGGCCTACAAAATATGTGGAATACATGACCATTCCATTGACTGTAATCCTCACTGTGACTTCATTTATTTGTGACTGCATTTATTATTTATTTATTTATTTATGCTCACATATGTACATTTACTTTTACTACATATTTACTTTTACTTTTACTCTGTGTATATTTGGAGCTGTTAATAGTAACTGTGCTTCTCCTTAATGTTTACCTTTAAATTTATGCTTCTTGTAGTTTAATGTCTACTCTTATATACCTTTATTTAAGGCATCTATAGGCTTGCTCTAAATGATATTTCATTGTATTGTACAGTGACAATAAAGGTATCTTGCATCTTGAATGTATGTATGTATGTATGAGTTTTATTTACCAACACCTTGATAAGATGGGGGCATATGTTAGGATCTTTTTGTGGACTTTAGCTCTGCTTTCAATATAATCATCCCAAGGCTCCTAGTTAAGAAACTCATTCAGTTGAACCTGCCCAGTTCAATCTGCCATAGGATTGCAGACTTTCTTACAGATAGGAAACATTATGTGTAGTTAGGCACACACATGTCTGACCCATTAACGCTTAGTACTGGTACACTGCAAGAATGTGTCCTTTTTCCACTACTCTTCTCACTTTATACAAATGACTGTACCACTGGCGATTCGTCTGTCAAACTTCTTTAATTTGCAGATGACATAACATTAATAGGCCTCATTTCAAATAATCATGGGTGCATATACAGGCAAGAGGTGGAAAATCTGATATTGTGGGGCAGCCACAATAATTTGGACCTTAGCATTCAAAAACTCAGGAGATGGTCATAGATTTCAAGAAACAGTCACCCGCTCTCCTATCACTTGTCATAAAAGGCGCAGTAGCTAGGATGACAAAATGACTCACGTTTCTGGGCACGGTGTTGTTACAAGTCTTAAGTGGGACAATACCGAAGAAAGCCCATCAGAGAATGTTATTTTTGCATCAGCTGAGGAAATTCAATCTCCCTCAAGCAATACTGGTCTAATCCACAGCCATCAACAAGTCCATTCTGGCCTCATCTATGACTGTCTGGTTTGGTGCTGCTTCTGCTCAGGCTATGGCCAATCTGAAACACATCATAAAAGCCTGTGAAAGGATCATAGGCTGTAACTTACCACACACTAAGGTCCTATATGAGTACAGGGTAAAGAAAAGGGCCACAAAATCATTGCTGATCCAACTCTCCCTGGGCATCACCTGATACAAAGACTTCACTCCAGGATAAGTGTTTGTGCAGTTGTTATATTAAGCTTGTTATATTATTGAGATTAATGTCACTGTATCTGTTTAGACCCTTTTAAATGCATTTTTTCATTCCTTTTCTGTGTGCATGCAGAGCTGAGCCAGATTTAGCACAGAGTGTCAGCATTCAGAATTGCTGGGCCAATCATAGGATAAGACAGACAGGGACAGCTGGAGGAATGTGTTGTCAGCCTGAAAAAGAACTGTGTATTATTTGAACCTACTGTCTGATGTCAGCACAAAATCTTCTCTTCTTGTTTGGAAATGGGCTATGTGCCATCTGGGGGCTTGCACGTGGAGAAAGCAGTATAAAACATTCTGGAGGATTGCCAGCCATTGGGAAACTCGATGGCCGGACTGGAGACTACGTCAAATTGGTCCGAGAAAACCTTCCTGCGTTGTGACGATGACTGCAAACTCCATACGCAAGGCCCACACCCTTGGACTGAGTACTGCGGTGTGTTTCCCCCGTTATTTATGCAGCGTAAGCCGATATTAAACAAAGCTAAGTTCATCCTCGTTTCCTATGTAATCTTGTAACCGTCATATTGCATGCTGGGTGGAGAGAACACCTTTTTAATTTATAATTATTTCAAGTCAGGTTAATTAAAACGGCGCAATTTAAAAGAACTTATTTCTGAGGAGCTAAAACCTCATATCGGACAACAGCAGTGAAAGCTGCAATTAAACTCTTTTTCCCATGTACGGTAAATTCTTACTAACTAGGTTTTAGCTTCTACTCAGTATCTATATATACCTGCACACTAGACTGCCTGGGCATTTTAATCCTTCTATGTCTTTATTTTTATGTATTACCCTTGTAATACCCTTGTTGTGCTGCATCATTTTTTATTATTTTATATTTTATCTTCTTATATTTAACTTTTGAATTCTGTGTTGTCCTTGTATGTTGCACCAATACTATCAAGGGAAATTTCTAGTACACATTAGTGTACCTGACCAATAAAGTAAATTCTGATTCTGAAGACAACATTGCCGAGGGTGGTATTCTCCCAACTTTTTCACAGAACTAGCTGACAAAACAGTGTGTGAAAATTTGACGATACAGTGATCCCTCGCTATATCGCGCTTCGCCTTTCGCGGCTTCACTCCATCGCGGATTTTATATGTAAGCATATTTAAATATATATCGCGGATTTTTCGCTGCTTCGCGGGTTTCTGCGGACAATAGGTCTTTTAATTTCTGGTGCATGCTTCCTCAGTTGGTTTGCCCAGTTGATTTCATACAAGGGACGCTATTGGCAGATGGCTGAGAAGCTATCCAGCTTACTTTCTCTCTCTCTCTCTCTTGCGCTGACGTAGGGGGGTGTGAGCAGGGGGGCTGTGTGCAGCTGCTTCCTGAAAGGACATGCTGCACGGAGCTTCGCATACTTAAAAGCTCAAAGGGCACGTATTGATTTTTTTATCTGTCTCTCTATCTCGCTCTATCTCTCTCTCTCTCTCTTCCTCTCTCTTCCTGCTCCTGACAGAGGGGGTGTGAGCTGCCGCCTTCAACAGCTTTGTACCGGCGGTGCTTCGCATACTTAAAAGCCAAAAAGCCCTATTGATTTTTTTTTTGACTGCTTGCTTTGCACTCCTTTGAAAAGGAAGATATGTTTGCATTCTTTTAATTGTGAGACAGAACTGTCATCTCTGTCTTGTCATGGAGCACAGTTTAAACTTTTGAAAAAGAGACAAATGTTTGTTTGCAGTGTTTGAATAACGTTCCTGTCTCTCTACAACCTCCTGTGTTTCTGCGCAAATCTGTGACCCAAGCATGACATTCTAAAAATAACCATATAAACATATGGTTTCTACTTCGCGGATTTTCCTATTTCGCGGGTGGCTCTGGAACGCAACCCCCGCGATGGAGGAGGGATTACTGTATCTTCAAAAATCTTCAGCAACTATGCTGTAAGAAGGAGCAAGCTAAATTCATTACAGAAACATTTGGAAGAACCAGCCACCAAATTTATGTAGCCACATACAGTGAGTTGATTAACAATTCACAAATGCAGAGTCAGTTGAATACAGATAACCCTAGAAAACATGGCTGCAACCAACACTTAAGGATTTTGACAAAACTAATACATTTCTTATTTACTGTCAGGCAATTCGGTTCTGTGGCACTAAGTTACCTGACAAAGCATTTACTGGTAAATGTTGTCCATTTTTTTACCAGTACCCCACTACAACTACAACATTCAAAAGTCTGAATTTAATAAAAGTAAAAGTAGACGTGTAAGCTCCATGACACTCGCATATGATTATCTGTTATACTATGGCATTTTTTAGAACTGTTGTTCTAGAGCAAAACAATGCTACTGATGGTATCCAGTCATGTGAAAATTTCAGCTGTTATGGACAAAAATATTTTGAAATCCTTCTGGAACACTTTTCCTAAAGTCTAAGTGGTGAGGAAGCTAGGTCATTCAAGTATGTCCTGGCCTAGTGATTCATATGCTTCATTTTCCTGCCATCTTCTTGTATAGAATGTACTAAGTGAGCATCATTGCATATTCACTCAAATGGAGAACCTCCTACAAATACCCATAGTCATGCCAAATGCATCTGAATCAAGTGAATGTGGATTCAGTACACAAAAAGGAATCAAAACAACATTCACAAAAGAACTGAATAATTACAAACCTCACCAATTTGTTGCTAATTTCAAAATTTGGGCCACCTGAAGAACAGCTTGATTATATCAGAGTATTAGAGAGTAATCTAGTTTTGAAACAAACATATTTTAATTTTGATGATAGCTTTATTGTTGAGGCAGCTGACCGGAGCTGTGGCCGTAAGGTGGTCGGTGCCTGTCGTGGCGGCAATCCCCGAACCCGTTGGTGGACACCGGCGGTGAAGGATGCCGTCAAGCTGAAGAAGGAGTCCTACAGGACCCTTTTCTCCTGTGGGACCCTGGAGGCAGCTGATAGGTACCGGCAGGCCAAGCGGAATGCGGCTTTGGTGGTTGCTGAGGCAAAAACTCGGGCGTGGGAGGAGTTTGGGGAGGCCATGGAGAACGACTTTCGGACGGCTTCGAGGAGATTCTGGTCCACCATCCGGCGTCTCAGGAAGGGGAAGCAGTGCAGTGTCAACACTGTATATGGTGGGGATGGTGCGCTGCTGACCTCGACTCGGGATGTTGTGGGTCGGTGGGGGGAGTACTTCGAAGACCTCCTCAATCCCATTAACATGCCTTCCAATGAGCAAGCAGAGCCTGGGGACGCAGAGGTGGGCTCCCCCATCTCTGGGACTGAGGTCACCGAGGTGTTCAAAAAACTCCTTGGTGGCAGGGCCCCGGGGGTGGATGAGATACGCCCGGAGTTCCTCAAGGCTCTGGATGTTGTAGGACTGTCTTGGTTGACACGCCTCTGCAACATCGCATGGACATCAGGGACAGTGCCTCTGGATTGGCAGACCGGGGTGGTAGTCCCCCTCTTTAAGAAGGGGGATCGGAGGGTGTGTTCCAACTACAGAGGGATCACACTCCTCAGCCTCCCTGGAAAAGTCTATTCAGGGGTCCTGGAGAGGAGTGTCCGTCGGATAGTCGAGCCTCGGATTCAGGAGGAACAGTGTGGTTTTCGTCCTGGTCGCGGAACAGTGGACCAGCTCTATACCCTTAGCAGGGTCCTGGAGGGTGCATGGGAGTTTGCCCAACCAGTCTACATGTGTTTTGTGGACTTGGAAAAGGCATTCGACCGTGTCCCTCGGGGAATCCTGTGGGGGGTACTCCGAGAGTATGGGGTACCGGCCCCCCTGATAAGGGCTGTTCGGTCCCTGTACGATCGGTGCCAGAGCTTGGTCCACATTGCCGGCAGTAAGTCGAACCCGTTTCCAGTGAGAGTTGGACTCCGCCAGGGCTGCCCTTTGTCACCGATTCTGTTCATAACTTTTATGGACAGAATTTCTAGGAGCAGCCAGGGCGTTGAGGGGGTCCGGTTTGGTGGGCTCAGGATTGGGTCACTGCTTTTTGCAGATGATGTTGTCCTATTTGCTTCATCAGGCTGTGATCTTCAGCTCTCTCTGGATCGGTTCGCAGACAAGTGTGAAGCAGCTGGGATGAGAATCAGCACCTCCAAATCCGAGACCATGGTCCTCAGCCGGAAAAGGGTGGAGTGCCCTCTCAGGGTTGGTAGCGAGATCCTGCCCCAAGTGGAAGAGTTCAAGTATCTCGGGGTCTTGTTCACGAGTGAGGGAAGAATGGAGCGTGAGATCGACAGGCGGATCGGTGCGGCATCCGCAGTAATGCGGGCGCTGCATCGGTCTGTCGTGGTGAAAAAGGAGCTGAGCCGCAAGGCGAAGCTCTCAATTTACCAGTCGATCTATGTTCCTACCCTCACCTATGGTCATGAGCTATGGGTAGTGACCGAAAGAACGAGATCGCGAATACAAGCGGCTGAAATGAGTTTCCTCCGCAGGATGTCTGGGCTTTCCCTTAAAGATAGGGTGAGAAGCTCAGTCATCCGGGAGGGGCTCAGAGTAGAGCCGCTGCTCCTCCACATCGAGAGGAGTCAGATGAGGTGGCTCGGGCATCTGATCAGGATGCCCCCTGGACGCCTCCTTGGTGAGGTGTTCCGGGCACGTCTAACCGGGAGGAGGCCCCAGGGAAGACCCAGGACACGTTGGAGGGACTATGTCTCTCGACTGGCCTGGGAACGCCTTGGGATTCTCCCGGAAGAGCTAGAAGCAGTGGCCGGGGAGAGGGAAGTCTGGGCATCTCTGCTCAAGCTGCTGCCCCCGCAACCCGACCTCGGATAAGAGGGAGACAATGGATGGATGGATGGATGATAGCTTTATTGAAAGTACAGGAAAAAAGAGGCCACTAGAGATATTCTCAGAAATTTCAAGAACAGGTTGTAAAGTTAGCAGTTTGATACAAGCACTCATCTACCCATTCTACACTGCACTCCCACCCCAACACCATATGATATATTTAAAGGAAAGATCCTCCAAAATTCAAAAAATATTTCAAGTTCCGAAATCAACAATGCTTAAATTAAACTTCTTCTTGTGGGGTATCTTTATAAGGCCATCTTCATTCTCTGACTGTGACTGAACTTTTAATTTTTACAATCTCTTAAGATAAATTACATTCTATTATGTACAAAACATTTCTAGAGTCTTCAATGAAGAACCATATCATGGTTCAATTCATTTTTGATTGGACAATTTCCTCAATGACCTTCTTACAAAAAAAAAACTTAATCATCAAATGGTGCAAAAAATAAACTAACATTACTGTGATGACCAATATTGGTCCACTCTGATCCTGTTCACACTCATCTTTTTCAACATGTTTAATTCAGATTGTCAAGTGTTCACACTATTTTAGAAAGAGTGAGTTGTGTCAATGAGGTAGTCTGGAGATTCCCTTGGTGGGCCACTGATTCCATAGACAGCTGTCACATATCATCATTGCTCCTCAGTTACTGCACCAGAAAAGATTGACAAAAAATAATTACACAAAGACATCATTGATTACCTATAATGATAAAGTATTTCAATCATATATATCAGTATAGGTTTCCTAATTTCACTTAATGCTACTTTTATGCTTCTTGAAAGAAACTGTGTTTTATTAAAAACAAATGTTTAATTCTTGCAATATTTGATTTCAGTTTCTCTAGAAAAGCTGATTATTTGTCACTTGAAGATGGACAGATCATTGCAATGATCTTTTGTGCAGCAATGCCAACAATGTCTTAAATTGCCTTGCAACAAAAGACTGTTGTGTTGCAACACCAGCTGTAATGTACAAAGTAATAATATTCTGTTTCTGTACTTTCCTATGATATTGAAGTAAAACAATAATTTGCATGCATACTTCCAAACTTAAAACAACTAGTCATGCTAAACCATCAATAATGATTAGGGAGTGATAAGTACAAATCACAATCGATTACCATTAAAGCTTAACATCACTTTCAAAAATTACAAAACTGTATGTTTTGATTATTTTTCTGTCAGCTATAATTACAAATGAATAACTAATGCAATAATAAATAACACAAACATCCAGAAGAAAAATGACTTAATAAGGTTGAATGTTCCACTGACATTTAAGAGTTTATGGCAACTTCAAAGGCTCAAACACTGCACTAAACATCCTCAGCATTATTTTTGTTATTCACTTATTCTTCATTTTCCAAACTCAGTTGTTCAAATACTGAGAAATATAAACTGGAACCTCTGAACATGGCACAAGTCTGTTAAAGTCAAACAACCTAACTTCCCATCATTAAAATTTGAGAAAAGAATCAGGGCCAATGGAGAAAACTCAAGACAATTCAATGGAATTAAGATGCGAGTAATTTTGTTGGCGAAGTATGGAGTTTAGACTGATAGGCAATGTATTTATTGCAATCAATACCTAACCCTCACCAGACTATATAAGAGTGAGCAGATGTTCTATTATTGGAGTCTAAACATCAGTCCAGCTAGAATCTTTAAAATTCCTAAAATTGTCTGAGACACAACCACCTTACAAATAAACATCTGCTCATAGGTACAAAAGAGGCAGAAAAGTGTGTGTAAATGTACAAAATAAATATTATAATGCTTTAAAATCCCCATTTTACAGGGCCTTTATTGAGTCAGCAATTCACATTTAACTACCTCAGTCAACATGTGATGTTACACAATTAGACTCAGTTTAACAAGGTTGCTGCCTTGACACATAAACAATGAGGTGTTATTAAAAATATTCAGGCCACTTTGGCTATGTCCACACTGCCATGCTTTAATTTTTAAATTAAATTGATCTCTGTCCACACTGGAGTTTTTGGATATCTTTCAAAAGAAACCCTGTCCATACTGAAATGCTAGAAAATGCATGTGACATAGACCTTTGCCTACACTGGCAATCATGGCAAACTTCTTTAAGGTATTGTGCAGTGGAAAATTCAGAGCCCCATGAAAATTAGATTCCCTTGTGCTTTTATGTTCTTTCAAAACAATCAGTATATAAAGAGCATTCACAGCATAGCTCAGAAAAATAAAAAAAATCCTTTTAAGGAGGTGGAGCAAATATGCACAAAGGTAAGCAGTTCAACAAGCACCATGGAAAGCAACTCTTTTATGCCCTGTGACAATTAAAAGTCCAAGACATCATAAAGGTTTGGGGCAGCCACCCGTATATTGTTTTTTCCAGCTGCAAAAGGGTTGTAAATCAGAAGCACGATGTGCATATCACAGAGTCCAAAACAGAACTGACTATAGTAGCCCAAGATGGAGGATTTAAAGGTCTGGAGAGGAACTGATGTCATCAAAATGGCCGGAACCAGAAGTGACGTCATCAAAGGGGCCAGCTTCGGGAGTGATGTCAGCAAAGGGGCCGGCTTCAGAAGTGACATCAGAAAAGGGGCCGACTTCGGAAGTGACGTTATCAAAGGGGCCGGCTTCGGAAGTGACATCTTCTGAGGCGCCGGAACCTTGCAGGATTTCCCGGGAAAGATCTGTAGGGAACTGAGAAAGATAGTCAGCGCACTCCACTGCCCCCTGGTCGGATGTTTTATTACACTTACTCAGACCCTTTAGCTGCCTCTTACTCGCACGTGTGTGACAGCCCATTATGATGGAAAATGTTTTTTTTCTGCGAAGGGTGACCAGTTTGGTAATGAGCCATAATAATGAGCAGCAATGATGAGCAATGATAAGCAGTATCCAATCATGGAAGGGTCACAAAATATGCATGAATCAATCAGAGCACAATTAGAGTATTGTTTTTAAAAATCCTATTTACATCCAAGCAAACCAAAACAATGACACAATGTTTTCAGAAGGATACGTACGGCCCTGGAGAGCATTTTTAAAAGTCTTAGTTTTCAGGGATCGAAAACAATGGGGTAGTGTGGATAAAAGGCAAAAATGTAAACAAATATATGCATTTTTAAATTAAAATGCATTAATGTTGGTTGGCCCATACACTTTTGCAGCATCTGTTAAAGGAGAATAAAAGACTCCACTTAGTTTAATCTATTCTGTTATTCCTTGATGGCTGGCTTACACCAATAACACTTAAAGACTTACCAAAGCATGTCTGCACACGTCTGCTCTGAACCAGCAAATTTTGTTTTGTTTTTTTATTAATTAACTACATCCCACACATAACTTAGTACTTTCCTGGTAAACACTTAAACTCATTGAACAGTCATTTAAGTTGCTGTGTGCAGTATTTAGCTACTTTTATACATGTCTTTTTCTGGATTGAGGCTTTTCTAAGTGACCATTTCCTTTCTGATATTCAGTTTTTATGCAAATTTTTGTTTAAAGGAGGTTTTGTTTTTGTTACTATCCTATTTTACTTATTTACTAGATGTCATTTTATCTTGTTTTTGCAGAAACTATCCATCCATCCATCCATCCATCCATTTTCCAACCCGCTGAATCCGAACACAGGGTCACAGGGGTCTGCTGGAGCCAATCCCAGCCAACACAGGGCACAAGGCAGGGAACCAATCCTGGGCAGGGTGCCAACCCACCACAGGACACACACAAACACACACCAAGCACACACTAGGGCCAATTTAGAATCGGCAATCCACCTAACCTGCATGTCTTTGGACTGTGGGAGGAAACTGGAGCGCCTGGAGGAAACCCACGCAGACACGGGGAGAACATGCAAACTCCACGCAGGGAGGACCCGGGAAGCGAACCCAGGTCCCCAGATCTCCCAATTGCGAGGCAGCAGCGCTACCCACTGTGCCACCGTGCCACCACAGAAACTATCCCACAGTGTATATTTCAATCAACTTAAAAGCACAGCAGTAGTTAACTACTTTACCAAGTAGGCTCTAGTATTGGGATTTTTGCATTTGCTCTGACTTCAGTTCTTTTTCAAATGTTTGGTTTTTGCTCTTTGGTTTTAATTCTGATTGACATCCTGACTTTGACCTTCAGCTAGTTTTGACGACATCTTTCATCTCCTGTATCATCTCCCGATTTTCCACTTTGGTCACAATAATGCTTGGGCATGCAATTATTGTCCTTAACATAGCAATGGTTCAGGAGTGATCCCAAAATTATTCATTTTGTTGCTGAGATTACTCATCATAGAGAGGAGAATCAGGAAAGGAAACAAAAAATAAATTGAGTGCAAAACTTATTAAAAAGGTTCTAAGTTACAACAACAAGCAGAGGTTGCTGCTCCTCATGTCCTACTAATGTTTCAGAACTTTATATTCGTGACACAGAGCATTTCTCAAAAGATCCAAAAAAGTTTTGAGGATTTAAAAAATCATTGTGAACTGATTTTTGACCAACAAACTTGTACTTATCTTATTTTGTCAAAATCGCATTCAATGCTTCATTTATCACTGACAAGCATCCTGAATAGATGTCAGCATTTTATGCACATAACATCCTCATACATTTAATTTTGAAACTTTTCTCAAAAATTTTCTACAATTTTTGATCAGCCACAGAAAGAACATAGTATAACAAACTACTGAAGTGAAAATATAATACCGGGCCAAATGATGACTCTTTGGCAGCATATTCAGGCTAGGATGACACTACTTTAGTGACTTCAATACACGGTAAGTTTATCTGATGAATTAAGAAGATAAATAGACTACAGACAATTAGGAAACAGCTTTGGAATAAATACTAGGTGTAGCACATAATATTGGAGCATATTGTGAGAAAAGAAAGTTCAAAAACTTCCTTTCCTTTAATTTAAAAAACAACTCTTCTGAAAAACAATCCCAATGGAGGTTGATAAAACAGGAGTCAGCCCGTAGGAATGTCACTCTAAAGCCACTTCCAGGTTATGCTGTTACTGTGGGGAATCTGGGCATTTAATTGCTAGCTGCCCTATGCTTCAGGGAAAATGAAATGTTTAATTCTACTGAGTGACACTGTGCTGAATGTCTACTGCTTGTCTAAACCAGTGTTCCTCTAACAATGGGTCAGGCAGCAAGCATTTTTACTGGCTTGTGATATGCCTCATGAAACTATTCCTCTTTTGAATGGTGATAATTGTCTTAGATTTAAGCCCCAGGAGCTCCCTGTGTGGAGCTTGCATGTTCTCCCCATGTCTGCATGGGTTTCCCTCGAGTGTTACAGTTTCCTCCCACAGTTCAAAGACATAAAGGTAGTTGGACTGGTGATGCTAAATAGGCCCTAGTGACAACGTGTGCTCACCCTGTGAAGTACTAGTGCCCTGTCTTAAAGTAGTCCCTCTTGCATGCTATGCTTTTTGCGATAGGTTGCAGCTGCCTCAAAACCTTGCTCAAGAGAAGCAGGTTTGAAAAATGGGTAGCTGAAGTACTGGTTTAACAATATGTTTATTTCCAACTTTTCTCTTTTAGTAACAATAATGTGAGAAATTATCCTGCTGTCGTTATTGTAATAATCCTGTTTTTTGTGACCCCATACCATATTACTTTTTTAATTTGGGTTATTAGATTTAAAAGTTTAAGAACCCTTGGCCTAAGCCATTGGATTTTTCTGGTACTCTTAAAATTTTCAATGGTCCAACAAACATGTCCTTTATCAGCAGACTTAAATGTATCTTCCCATTTTCAAACTGTTATGAGAAGGAATTCTCCCTTACTAATGTATGTTAAACTTAGCACAAAATCTTCTTCACACCTCTGCTACAGATTTAGACTGAATTTCTACCAGAAGCGCGAACACACAATAAAGAGCTGATCAGTTGTTCATGGCCACTTGAACTACTTTTATTATACAACATATACACCAACTTTAATTACTTGTTCTTCACCCCAAAAATTTTTACCTCCTTGTGCCGCACCCGCTAATTTAATTTCATCATTTCAAACTAGCGCCGTGGTCCCCTCACATCACAAGCATGTCTATCATTCCCTAATTTCTGCCCCTTTATTATTCATATCTTGGCTTGTCAATCGTCTCAGTTTTATTGTTTCACTGGTTGTAAGAGGAGTGGGTGGTGTCATTAGGAAAATTTTTTTATATTTTCATGCCATGTAAATGAAAGCTGTCCTGATAAATTAATGGTGTTGTTTCACATACTACAACAACAAATAAAATAAATACAACACTAAATACAGTGTGCTATATTACTTACCAGGGAATTCGGGCATAGACAAACTCGGCTAATTTTACTACACAATCATGTGGTAACCCATCAGAAACATGTCTGCCACAGAGAAATATATATATGTAATATATATATGTACATAATGTCATGCAAAAAGACAACTTCCCCTCTGTGATGAACAAAGTATATCAAATCAAAATGTTTTTTGAAATGTGATTGGTGTGGTAATGAATCAAGAGCGTTGTATTTCTTTATGTAAGTGTTTGCTGCCTAGCAGACACATAAGCCAGCAACGCAGTTACGGTGTTGAATGAAATACATACAATGGTAGGTCAAATATGAGTTGAGCACATATAAAACAAAAATTTGTGCAAAAACATGTTCTTTGAACTGTTTCATTGATGCACATCTATTCATTAAATGGTTATAATATGAAAAAGTATGAAAAAGCTGGTATTTTGTAATATTATTATGACAAAATATGCCAGGGTTTAGACAATATATAGAAAATGTGTATACAGTATACATGTCTTAATGTTGCTGACCTTCAGTCTTTATTGTACTTTGAGAATGTACTGTATCTCAATATACTGAGTATCACATTTTGGGACAATAGTCAAAATCAATTTTATGTGCCCAAAATATGACACAGAGGCATATATTTTGATATTTGAGAGAACCAATGTGCGACACCATTGTAATAAGCTGATTGGGCTCACATAATTGCTCCATTTCTAGCAGTCTTACTATAATCTAGATGGGCAGGATGCGACTAAATATGACCGAGCCGAGGTAGAAATCCTCTCCAGTTATGGTGTCACCCCCATTCAGCAGGCACAACAATGAAGGGAATGGACATTTGACCCAAAGTGGTGGTCACACTCCCAAGCCTTTAACATGTGTGGAAAGTTTGCATACTGGCTAAAACTGGGTGAAAATACTGCTGAGAAAGTCATGGAGATCATGGTTTGTGAATACTTAATTCACTCCTGGTACAAAGGAGGTCTTGGAGAAATATGGACAACCTGGCAGAGACCCTGGAATAACACTGAGCCACAATGCTAACTAAAAGATTGTAAAAGTTAAATGAGCGTAGAAAGCCCTGAATGGGACGATAGCCATGAACAGAAACTGTCCACTGAGAAACCAAAAGAGGTGCCTGGCCAAAGGAAAGATCACCTCCACCAACCCAGTGTTATAAGCGAGGAGAATCTGGGCACAACACTCCATCTGCCTGCGCCTAGACAAGCCAATGGACTGTGGATGGGCACAAAGAGGTAAATATCAAAGGATGACAGTCACTAATCATCTGACGCTTCCTTGTAATAGTGTGGTAGTGGTGAATGGCTTTAGATGTTACAGCTTTGATTGATTTCAGCAGCAACATCTCTTACTGTTGCTCTCCAAAATGCGTTACCACGACTGTGAAATAATTCTATGACCAGTCTTACCTGTATCACTGGGGAAACCCAGTGATACAGGTCCAGTTCTTGCATAATCATATATGCCAGGGAAACTGTCACCATTACAGAGGTGGTGATCTAAAAACCACCACGTCCTGTTATATTTGTGTGGGACTGGCCACAAATAAATAACGGTAATAATCCACCACTACCAAAAAAATCTATGGGCCTGGCAGTATATGGGCAAAACTCAACTGAAACTGTCCCCACGTGTACAACTCCCATAAAGAGAGTGGATGATGTAGCTACCCAATGGCACCATCTCCATTGAGGTGTCATTAAGGCTATAAATAGCTGAAGCCATCAAGGTCACTGCTGATCCTCTTGTCGATTTATACTTTTAATTTAGGCACTTACCAGTGTCTATTTAAATGAGAACAGTGGAATGATGGTTCCTTAAAATTTGTTAAGAATGCATTCTTCCCAGTTGATAGTCCCAAAAGGCTACTGGTGACACGTCTGCAAGCTAGCACACTCCCATCTCCAATCAAATTACGATTCTGTTGGCCTGGTATCATGGAGGAAATCCGCCGCTTAAGTAGCTCTTGCCCCTAGGGTCTACCTTTAACTGAAATACCGTTCAAGCAGAGCTGGACAGATATTGCTGGACCAGTCAGACCATCTGCTAGGAAATATAAATACTAGGCATGGGTAAAAATATCAATTTGCTGCTTGTTATTTTTCATTTAAATGAGTCGATTTCAATCTTTAAAGTCTCAAGATCAATCGTAGATCTCCAGCCTACTCTATTACTACTTGTAGATTTTTGCTGATCTTCGTTTGTAGTGTAGATGTCACTAAAGCGCCTGTTAAGGCTTTCTACAGAAAAAGTGCTATGCTGCCTTGCACAAAATGGTGAGTCCTCCTCTGTTGAAATCAGAACCTTTGAGGTTTAAATAAGATGTGTGAACTTACTACAGATTCCAACAATGTGTTGGTAAAGAACAACTGGATAAAAGTAAAGCCATATGTAAGCTGTGCAACTCAGAAGTTAAGTATTGTAGTAACACAACAAATTTGAGGAATCACTTATCCCAACATCACCGAGAAACATTATCCCAATCAACATCCAAATGAGTAAAGCTAAAAAGAGTCTACACTAGTGGCGCTGTTTAGCTCCAAGCCCAAAACATAACAAGTTATACCAGTTAAAGATATGAGACCCTACAGTGTTGTTGAAAATGAGGGATTTCAACAAATAATACAGGTTTTGGAACTACAGTATGCTATACCAACCAGAAGATCTTAAGCCGTAACTTGCAACTCCTGAACATCCAGGGCAGCATATTTAAACAAGACAATCACATGTCACCACATTAGAAACTATGGGGCCCTTGAGACAGATGTACTGCAGACAAGAGCGCTACATGCCAGTGACACTGGGAGCAACCTCGCTGCTATATGCAGAGCTGCTGAGAAGGCTAGCTGTTGTTCCAAAAACATTTCTAGCATCTCCAATGCACTATTTCTTTGCATGATCACATCAATCACTAGTTTGTGTGCTGGCAAGTGCAATAAACATTGCTTCCTTTTCAGCACATGACTACTTGTACTGCTATGGTAGAAAAAGTTTACAACGTGCTTCACCCAGCCGACCAAGCAGGCAATTGTTGGAATTTTCATAGCAGCCTGCAATACCAAATTGAGCGTGTTCACAAAGCAGCCAACGTGAAGTACCTCCAGTAGCTGTACCACACAGATCATATTAGTGGAGTTGTCAGTCACGGTGGCTTTTACATTACATTCATTTCAATGCCATTGTCAACAAGCATCAGCACTAGATCTTTGTTTTCAAACGGTTCCTTTTTTGTCTGAGGAACCGTGACAACACATTTTCGAGACTGATTAATGTAACTGCTCCAAGTAAACTACTGAAGATATATGTAACTTGTAGAATTATAGAAAGACATGAGTCTCCCCACTGTGTCTTTAATTTTGACTAATTCAAGATTAGTTTAAATGTTCAATAGGGGAATAAATTTGGTTAATAGTTTACTGAATAACACATTTATTATTTAAGAAGCAATATTTCATTATTTTTTGCTAGGTTATACACATATTTCATAAAGTAGATGTTGCTGCATTGTATTAAAACAATATGTGTGAACTCTGATGTGGAGATAGATATGTTTGCTAAATTATGGTGAATTTCTGCGGTGGGTTGGCACCCTGCCTGGGATTGGTTCCTGCCTTGTGCCCTGTGTTGGCTGGGATTGGCTCCAGCAGACCCCCGTGACCCTGTGTTCGGATTCAGCGGGTTGGAAAATGGATGGATGGATTATGGTGAATTTTGAACGAGTGCAGTGCTGTGAAAAAGTTTTTTTAAACAATTCATGCTTAGACATGTTATGAAGTCACTATGTAAACACCATTCCAATAAAAAGTGTTACTGAAATTTGTCACATTATATTAATGTTCTGTATTCATGGTTAAGTAATCTCTAAAAAAGCCAGCAGTTCAAATATATCTGTACATGCTAATTATTATAAAGATAAAATCGATGTTGAATTCCATCCATTATCCAACCCGCAATATCCTAACTACAGGGTCATGGGGGTCTGCTGGAGCCAATCCCAGCCAACACAGGGCGCAAGGTAGGAAACAAACCCCAGGCAGGGTGCCTGCCCACCGCAGGGCACGCACACACACCCACACACTAAGGGACAATTTAGAATCGCCAATGCACCTAACCTGCATGTTTTTGGACTGTGGGAGGAAACCGGAGTACCCGGAGGAAACCCACACAGACACGGGGAGAACATGCAAACTCCATGCAGGAAGGACCCGGGAAGCAAACCCGAGTCTCCAAACTGCAAGGCAGCAGCGCTACCCACTGCGTCACTGTGCCGCCCTGATGTTGAATTAAATAGTGAAATTGCGAACTGAAGTTGAACAGTTGAATCAGAACATCACTGCTAATACCCAGCCCTAACAAATACATCCTGGTCCTTGTAGATTACACTATACTGTACCGCTGCCCTGGGAGAAACAACTAAACCCCGGGATTAGCACGATTAGCAAACTGCTAATGTAAAGCAGTTCAATATATAAAATCTATTGGGCAACGTGACCAACGCTCGTCCTTTTATTGATTTCCCCACCACCAGTCCCAGCTTAGCATTAACAACAAATCATATTACAACACAAAGAAGAAGCAAAAGAATAACACATATATTATCTTACATGAAAAAAAACAAACAAACAAATACATAACAATCAAACCCCCCTCCTTTCTGGTTTAAATGCGCAATGTTCATAAATCATAGAAACCAGTTCAACCAAACGGAATTACTGTCCTTATTGTGCAGGGCAAAGAGAAACCATACGGGAATATGCCGGCCGTCGAGCCGGTAACAAAAAAGTTCAATCCTACCAGTCCAAGTATTCCAGCGAAATCAAAGGAAGAAAAAAAAAAGGTCCGTCTTCAGAGGCGCATCTCCCTTGTGTCGCTGAGTCTTCAAAAAAAAGAACTTGTTCCAGCAGATATTTTTTCTTGGCGCTACCTCGTCTCTTCTCTTTGCTCCACCACAAGATGTCTCTCTTTCTCCCCTTCTTTTCCGGTTTTTAACCGCCCTGACCGAGTTATGACCTCCCCCTTAAAGGTGTATTTACAGTATTCTTCTTTCCTGAAATGCACCCAAAGAGGCAGCAAACTGCCCCTGGAAAAAAGCACATGTGGCATCCGCTACATATTCCCCACCCCCAGACCAAGTGAAGGGCCAAAATAGAGCTTCATGTTGGTCACATGCACTGTATCTGTTTTTACCCCAGAGTCAGTTGCCCATTGAACGCGGTAATTAACAGGACCTAATTTGCTAAGTACTGTAGCTGGGCCGAACCACTTCGGAGCTAGCTTCGCAGCAAATTTATTTGAAGCCTTAGAAAGGGGATGCGCCTTCAACCATACCCGGTCGCCTACAGAATAGAGAACTACTCTTCTCCGTTTATTGTAATATCTTGCCTGTTTGGCCTGGGATTTCACCACCCGTTCCCTAACTTGTTCCTTTAAAAGTTCTAACAGATGTACTTGCTGGTATGACATAGTATCAGGACAGGGGGGAGTGATATATCATTCTAATGGCCCAAAAATTTGTCTTCCAAGAGCTAATTGCGCAGGAGACTCACCGGTACCCTCATGAAAGGCAGAGTTCAGGGCCAAGCGTAGTTCAGGAAGATTTTGATCCCAGTCTTGATGACAGTTCCCAACATAGGAAGCCAGCATAGTCTTCAAATTTCGGTTCACTCGTTCTGAGAGGTTAGCCTGAGGATGGTATGCTGTGGTCTTCTTGTGCTGTACACCCCAATCCACCAAAAAGTGGTCCATCTCTGAGCTTGTGAATTGTGGCCCCCTATCTGTAATGATACATCTGGGAACTCCCCAGCGGGTGAAAAGTTCACTTCTAAGGATTGAGCAAATGCGAGATGTTTTGGCGTCATGCAAGGCAAACAGCTCTACCCATTTAGTAAAATAGTCTACCGCCACCATTAAATAAGTTTTTTTCATTTTACTGACTGGGAGAGGTCCCATTAGATCGACCCCCCAAGCTTCTCCAGGGTCTTTTACTGTTGTGGACTGAAGAGGTCCTGTTGGAAAACCAGGTGGATTCTTGTACTGCTGACAAATAATACAAGTCTTTACATGTTTCCAAACCTCCTTCCTCACCGTTGGCCACCATGCTACCTCTAATATCCTTTTCAGCGTCTTCAGACGGCCAAGATGGCCCCCAAAAGGACTATCGTGGAAATAGGCAAGGAACTCAGACACATGTGATTCCGGGACAACAAGTCGGTATTTGTTTCCTCCCAATCTGGATGGCACACAGCGATATAACACCCCCTGAAGCTCCTGAAAGGTAATGTGACCCTTTCGCTTTATGGAATTATTCCGTGCCTCCTGACAAACAGGACTGATGGACTGAGCTCGAACTATGTCCTGAAGGTCCAGAGGTAGGTCCATCCATTGCGTCGATACGAGAGCCACAGCTGAAGTTATTGGTGGTTCCAGAACCCGGGAAAGTGGATCTGGTACCACATTTCCACATCCCTTCTGGTAAAACACTCTAAAAGTAAACTGTTGAAGCCGCAAAACCTACCGGGTCAATCTGGATGAGGTCTTGGGGCAATTAAAAGCCCATACCAGGGCACGGTGGTCAGTATATACTTCAAACAGAACCCCTTCAAGAAAATGTCACCACTTCTCCACAGCCCAAACTACTGCCAGACATTCTTTTTCGGAGGCTGAATAATTTAGCTCTGGGCCACGTAGGGAGCGGGAAGCATATGCAATCACCCGTTCTTCTCCATCCTTAGTCTGAGTGAGGACAGCCCCAAGCCCTAAGTCACTGGCATCTGTTTGCACCTGAAAGGTAAGGCATGGATCAGGCTGTGACAGGACGGGTGGTACCAAAAGTGCCTGTTTGAGGTTTTTAAAAGCACCTTCGCATTCCGGTGTCCATTCCCACGGTACTCCCTTTCTGGTCAACTGATGTAAAGGGGCGGCGATGTCAGCTAATTTAGGAATGAATTTATGGAACCAGCCTACCATCCCCAGAAATCGCTGCACTGCCTTGATGTTGACAGGAGGAGGGTAATCCACAATGGCATTGATCTTGTCCGGGTCCACTTTGACGCCTTCGGCTGATACCACATGCCCCAGGAAAGTGAGGTGGGACTGTAAGAAGAGGCACTTCTTCATGGTCAGGGTCAGCTGAGCCCGTTTGAGTCGGTAAAAGATGTCATCAAGGTCCAAAAGATGTTGTTCCAATGAAGGAGAGAAGACAATGATATCGTCGATATACACATAACAGGTCTTCCCAATCAACCCCCTCAGCACTTGCTCCATCAATCTCTGAAAGGAAGCTCCAGCGTTTTTAAGCCCAAAGGGCATTACCCGAAAATGAAACAATCCTTCGGGAGTGATCACAGCGGTCTTTTCTATGCTGTCTTCCCCCATACACACTTGCCAATATCCAGACTGAAGATCCAGAGTGCTAAAAACACCTGCACCCCCCAATGATTCCAATATTTCATGCACCAAAGGAATGGGATAGGCGTCATGATGAGTTTTAGCATTCAGTCCCCTGTAATCAACACAGAATCGAAAAGTGCCATTCGCTTTCCGGACCAATACTACAGGAGCTGCCCAAGCTGAAGATGAAGGTTCAAGAATACCGTCCTCCAACATGTGGTCAACCCATTCATTAATGAGCCTCCTCTTCATTGGTGACACCCTGTAAGCCCTAAGTCGGACAGGGACCTCATCCACAGTATATACATGATGAGTAACTACTGCCGTGCGCCCCAGTTTATCAGTCCAAACCGTAGGCCATCTTCTCAATAAAGGCCGCACCTCCCAGGGCTGAGTGCTTATGCTAGTTTCTATTGGACTCAGCTCTGCAACGGATTGCGCCAGATAATAAAAAAGATTTGGCCACCGCAGCTCTTCCCAAGATCTTTCTTCGAACCTGAACGCCTTTCCTCCGGGTAGCGTGTAATCTCCGGACCTTGGCCGTAAATTCATACCTGCTGCAATAATAGAGTCCAACCCCAGAAGCAGTGGCATGGTCAAGTAATCATCCTCTAAGACATACACGTCCACCTCCCAGGAAACACTGTGCAATGCAAACCGCATCAGGATTTTTCCACTATCACCATATGCCCTCCCGTCCGCCAAGAAGAACTTCATTGTACCACTCGCCTTGGGCAGCTCGTGGGGTTTTTTAATCTTTTCCCATAAACTGCGCTTCATTAAGGTAAGCGTGCTTCCAGTGTCTACTACCTCATCCCCAGTGATGTCCCTCACAGTCACGGGTACAACCAACAAAGGTAACTGGGTCCGCACAGTGGTGAGCTCAGCTCCAGCAGATCGTTGACCCCGTCCACTGGGCAAATTACTGCCTGAGGGGTCCTTATTTTTTTGTTTATGTCCCCTCATGGCAGCCCAGTCTTTTTCTATTAAGGTACCGATTTTCACCAGAGATTGTACTGAGCCCACAATACCCCGTAAAGCAACAGCTAGCCGTGGGTTACAAGCACCTAGGACCCGCCTCACGATGTCCTCTTCTGACATACTGGGATTCCATCTCAAACACAGCGCACGATATTCGTAGGCAAAGTCTCTGATGGGCTGCATAGGCTCCTGTCGGGTGTTCATTAGCTGCTCTTCCACCTTAGCCTGATAATCCGCCGGCAAGAATGCTTCTAAAAATGCGGAACGGAAGGAAGACCAGTCGGCTATGCTTGTCTTTTCTGCCTGCCACCATGACCGCACTGGTCCACTCAGTGAGGTGTTTACAAAGCCCATCAGCTCCACATCAGTTAAAGGATGGAGTTCTAGAAACGGATCCGCCTGTTCCAAAAATCTGAGAACCTCTGCTGATGTACAAGAGGTCTCTAATTTAGGGAATTCTAAGCGTAGCGCCGCAGCAGGTGCAGCAGTAAGGGAGACCCTGGAAGTTGTACCTCCCATTGAGTTAAACTGCCGTGATTTCTTACAATAAGCGTCCATGCTCCTCCTTACCACGTCCTGCAGCTCGACTTCCCATTGCTGATCCCTTCTCTGGAAACAAGCAATCAATCGTTGTTCTAACTGCCGCACTTGACCTTGCACATATTCGCGCATCGCTTCTATAGCGCCTTCCAATGATTCATGCAGAGCCTCTTCGCTCGCAGCGGCCCCTTCCGCCAATTCCTTGATCTGATCGTGCATCTCTTCTATCTGCTCTTGCATCTCGCCCCACAACGACGGCAGGAGGTTTTCATCTCTTTGCACCTTAGGAGTAGAGATGTATAGCGAATCCAATAGGCTGGTTGCTTCATCAACCCCTTCGTACGCCCTGATTGTAACATGTTCGCCCAGCTCAACCCCTATCTCCGGCCCCTCGCTCGGGTCGGTAGCCTCCTGCGCCAAACCTACAGAAGACATCTGAACTATGGTGGTGAAAAAATGCGTGAAAGGAGATAGCGGATGTATCCTAGTCAGTTCCCCGTACGGGCCACCACTAATCTGTACCGCTGCCCTGGGAGAAACAACTAAACCCCGGGATAAGCACGATTAGCAAACTGCTAATGTAAAGCAGTTCAATATATAAAATCTATTGGGCAACGTGACCAACGCTCGTCCTTTTATTGATTTCCCCACCACCAGTCCCAGTTTAGCATTAACAACAAATCATATTACAACACAAAGAAGAAGCAAAAGAATAACACATATATTATCTTACATGAAAAAAAACAAACAAACAAATACATAACAATCAAACCCACCTCCTTTCTGGTTTAAATGCGCAATGTTCATAAATCATAGAAACCAGTTCAACCAAACGGAATTACTGTCCTTATTGTGCAGGGCAAAGAGAAACCATATGGGAATACGCCGGCCGTCGAGCCGGTAACAAAAAAGTTCAATCCTACCAGTCCAAGTATTCCAGCGAAATCAAAGGAAGAAAAAAAAAAGGTCCGTCTTCAGAGACGCGTTTCCCTTGTGTCGCTGAGTCTTCAAAAAAAAGAACTTGTTCCAGCAGATATTTTTTCTTGGCGCTACCTCGTCTCTTCTCTTTGCTCCACCACAAGATGTCTCTCTTTCTCCCCTTCTTTTCCGGTTTTTAACCGCCCTGACCGAGTTATGACCTCCCCCTTAAAGGTGTATTTACAGTATTCTTCTTTCCTGAAATGCACCCAAAGAGGCAGCAAACTGCCCCTGGAATAAAGCACATGTGGCATCCGCTACAATACAATATACCAAGGCTATTCCTTTGCATTCCTTTGCTTTGCATTGTAGGTGTCTTTTTGCAAGTCGACCTCCGAAAAAAAGTTCTTACGTTCCAGTGTACACATTTCACCTCAGATATGTTTAAAGAGGTTGCCAAATTGTTTAAAATTGAGCATCTGAAAACCTTAGTATATAATCCTCAAACTGTCAAAAAAAGGCTACGTAAAGTAGTCAATGAGGACAGAAGAAGCTGGAATCGGCTCTTCCTAATTATTATTTTTGCATATCGAGAAGACCCTCAAGCCTTCAAAAGGGTTCTCATTGTTTGAGCTATTATACGTAACACAACCCTGCAGTCATTTGGATATAGTAAAGGGAAAATGGGAGTTTCAGGCACTCCCATCCACTAATTTTTTCGAGTATCTTACACAGTTATGCAATAGACTAGACCCATTCTAAGCAGGCCTTATGGCATAATTTTGGTCGCTACATCTAATTTCAAATCATTAGCACACTGGCAGGGACCATATAAAATTTTGGAAAGGAAAGTTCTTGTTGATTATTTGGTTAAACAACCAAATTGTTGACCAGCCAAGAAAATCTATCATGTAAACTTGTTAAAGCTGTGGAAGGATAGGAACCCTCAACCATGTCCTTTAATACGAGAATTACCAAAGCTTACGAAAAAACTCGTAAACCTGGCCCACATTAAATCCACTTGCACCTCTCCGTCAGCGTCTTTTGTCTTGTAAATGTGTCGATAATCCCAAGCAGCAAGCAGCCTATAATCCCATCCTCCCACCGCCACAGAAAGTGCAAAAACCTCTCCCAACTCAAGCCGTGTTTATCAGGAAGTCAGGTACGTAGAGCTCTATAGGCTAAAAAATATATCGTTATTTGGAACACGTGCATTTCATGTGTGTTCCGTGTCTACAAAGATCTATGTAAGTGCAGGATGACAGGAAATGCAAGGAATGTTGAACATAGTGCTTGGTGGTATACTGGTTCATGCAGAAAACCATTTTAATTTTTGTTAGGATTTTTCTTAGACCACAACACCGGTTTAAATTGCCTAAACAACGTTCGGAACGTGACGCTGCGGTAAACTGTTTAAGGGGGACCTTTTTCACTGCTACACCACTAAACAGGCGTGCAACGGAGTACATGTGGTAGTGGAGGTATTGCACGGTGAAAATGGACAGAGAACATTCCGAAACTGAAGCTGTAGCAGACAATAAAGTAGAACATGATGACACAGAAGAACTTTTGCCGGAATAAGAAGTCATGTCTGTTGTCTGGAGATACTTTGGATTTATAAGGTCGGATGTGGACCATTATGTTCAAATGTGTGAATACTGTTTCTATACTACTGGATAATACTGCAAGCCAAGTTGTACTTGTTTTATTTTTTTCAATACTGTGTAATGTACTTGGGTACTGTGTAATAGTGTGATGACATGTTGACTTTATTCTCGACATTTCCACTTCAATCTCGACGCTTATGACAAGAATAAAGTCAACATGTTGACTTTACTCTCGACATTTCTACTTTATTCTCGCCATTTGTCGAGATTAAAGTCGACATGTTGACTTTATTGTCGTAATTTGTTATCAAAGTAGAGCATCGTAAACTAAACTTCATCTTAAAATGAATATTCAATTTACTAGATTTTCTCAAACCCCATCATAAGTTATGTAGCACATTAAATGCTTTGTGTTAAGTGTTCCCGGAGCCATGTTAATTGCTACGTGCTTCTTAAACTGACTTCCTCTTGCACTAAGAGGAGGTGCAGGCAGCACACTGAATACATTAGTTTCATGATATTCCTGCTCTCTGAACATTTAGAATGCTAAGATAAATACTTGATATAATTTTCATGATGAAATGCATTAAAGCATGTATTAACTATGTGGGGGCACGGTGGCGTGGAGGTTGCACTGCTGCCTCGCAGCAATGGGGTCCCGGGTGTTCCCCGCTTTGAATTTGCAAGTTTTTCTGGTGGGTTTACTCGGCATGCTTCAGTTTCCTTTCAAAGTCATGTAGGATGTGGGGTTTTGTTACGCTATATTGACCCTGCTAGTGTATGTATTGCTCATATTCACCCAGCGATGTGCTGGCGCCACGTTCAGGATTTGCTCCTGCCTCGCACACAATGCTTACTGGGATGGGCGCAACCCTGAATGGATGGTCATAATTAAACATGTACAATGAAGATTTTTTTAAAGTTCTGAACACTCCGTGGTCTAAGTTTATAACTACGTTTAATTTCACAAAGACGTATATCGTGTAGCGAATGGTTATATGGAGAAAGAAAAAGGAAAGATAGGAACTGTAGGTTTGGTACATCAGACAGAGATAGCACGCATGCAATAAAGAAAGCCCGCTCAGATGAACATGCATTGAATTCTGTGTTCGAGTCTCCAACCACCAGATCACAAACCCAATATTTACATAATATTTAAGCTAAACCTGTGCGATACCCATTCATACATCCAGTTTTTTTTGTCACACCTGCCATAAAGTTCTCTACACTGAACGTTCACCTGGGAACCCCTTACTGAGAGGGAGCAGCACAACCGTGCATGCCTAATACCTGCTTTAATGTATTTCATTATGAAAATTTATCTTTGCATTCTACATTTTCAGAAAGCAGGAGTATCATGAAGTGAATGTATGCTGTGCGGAGATCGCTACCGGCACCTCCTCTTAGTGCAGAGGAAGTCAGTTTAAGAAGCGTGTACAGCGATTAACAACTGGGTCGGGGAACACTTAACACAAAGCATTTAATGTGCTACATTAACTTATGACGGGGTTTGAGAAAATCTAGTATATTAAACATTGATTTTAGGATGAAGTTTAGTTTAGGACATTCTACTTTAATGACAAAATAAACTATGAGAATAAAGTGGAAATGTCGACTTTATTCTCGACATATAGTCTTTTTTCTTCACTGTGTCCGTATTCTTTTTCTTCACCATGGCCATAATACGCTTCCGTAGGGCTATACCACAAATAGCATTATATATGCAAGTTGCAGTTTTATTATTTATGTATATAGCTTAGCTTGAAGCAAGGTCCATATTAATGCAGTTTGCCTTAATGATGGTTCAGTTGGTAAAGATGTCCCATAATTACTAGGGCTGTCAAATTAGTCAAAAATAAGGTTTCAATATTCAAATTAGTAATAAGCAAAATTTCACATATACTCTAACTTAGGTTAACAATTCTAGATGCTATTTGTTTGTATGCCCTTTTTTATGTCATATTACATTAATTCTTTCAGGGCGGATTTCTACTTTTGTCAACAGGAGGAGGTGGCAATCAGCTGCAAATGGTGATAAAACCCACTGTTACATTTTAGTTCAACTCTCTTTGCTAGAAGGAAATTTAGCTTTGTTAGTTTGACTGAGGTTCCCAGCGTCCGCATGAGTAGTGAAGATGAGAGATCAAAGCAAATGCACAAAGCAAAATACTCCATGGACGACATTTTGCATAATATCGCTGAATTAGATTTGTTGAACTCTGATTTTGATGCAAGTGATCTGGAGATTGATATCAAAAATGAAAGTGAGGTACCGGCATTAGCTGATTGGGCCCCATCTGATCAATCCCCAGCTAATTGTGGTGCTGAACAGGTTTGTACTGATGACCGTATGCCAATGTTCACCTGGGAAGACCGTCACTTCCATTGACAAGTGGTACAAACCAGATTGCATTGCACTGCAACCGAGACTGCCGCTACTGGCCCCGCCACACGAAGACAGCCTGGCATTAATCTCAAAATGTCCACTTTAACCTTGTAGTTTATTTTATCATTGAAGTAGACTGTCGTAAACGTCATCTTAAAACCGACCCAGTTGTTAATCGCTATGTGCTTCTGGGGCTTCGTCCTGAACTGACAGCAGCAGCAAGTAGCAATCGCCACACACAACACATTAAATATATGATATTCTGGCTCTCTGTACATTTA
The DNA here is from genome assembly GCF_900747795.2 of Erpetoichthys calabaricus. Taxonomy (NCBI): domain Eukaryota; kingdom Metazoa; phylum Chordata; class Cladistia; order Polypteriformes; family Polypteridae; genus Erpetoichthys; species Erpetoichthys calabaricus. The sequence continues at coordinate 47,887,376 of NC_041407.2, forward strand.
GAATACTTAGATTTATACTTGATATCACTTTCATGATGAAATGCATTAAAGTATGTATGTTACATTTTACAGATAAGTTGGTAACTTTATTTAAATAATGAATACTGTTAATAATTACACATGTGGGAGCAGCACAGTGGCACAGCAGTAGCGCTGCTGCCTCACAGGAAGTCATGTCCCTGGTGTTCCCTGCCTGGAGTTTCCTTCCATAGACATGAAGGTCTGGGGATTTGGTGATGGATAAAATGACACTAGTGAATGTATATACTTGTGTTCACCTTGCGATGAGCTGATGCCCTGTCCAGAGATTGTTTCTGTTTCTCATAATATCACAATATTATCTCTGAAAATTTGAGTGACAGTATGGTTTCCACTGTAGTTCCACTGATTCTGAGGTACCTACTCTTTCTGAATTATTGCACAAGTTGAAAGACTTGTAATAGCTGGACTAATGCTCAGGAGCAATTGATGAAGGCTAGGGACTCTGCCAAATGCTATGCAGATAAGAGAAGGAAACACAATACTAAATTCAGAGTGAGGCAAAAAGTGGTAGCTTGCTATTGAGGCACCTTCCCAAGATGGCCACCCCATAAACTTGGGTTACTGTACATTGATACTTATTCCACTGTCAGACAAATTGGTCCTGTCATCTACCATCTAGTTTTGACAGCTCATTTTCACATGCATGTCTCCTTTAACATTTCTCATTTTAAGCTTGGAGATTTGTGAAGATTACATGGGTACCAGCAAGTGACATCCATGTCCCATGCTTTTTGGCTCTCTTTCATCGGCTGGATGGCTGCATCCAGAGTTAATGCCTTGGGTGAAGGGGGTTTGTGCAGTATTTAGCCACTTTTATACAAGTGTGTGTGTCCAGTTTAGTGGTTTTTGTAAGAAAGGATTTCATTTCTGACCCAAGTATTTACATTTAACCAAGGTTTTAAGTTTCCCTGTTCTCAAATTTTAAATAAATTCATACGCAAAAGCAATAGTTTGTTCTTGGGCAAGGGTTTAAACAGCTTCTCTCCCTTGTTTGGCATTGTCTGTTTAGATCTCTAGCCAGAAACACAACACCTACAGTATATCCATCTCTTTGAATGCTCTACACATACCCAGTTAATTTTGTAATGGGAATTTTCTTCAATGCTTGATAGTTCAAGTCTGTGCCCTGTGGACTTATATATCCGTAAATATGCAGTGCCAGTTGTAATTAACTGTTGGTGAGCTGTAGTACAACTATTCTCTGTAGAGTTCAAGGTAAACAATTCTTGATTTAGAGTTTGTCAACTATTTAGCCTTAAATGAAACTCCTGCCAAATGAGGTCACCCACAAAGTTACTGAGGCCTCATCTTTCAAACATCCACCCATTAATTTTCTAACCTGTTAATCTAGGTCAGGGTCACGGGGATTGGAGCCTATCCTGGCAGCACTAAGTGCACTCATAAACATTTTGCCAATTTAGAGTTGCCATTTAATCTAACACATACATCTTTGGGATGTGACATCAATCGTAATTTTAGGTATTAAGCACATTCCAACATTTTGTGCATAACATTATCAAGAATACTAATTGTTTAATTAACTTAGGAACAGCTGTGTGGAAGCACCTGATTTCAATATACCAAAACAGTACGCATTCTTCAGCGATGCAAGTGTTCCTATTCCTTCTGGTGATTTCTTGGTTTTTACAATCTGTTTTGATTTACTGATATGTCAAAGCAAAAATTTGCGATTTTTTTACAGTGACCTGACTCACGCAGTAGCACATGGAACTCTAATAACACTTTAACAAAGGCAAAGCTGCTCTGCTCTGAAATGAACCAGCAAATATTATATTTATAATTATATTACACCCTTCCTTCAAATCAGTCACAATAGCAGCCCATCTCTTTCCTTAATAACAAAATTTTCTGTAAAGAACAGAGTGGTTTACAAATGTATTTTCAGGCTATTGTCTCCAATAAATTGCAAATAGTATACAAAGTCATATACAACAGGTGCATAAACCCTAAATAATTATTTAAGTAGAAATTTAAAATATTCAGATAATAATGAAAACTCTCTCCATTCAGCACTACAACATTACAGTTCTAATGTTGCCACCACACTGAAAAAGACAGTACATAAAATGAAAAAAAAAACATAGACAAAGTGAGTGCCAATCCCTTCATTAAACAGTAATAACAATCAGCAGTGATGTTCTACTGAGCGTTTGGGGGTGCGTTTGGAAAAGTTACTTGTTACTTGTACTTGTTCTTGTTGTTTGTATTGAAATTAGCATCGGCAAGGCAAGGCAGTAATCAACAAATAGTTATAAGTAACAGAAACAATGATTCCTTAGTGGGAAAAATAGGCAGCAGCTGACTTCCAAACGGTTCTCCGTGGTACATAGGAAGGCAACTACCGTTAAGGTACGGATCAGGCAAAAGCAATTGTAGGAGCAGACAAGAAAGTAAGAATTAACGAACAGTGGATATTCAGTAAGAAAGTTTTTCTAGACTGAACAGTTTTTAGCATTCAGCAAAGCACATCAGCTGAGAGGACGACAACATAAGGGTTCACTAATACGAAGGAGTACAGTTACATCTTAAGTAAGCAAAAAGAGGGGCACAAAGTCAAGGGGAACAGACAGAGAAAAGTAAAGCTAATGTCATAGAAAGACAAACAGCAGGCAGAAGAGTACTATAGAAGCTTATGTGGTCAAGCGATGTAAAATAACTAGCAGTACCTTAATCTAACTTTTTGCCTTATTTTTTTTGTTTTACCATTTAAGTTAAATCATTTAATTGTAATTAACAAAAAGTTGAGGAGTTTTAGCAATCCCAAGTCAAATTTTAGTAATGAGGCCAGTGTAATGAAAATCCTGTTTGATGTTGGACTTTTTAGAGGATGGCTTAGAAGAGTCAGTGTTCCATGAGGGCAACATCTGCTGGGGTTTCCCGCTGACCCAGGACCTCGAGCCCATGGTCACTGAACTGGAGGGAGGAGTTGACTGGCCTGCAGAGTAGGAGAGAATTGGCCCAGGTGTACTTTAGAAAGATAGCGTACACTACTAGGGTGATGTGGGAGGAGACTTCAGACCAGACAGGTAGAGATACTGTAGGTGGATCACAGTCATAAAACGCAAGGTAAAGGTTGCACACAACCCAGGGGCATGAACCCCAGAACTGTAACTTTCAAACTGTTTTCATGTCCTTGCAGACCCTGACAGTGTCTCAGAAGATTCTGAGGTGGCAAGCAGGCACAAGGAGCTCCAATGGGCTCAAAACCAGTTCACAAAAAGACACTGAGTTAATGAGAGCTGGGGACTCAATCATTAGCGGATTGAACCTCAGGTTTGCTCCAGTGAAAGAGAGTCTCACGTGGTGGGTTGCCTTCCGGGGGCACAGGTAGTAGACCTCCCTGTTAGGGTTCATAGGGTCTTACTCAGATCGGAGGTGAATTGTCCAGTTGTCATTGTCCATGTTGGAACAACTGACATAAATAAGGGTAGTCTGTCAGTTTTGTAATCCAAATTTAAAGAGTTAGGTGCCAGGCTGAGGAGCAGAACTGACAAAGTAGTCTTCTCCGAAGTTCTATCTGTGCCATGTGCCAGTCAAGGTAAGAATGAGGAGATTAGAAGGCTTAACACATGGCTCAGATCTTGGTATAGAGTAGAATGGTATAGGTTTATGGCACAATGGGATGGAAACAGCACTTATCAAAATTACTAACAATCTCATTATGGCAGCTGATTCTGGTTTAATCACTATTCTCATCCTTCTTGATCTGAATGCAGCCTTTGACACTATTTGTCACACTACTCTTCTTAATAGATTATCTTCAATTGGCATTACCCACACACCACTAGATTGGTTCAGATCCTACCTCTCAGGCCGCACTCAATCCAGCTCTATCTCACTAGCAAACATACTTTTTCCTTTCCACTCTCCTCATTTATTGATTGAATAGCAGAAATCAAATCCTGGTTTTCTTCAAATTTTCTTAAATTAAATAGTGACAAAACTGAGGTTCTCCTCATTGGTACAAAATCAACGTTATCCAAAACTGATTATTTTTCCTTTGTTATTGATAATTCCTCTCTCTCCCCTTCCCCACAGGTTAAGAGTCTGGGTGTCATCCTTGACAGTACTTTATCTTTTCAGTCCCTCATCAATAACATCTCCCGGTCTGCATATTTCCACCTGCGTAACATTAATCGTATTCACCCCTCCCTCACTCCCCACACCACTGCTATCCTTGTTCATAGCCTTGTCACTTCTCATCTGGATAGTGTAATTCCCTTTTCTTTGGTCTTTCGCGCAAATCTCTTTATAAGCTTCAACTGGTCCAGAATTCAGCTGCCCACATCATTACTAGAACCCCCTCTATTTACCATATCACTCCCGTTCTACAGTAGCTTCACTGGCTTCCAGTTAAGTTCCGCATTCAATTCAAAATTCTTCTGTTAACTTTTAAGGCTATCCATAACCTTGCCCCTCCATATCTGTCCGACCTCCTTCGTGATGCCATTCCCTCCCGCACCCTTAGATCCTCTTACTCCATCCACTTGACTGTCCCCTTTGTCTGTCTTACCACCATGGGAAGCAGAGCATTCAGTTGCTCTGCTCCCCAGCTCTGGAACTCACTACCATCTGAGCTTAGAAATATAAAATCATTATCACTTTTCAAATCTAAACTTAAAACTCATTTGTTTAAGACTGCTTTTTCTCTTTGATTACAATTGCTTTGTCTAATTTAATTTTTTGTATTTTAGTTTTGTTTACAATGTGTGTTTTATCTATTGTTCGGTGTCCTTGAGTGTTTAGAAAGGCGCCTACGAATAAATATAATGTATTATTATTATTATTACCTGTTCCCCCACAACAGGTTACATGTTTACTAGGGGCACCTATGTATTGGGGAGACATATGAGTAAGTTCATCGAGGGTTACTTAAACTAGGGTATGGGGAGGGGAGGTGGGCCTGGGAGTTTAATACATGCCAGGTTTAGAACTGTATGTGAAGAACAAACAATAGTGTAAAAATAAAAATGCATAATAATGTAAATTCTAACCCAAAATTTAAATGCTAAGAGTAAAATGAGTAACAATGAAAAATAGCTTGTTTTAATGACAGAAGTATTAAAAATAAAACAAATGAGTTGCAGTTGTTTGTAGCGGATGTGGTATAGCGGGCCGGGTTTTTAAAATTCATATAGCTGTGCCGTTCTCCGTTGGCACGATCGCACGACTGCAGGGAGTTAGTGAGGTAATTGGAGCGAGTCGCACCTGCACGTGTGGGTGCGATCGTTCATGATTGCCTCATTGGCTTCCTGCTGTGTGTGATTAAGGCGCTGCGCCCACGGAGACGCGCACGGGGATATGTGTGTGTATATATACGGATTGACACCAGAGAAGAGGAGAAATGAAAGTATCAAGGAAAAGAGAAAGCATGAGGTTAAAGGACGGAAAACATCTGGCCACCTGGAAAGTGGAGACACCATGAGCTGGGGCCCCACGAAGGAGCGTTTGGCTGATGCGCTCTGGGGGCTAGTTCACCCCACTAATGTACGAGTGAGTGGGGTGAGCAAGGCAGGTGTCCTCCCGAGGGATCCGAGGAGTGACTACGGGTGCGCGATGGGTGAAGGGAAGAGTGCTGACCTCGACAGTCTGGCAGTGACATCCGAAAGGAGGCCAAGACGGAGGTTGGCAGAAGGAGCTCGTGGCTTTTGGGTCTCCGCCGGCTGAGGGAGCAATGGGTGAGCCAGGGAGAGGGTGACAGAGGTGGGTCAGAGAATAACGAGAGAGAGAGAGAGACTGCTTTTTAACTTCTACTGCATTTAACCTCGGATTTTAAAGGATTTATTTATGGATGACTGTTTTTATCCCCACTAGACACAGGTTTTATGGAATATTTATCGGAACTTTGAACACTGCACTTTTTGTTTTGATAATTGTTTAAATAAAAGTACTTTAGCACTTTTTGAATATATCCCCTGGCTTCATGTGAGATTTGTCCCTATTTGTCAGCTCATCTCGGTGACATTACTGACGGTGTTGGGTTCAGGGCTCCCATAAGGACGTTGGGAGCGTGAAGAGAACCCACATCATCACAGCGGAGCACAATTATGATATTACAGAAACAACAGAAATCTGGCTAAATAAGGTGGGGATGAGTATAACATAGAGGGAAAAATATTTTTAGGAAGGATAGACAAAACAGAAAAGGAGGTGGGAGGACTTTAAATGCAAGTCTTCTTCAATTGGACAATGATCCCATAGGGTAAAGTGACCATAATACAATAAATTTCTCAGTGTTTTGTAAGAATGTGGATTTAAAAACTAAAACTGTTAGGTTTTAGCTTGTTAGGGAAAATTTTGAGCAGATGCAGGAAAGCGTAAGGAGGAGAAGCCATTAAGTGTGGAGACAGTCAAGGAGCAGTGGAACAGGTATAAAAATGTTTTACATATAATGCAGGACAGGTACATACCTAAATTTGGAATTATCAGAAAATTTAAAAAAAAAATCTGCAGTGAGTTAAAAACAGCTGTATAAGGTTTATAAGATTAATAACTCCAATGTGAGTCATAAGGGTGCATGAGAAAATTAGGGCAACCATTAAGAAGGATATAAGGGAGGCTAAAAGGCACTTAGAGAAGAGTATAGCAGGTAAGGCGAAAGAAGACCCAAATAGATTCTTTCAGTATTTCTGTAGTAAAAGAACATTCAAGGAGGAGGTGAAGTACATCAGGAATAGTAAAGGAGAATTATAAAATACAGAGAGTGAAATAGAAGATGCTCTAAACTCAAGCAGGTTATCGAGTACGTATATAAACCCTTGATACATTTTTAGGAAGTCAGTGTGCACTGGGGAAATTCCAAAGGACTGAAAAATAGCAAAAAATAATTCCATTATGTAAAAAGGGTGACCAGACAGATCCAAGCAACTACAGGCCAATAAGCTTAACCTGCATCACAGGTAAATTAATGGAAGAAATTATTAAGGAAAAGATTGAGCAACACATGGTAAGAACAGGAGTTTTACTGAACAGTCAGCATGGGATAAGAAGAGGGAGGTAATTCTTTATCAACATGCTGTAATTCTATGAGGAAGCAACAAAAGAATATGATCAAACTGAAGCATATGATATGATTTATCTTAACTTCCAGTAAGCATTTGATAAGGTGCCACATAAGAGGTTGGGCATAAAACAAAAAAAGATGTGGGAGTTCAGGGTGTTGTTTGTAGATGGGTGCAAAATTGGCTCAGACACTGGAAGAAGAGGTGTAAGGTGCGAGGAACCCAATCAGAATTGGCTGACATTAAGAGTGGTGTTCCACAGGGGTCACTGCTATTTTTAATATATACATACAGTAAATGATTTGGATAGGAATATAAATATTTGCAGATTATACCAACCTAGGTAATAATTTCGAATCTTTTGAATCATTACAGAGGGACTTGGACTGCATACAGACTTTGGCAGATTTGTACCAAATGAAATTTAATGTAAGTAAATATAAAGTATTACATACACAATAGGGGGCCTTAATTACATCTTATGAGAAGGATTTTGGAGTCATAGGGACTCAACACTATCAACTGCAAGACAATGTTCAGAAGCCATTAAGAAGGCTAACAGAATATTAGATTATACAGCACAATATGTAGAGTACAAGTCCAAGGAGGTCTTGTTCAAGCTTTATAATGCACTGGCGAGGTCTCAGCTGGAGTACTGTGTACAGTTTTGGTTTCCAGGATACAAAAAGGGCATAGCAGCACTGGAAATAGTCCAGAGAAAAACGATTAGGTTGATTCCAAGTCAAAAGAGGATTCCAAGGATTCAAGGTATGAATTATGAATTATGAGGAAAGATTAAACTAATTGAGCCTTTTGAGTTTAAGAGGAGACAAAATTCAAATGTTTAAAATTATTAAAGTAATTAGCACAGTGGACCGAGACTTTTATTTTAAAATTAGTTCAACAAAAACATGGCGACACAGTTGGAAAATTGTTATGGGTAAATTTTGCACAAATATTAGAAATTTTTATTTACACAGAGACCTATAGACAAATGGAAGACAGTAGGACTTTAAGGACTTTCAAAACTAGACTTGATGTAATTTTAGAAGAATTGTGTGGATAAGACTGACGTGCTTTGCTGGGATGAATGTTCTAATGCCAAACTTCCAGAAACTTAAGAATGACTTACCGCTAATATTTTGATGATCAATGCCTACATTTGGAAATTTCCATTCTTCTATTTGTAGAGTGGGACACAAGATGTCTGTAAAACAAAAGACATTTTATTAGACATAAAATGTTTCCATTTCAATGTTCTCTTACTACAGCTGTAATTCAAATGTCAAGTGTGAAACCTAAGCTGCTGCTTTTTAGTTTTGGCTTTCCACTTTCTAAATTAAAAAGCTTAATTCAGGAGCTGACACTTTTCATTAATTTTAATTTTTGATTAAAATCAGTTTTTGACTTGATGGAACACTACATATAAGAAACCATCACCGATATATACTATACTTTGAAGCTCTAAAAAGCACCATAATGTCAGCACTTTTTTTGGGCTCAGTAAAGCAAAGGTTAAAAGCAATTGCAGGACCACTAAAAGGTAGCTGGGGAGAAATACAGAAAATCTGAATGAGGATCCAAAATGGACTTTGAGTACTTTAGTAGTAAATTGACAATCAAGAAAAATTAATATTGTATTAGGAATGGTAAGGATGAGCTAATACATACAGAAATACAAAATGCTCTAAATTTGCATTTTTTTGATGTTTTCACATTTGAAGACACAGCAGATAGAAGGAGTATTAAAGAGATACTCAATGATTTGGAAATTACATATACAGAGACATAATGCCTTTGTAGTTTAAAAAAGGCAGACAACATTTACTGACTACTTATACGAAAGTTTGTTGCATCTGTTTTACATCACTGCACAATGAAGAAATCCCTACAAACTGGAAGTTAGCAAAAGTCTCATTACATAAAAAAGTCTGATCCTAGTAAGTATAGGCCAGTAATCTTAGCATGGATGTTTCATGGGTAAATTGATGGAAGTAATTGCTGTATGAAAAAGATCACACACCACATAACAAGAACAGGTGTATTAGGGATGAAAGTTGGTACTGTACTCATGCATGTCTGCAATTCCTTCACAAGGCACAATAATACACAATAAAATCATGAGTAAAAACTAGAGACAGAATATGGCTTACAATGGTGATGCTATAGTACCACAGCAACACATGTTGAAAAGAAAGATCATGTCTAGAAATATGTTTCTGTTTGTGAGGAAGAATTTTAGCATGCAAGTGCAGGAATCATACATATAATTAAAAAAAAAAAAACACACATACCGGCTCGTGTTACTGCCACTTTCACCCCATTATTGAATTTGTGCAAAAATTGTGCATTGTGCTTGTGCATTTTATGACATTAAAATATCGTTACTGATCAAATGAGGTATAATTGTTTAACTTGTATTGTCACACATATGTAAAAGGAGATAAAAAGATAACAAGATTAATCTTTGAAATAGTGTCCGACACAGTCCTGATAAATGAACAGAGGCTTTGTATTCATTCTCTTATTTTAATGAGCACTTCTACAAATATCCTTCAGTCCAAGCATCCATTAATTTTCTAACCAGCATGTACAGTTTAGGCCTAGGGTGACAGAGAGGCCCTAACACACATATAGTTACGCATATAGGACTGCTGGATGTGGGAGGATTGGCTGCACCAACAACAGTTGAAGCAAGTAAACACCAAGGCAAATTCGAATAAAGTGGCTATTTGGCTTGTCTATGATGGCAGCGACATGAGTTGCTCCACTTGTTAATACCAAAATAAATTTTTTTTAGTGTTTTAATGCTTGGGCGGCATGGTGGCGCAGTGGGTAGTGCTGCTGCCTCACAGTTAGGAGACCCGGGTTCGCTTCCCAGGTCCTCTCTGTGTGGAGTTTGCATGTTCTCCCCGTGTCTGCGTGGGTTTCCTCCAGGTGCTCCGGTTTCCTCTCACAGTCCAAAGACATGCAGGTTAGGTGCATTGGCGATTCTAAATTATCCCTAGTGTGTGCTTGGTGTGTGTGTGTGTGCGTGCGCCCTGTGGTTGGCTGGTGCCCTGCCCAGGATTTGTTCCTGCCTTGCGCCCTGTGTTGGCTGGGATTGGCTCCAGCAGACCACCGTGACCCTGTAGTTAGGATATAGCAGGTTGGAAAATGGATGGATGGATGGATGTTTTAATGCTTCAAAGAATAGACATCTCCCTATTAATACAACATGCATTGTCTTAGCAGAGATGCGTAATCACCATAGCACACAATTAATAGAACAAGCTAAACAGCACACTAATTTTACTAATACTAATCTGCAAACACTGAATTTGTGTCATTCATTTGGCTTTTGAAGGCAAACTAATGTTCATTAGTATAGCCCATAAGTAAAAACACACGTTATTAAATGGTACATTGAACAATGTAATACTGTCTCACAGTTATAAAGTTATTAAGTACAGGTAATGACAACCCAGGTAATTTTCTAATTCTGATTTGTACACAGGCATAAGCAATAACAAAGTCTGATCAGTCATATAAGAAACCTTAGAAATAGCAAAACAAAGGCTGTTTAACAGGAGTTCTGAAGTAAAGGATTACTATAAGACTGACAGGTTTGATTATATACAGAAAGCTTCAGAGTTGGGACAAACATAAAAAGAAGATAAATAGATTTGAAAAATTAAAGCACCACAAGTTTCTGATATTTGAAACTTGAATGAAGTTAACTCATATATTAAAAATTACTCTTCAGTAACATTTTTAAGCAGCTAATGATGTAAATATAAAACTCCATAGCAAAATTTACAAACTTAATGGAGCGGTTCTTTGACAAACCAGAATTTAAAAGCATGTTGATACAAAAATGGTTTTAAAGAGTTTGTTTAAAAGTAAATATCAGAGTTGCATTTAATTTCAATGGGTTGTATATAGTTGCGTGGATCGTCGTAGGCTGATGAAACTCTGACAATCATCAGCTAAAGGGGACATTCCAATCTGACGATCATCAATAATGGATCTCGAAAGCAACACCAAGGAGGGCAAGATTGTGTTAGAACAAAAAAAAAAAGTTAAGAAACAAAGACAAACACAGCCACATGGAATAATTTACTTAATAGTATGGTACACATTATTACTTTGGGGGTTTTCCATACTTACATACAATACTTGATGTTATTCTACAGAAATTGGATGAAATTAGATGAACTGCCTGGCAAGTTTTGCTGGGATAAATGACCTGTTCTCATCAAAATTGTTTTAATGTTCTTAAAGAAAATCCTCTGAAATGAGGCAGTGGAATTAGACTAAAAACATATAAAAGATAAAAAAAAATTGTAAAATGTTTGAATTTATATATTTAATATTCATTAATACATAAGTTTTCTAATCTGCTTGTTGAGATCAAGGTCATAGTGGGAGCCAGTACCTATCCTTGTGGCACTGCACACAGGGTGGGGACCAGCCCTGGATCAAAAGTCTTAAAAATGGTGACAGAGATTATGTTTTGGAAAAGCTATCATCAGCACAAATTAATTTAATTCTTAACATGATTTAATAAAACATGAGTAATAATGTGGAATACAAATTGAACTGCAATGTGTAACATTTTAAAACATAGCCAAATCCAAAACATTAAACTAACATTGCCTAGGTATCAGGATATGTTTGTGTTCTTAATTTTTGGCACATGCATGTGTTCAAAAACAGACAATTCCACACTCATTGTGAAGCCTTTGGAAAGTTATTTAACTTGCCTGTGCTACAATCATAAGAAATACATGTAAATTAGTGTATCACCAGTCTGCATGGGTAAAGCAAATTGAGATGGGGTTTGCTACAGAAAAGTACTGTCTATGTCTCCCTTGTCTATATCGGTTTTCCAGCAGATACACTAGTTCTGGGTTCATCCAGAAGGTGTTTAATTTACATTATGGTTTGTTTTTGCCTTGTCCTTGTTGATATCTAGATAGATTTCAGCCTCCCTGTGACTTTTAATTGAGTAAGCAGGTTAGAAAATGGATGAATAGAATTGTAAACCTGTTTGCAAAAGGGTAGCATAAATAATATTGATAAGAATTTTGTCACTATTTTAAAAATAAATGCTAAATTCTTCAATTATCCCAATTGCTGTTTTTTTTTTTTTTTTTTTTTTTACAGTCTTTCGTAAGTGACTCAGTGGGATCCAAAGCAAAAGAAATAATTTCTGGCTACCACCACATTCACTCTAAATTGTCTCCTGGCTTCACTAGCTGACAGAGGCAGAATTAACTGTGGCAAATGACCCATTTATGTGCCTTTGTATTATTATTAATCAAGAAAAATCCAAACTACAGGTGAAAGAAAAGTTGTTGCATTCTCCATTGCTGACATCCACACATGTATATTATAGCTTCACCTTCATGTAGCAGTCCACAATGACAGACCTAGCCGTAAAGAGTATTATTTCTTTCATTCTTCTCCACCATATTATAATATAACATGCTCTGCTAGCAGTCACTTCAAAAATGCAAAACAAAAATTAACAATGAAATTTTTACAGAGAACAGATATTTGTTATGTTCAGTGATATGTATAGTTCTTAAAACTTTGACTTTTTAAATGATCATTGATTCAGTCTTTCTATAATAACTACAGTCCTAACACAGCATTAGAGATACAGCTGTGGAATATAAAATTAGACAGTCCATCATATTCTTCTTTTCCTTACAATGGTGCATGTTTTTCATGCACGACAGAACCATCCCATCTGCTCAATGAAGCAAGTAAAATACTCATGACAGACAATGCTCGCTTAACTACCAGGATTGAAAAAACAAAAGTCCTAAATCAAAAGTGATGAAGCAGCTTAGCGTGTCGTCACATACATTTTAAAATATGTCACTCAAACTCCTGCCATGCGTCAGACACCCGTTGACATGAGGACCTGTAGATTATTAACCAATGACATTTCAATGTTTTCCTAAAAGCAGCAGCCTTTAAATTTCATAAGCCTTTATATAACGACTCTGTGTTAATGAATGCACAGTGAAATGGTTTGGATTTCCCTTTTTTCTGCTGAGAAAAGTCTATGGGGCACTCCTAAAGTAGTGGATATGTGATTTTTTTGAGGTGGTCATTAAATGGTTAATTGATTTAATAGTTAAATAGAAACTGTAAAAATGAAAAAAGAATAAATATTTAACAATTTTCCTAATAAGTGATCTTGAGACAAAATACCAAAAATTTAACACTGAACAACTGATGTTATATTGTGTTTGCAGTACACTAAATGTTTTATGAATCTAACAGCCCATCTTCACATCCATATTACCAATTTGCAACACATGTGTGTGTGAAATAAAAATATCTTAAAGAATAAAAATATACTTTGAAGAACTATTACAAAAATATTAAACACTTCTTAGTATGAGAAAAACTGTAATTATATTATGATTCACTGCTTTCAAAATACCAAAATTATTAAAAACATCCACCCTCCCCAAAAAACAAAGGGTATGCTTGATGATGGCACCCCCTGAAATAGTAAAACTATCTGATTTCAAAGTTACTATACAAAGCCTTGCTGAAATGATCAAAACATATTAGAATCCCTAAAGAATTTTACAAAATAATCTAATCCACAATTAAAGTCCTCAATTTCAAATCAATATTAAAATTCATCCTCTGACTAACCACAGCTATCGTCCAAGCCCAAAAATTAAAGAATTCCAAAGCTTGTAAATAGATTCTTTTCTGAATTGTTTTCTTGCTGCTATTGAGCTTAACCAGTACAAATTTAGGTTGTGAGAAAAAATGCAGAATATTAAGGATGAGAACTGAGAAAACCCATGCGTTTAAATTCAGATCAGTGGTGTTTTGAGGCAACGAACGTTTTTCAGATCAGAGAGAGTATCACCTCCTGTTTCCAGGTTAGAAATAGAGCAATCATTTATTAGAATAAGTCTTATTTGAAAAATAAAATAATATGTTATCAAGTAAATTTGTGTATCTCTTCACAAGCGGTTAATAAAGCCTTTGATTTACATTTTATTGTTTACGATCAGTAAACTTCTGAGGGGACATGTTGCATTTTGTTATGTAGGTCATGCATCCAGAGCTCAGGAAACATGGTCTGGACCATGTTCTGGAGAGTGTAATATATACAGTGGAATCTCGGGTCACAAACATCTCAGACCCCATACAAATCGGGTTACAACCAAAAAGTTCGCAAAACTTTTGCATCTATTCACGACCACACACTCAGGTGACGAACAAGCCAGTTTCCCTTCCGGTTCGTACATGCCAATGATTTCTGCATGTGTTCAGTCTCTCCCTGTGCATTCCCTGTGCAGCGAGCGAGCGAGAGAGAGAGCGCAAGCAAGAGAAAGAGAGCGCTAGCGAGCGAGCAAGAGAGAGAGAGAGCGCGAGCGAGCAAGAGAGAGAGAGAGCGCGAGCGAGCGAGCAAGAGAGAGAGAGAGCGCGAGCGAGCGAGCAAGAGAGAGAGAGAGAGAGCGTGAGTGAGCGAGAGAGAGAGAGTGCGAGCGAGAGAGAGAGAGAGAGAAGGCAGTTAAAGAATGCACCGGGCTTATTTTTAAAGAGACTGATTCGAGCATTGTTTTAACCTCGTTGCATTTAATGAAGACTTTTTTCTATTGGATTTTAACCTCCACTTCACTTCTGTTTACTCACTTCTGCGATCAGTTCGTAGCGTGCATTGTTGCAATGTTACTTTTCCTGGTTGTTTATTAAATTATGGATTTTTCAAATGTTCATTTTTTTCCCTGTGCTTAAAACTCATTAAAAAAGTGTTTTTAGTGAGCGGTTCGTAGTGCTATAGCGCGAACTCTTGCAATGTTAGTTTTTTCTGTTGTTCAAGGTTTTCTCAGGGTTATTCATTGTTTTTACATTTAGTTTACTACTATACTGTGCATTCTATGGTGTAATTAACTATATTTGTGCTTAAAAATCTTAAAAAAAAATATTTACATACAGTTCGTACAGTCTGGAATGGATTAATTGTATTTACATATAATCCCATGGGAGAAATTACTTCAGGTCACGACCAAATCGGGTTGTGACGCGAGGTTCCACTGTATATACAGTAATCCCTCGCTATATCGCGCTTCGACTTTCGCAGCTTCACTCTATTTTATATGTAAGCATATTTAAATATATATCGCGGATTTTTTGCTGGTTCGCAGATTTCTGCGGACAATGGGTCTTTTAATTTCTGGTACATGCTTCCTCAGTTGGTTTGCCCAGTTGATTTCATACAAGGGACGCTATTGGCAGATGGCTGAGAAGCTACCCAACCAGAGCGCGTATTACCTATTAAATAAAACTCCTCAAATATATTGTGAGCACGGGGGCTGTTCGCACCCCTAGAAGATACGGCCGCTCCTCAAAAAACGCTGAAAGATTACCTTCACATTGCTCTTTTCCTTGCTGGGCTGAAATGTGGCTGCTTTGTCAAGCGATATGCTTCCTGCATGGTGCTTCGCATGCTTAAAAGATCAAACAGCATGTATTGATTTTTGATTGTTTGCCTTTCTCTCTCTCTCTCTTTTGCTCTGACATTCTCTGCTCCTGACGGAGGGGGTGTGAGCAGGGGGGCTGTTCGTACCCCTAGAAAATACGGATGCTCATCTAAAAATGCTGAAAGATTATCTTCATGTTGCTCCCTTTCTTGCAGCTGGTTTGTCAAGCGATATGCTTCCTGCATGGTGCTTTGCATACTTAAAAGCTCGAACGGCACGTATTGATTTTTAATTGTTTGTTTTTCTCTGTCTCTCTCTCTCACTCTCTCTGACATTCTCTGCTCCTGACGGAGGGGATGTGAGCAGGGGGGCTGTTTGCACCACTAGACGATACGGACGCTCCTCTAAAAAAATGCTGAAAGGCTACCTTTACATTGCTCCCTTCCTGGCAGCTGCGTTGTCCGGTGGTGCTTCGCATACTTAAAAGCCCAAACAGCCCTATTGATTTCTGATTGTTTGCTTTTATCTCTCTCTGACATTCTCTGCTCCTGACGCGCCCTCCTTTGAAGAGGAAGATATGTTTGCATTCTTTTAATTGTGAGACGGAACTGTCATCTCTGTCTTGTTATGGAGCACAGTTTAAACTTTTGAAAAAGAGACAAATGTTTGTTTGCAGTGTTTGAATAACGTTCCTGTCTCTCTACAACCTCCTCTGTTTCTGTGCAAATCTGTGACCCAAGCATGACAATATAAAAATAACCATATAAACATATGGTTTGTACTTCGCGGATTTTCACCTTTCGCGGGGGGTTCTGGAACGCAACACTCGCGATCGAAGAGGGATTACTGTATATATATATATACAGGTGGCGCAGTGGTAGTGCTGCTGCTTTGCAGTAAGGAGACTGTGGAAGATTGTGGGTTCGGTTCCTCCCTGTGTGGATAGCGCTTTGAGTACTGAGAACAGCGCTATATAAATTGAATGAATTATTATTATTATTATTATATATATATCTTTGTGACAAAGTGAATATAGCAGATTGGATGGTTCATCGCAGATTTGCTATATAATACAAAAAACCTAATCTGTTTTAAAGAATGATTTTAAATGTGATTATATTACAAAAGGCACAATACTATAACTACATCTAGACTAGCCTTGCGTAAAAATATAGATTTTCCAATTAATAGTTATTGTTCGTTTTGTTATTGTTCGTTTAAGTGATTCAATATTAATTCTTAAAGTCTCAAAATCGTTCTCATGAACCTCTATCCTACGCAATTAATATATGTAGATTTTTGCTCATCTTCATTTTTAGTGTCCTATCCAGTAAATGTCGGTAATACAGCAGTTAAGGCTTTCTATGGAAAAAGCATTTTACTACCTCACTTAAAATTATGTGTCCTCCTCAACTGAAATTAGTCCCTACACTCTAATCAAATGTGTGGACTTACTACGGATTCAAACAGTATGTTCGTAAAGAACAACTGGATAAAAGCAAATCCATACGTAAGCTATGTAACTCAGAAGTTAAGTATTGTTGTAACACAACAAATCTGAGAAATAATTTTTCACGACATCACCCATAAATGTAATGTCAGCCGATATCCAAACAAGAAGAGCCTAAACAATCTGCATTGGAAGCGGGTTTAGCTCCAAGCTTCCAATTAATTTGCCTAGTCCCCAAAAAATAGCAGAATTTATAGTAGTCTTAAGTATAAAGATAAAAGACCCTACACTGCTGCTGAAAATGTGGGCTTCTAGTAAGTGATACAGGTTTTGTAACTGACGCATGCTGTACCAACCAGAAAGCAAATGAGTGAAGCTATAGTACCTAGGGTCTAAGAAGATCTTATGCAAAGCATTTCCACATCTCTCATGTCACTAAATTAAAAATGACTGGGCAACTGTAGTGGGTGTATTGCAGACAAGAGTGCTGAATACTAGTTACACCGGGAGCAACCTTGCTGCTGAGATGGCTGGCTGTTGTTCCAAAATCCTTTCTAACATTTCCAATACACTACTCCATCAAGGGACCATATCAAGCCCAAGTTTGTGTGTTGGCAAATCCAATAAACATTGCTTCTCTTTAATCACATGGCTAGCCATACTGATACAGTGGAAAAGTTTGCAACGTAGTTTAACCAGCTGAGCAAGAGCGCAATTGTAGGAATTTTCAGAGCAGCATGCAATACCAAAGAAAGTGTGTGCGCAAAGCAGCCAACTTGAAGTAGCTCCAAAAGCTTTATCACACAGATCATGTTAGCTACATTGTTTGTCACAATGGCTAGTTCTTTGTCTTTAATGTTCCATTCATCCAACACCGCTGTCAAGATCTAGATCCTCATTTTCAAATGATTCCTTTATGTCTGAAGAGGAACTGCAAGGAGACATTTTTGAGACAAATGAAAGTGACTGCTACATGTGAGCAACTGAAGAGTCCTCCCACTGTATCTTTAATTTCAACTAATTCAAGATTATTTTGAATGTCTAATAGGGGAATAAACTTGGCTAACAGTTTAATTGAAGGGTGTCTACACTGAGATTCATAACACCTGAATAGGTTACTGAATAATTAATATTTATTATTTAAAAGGCAACATTTAATTGATTTTATATTATTATTATTCACAAGATGATACAGATGTTTAATAAAGTAAATTTCATTGCACTGTATTAAAACAAGGAGGACTCTGATATGGCGATGCATTTAAGTTAAAATATGGTGAATTTTGAATGAGTGCAGTGGTTTTTTTTTTTTAAAAAAACAGCAATAATATTTTGTCCCACAACTGTTCATTACTAATAAAGTATTGCTTCTTAAATGTCATTCCATGCTTATGCTTATGTTATGACGTTCCTATGTAGACAACCTTCAAATAAAGTTTTTTCAACTGGAGCATTGGAAGGTGAAGTGACTTGCTCATGGTCAGAAAGTGTCAATAGCAGGATTTGAACCCACAGCGTCAAGAGTCTGAAGTCTTAAACAATACACCACAATGCCTGCCAATAACATTAGCCCTTGGTAGAAAACAAACTACAAATTTTATATACAGAAAAGTATTTTGCTAGTTACATAGTACTTCTGATATACCCGATTAACCAAAGGCACCATAAATGAGGCCCATTGTCTTATGAAATTTTCGGGTAGCACAGCTAGTATTAACTATTATTATTTAAGATGTACTGATTTAACATACACAAGTACAGTCGACCCTTGATATACGACCGCCCTGACATGTGAACAACTTGATTTATGACCAAAATTTTTGTTTTGATTTACGACCAACATCTTGCGTTACGACCTGAATGTGGTCACGTGTATCCGGGGTTCAAACTGTAGCACACAGGAAAAAAAAAATCTTTAGGACCCCCAGGGTCCAAAATTTAGGGTACCAAAGTAGTCTATCATGTCTGTATGGTCCAAATAGGTCAAAGGGTGCAGGGTCCTAAAGGATACATACAGACAGATAGACGATCAATTTTACATAATCTAATCTAATCTAATCTAATATAAAGCTGGGCAATATATTGAATTTATAAAAAATATTGACATATTTTCATGTGAGATGCAGGATGACACAATATCATTTATATCGAGTCTATGTTGCGTTAAAATCATTCTCGAACAGCCACCAGTTCACCTTTCGCTTCTCCCCGTTTGTTTCTCGCACAATTTCACCCTGCCCTACCTCTTTCCTTCTCTGAACACAACTCATTCCACCCCCAACGCTTCACTTGGTAAGTCCTGCAGGCAGTGACAAGATGGAGATGGATAAAGACACAAAGGAAGCCATCGAAGAAGAGCTGGTTGGTAAAAAGAAGAACAATGGCTCAATTATTTGGAGATGGCTCAGGTTCAAAGTGTCAGATGAGTAGCTTCGAGTGTTAATAATCTTTTCCATCATTTATAATAGCACCATAAAGTGCAGTGCGAAAAGTGTGTGAAAATGTGAGCTACACCCTAGACCATGAAGACTTCCCAGGCTCCTGCCCCGAAACAAACCATGTTGCAAAACTCATAAACCCGTGCTGTGCCTTTTAAGAGAAAAAGTGAGAAGTGGGACAACATTACTAAAGCAGTGGCTTATAATATCGTTGATTTTTTTCCCTTTTCTTTCAGGGCTGAATATTTTTCCAAAAAACTTTGAAAAGCACATAAAGCAATAGTTTCTCACATAAATCAACATAAAACGTTTGTTGCTGCATGCAGTGTGCTGTTACTGCATGTCAGAGATCTGGCAGCAGCAACTGCAGCGGCTGGGCACGTCAGCTGGGGATTGATGAGCTGATGCCAGTTTCCTCACTTTCGTTTCAGATCTCGATCTCCAGGTCACTTGCACCAAATCATAGTTCAACAAGTCAGAGTCCAATTCAAAATAATAAAATATGCACAAAATGTCATTCAATGAGTATTTTGCTTTGCACATTCGCTTCACTCTCTCACCCGATGTCGATGCCATTCTAGATGTTGTTTACTCTATGCTACTCACACATGCAGGGATTCAACATCAAATCAATGAGTCTAACAGTCTTCCAAGCAAAGAGGGTCTACCTATAATGTAACGGTGAGATTAAACAACATTTGTAGCTTTTTTTCGCCCTCTGCCCACCCCTAAAAGAGTTAAGTAAAATGTTATATTGAACCACTTACAGAGCTAAATATGACTATTGACCTCAGGATAATCTATTTGAAATATACCACTACCACTTATGAAATTGAAACTTTGTTACATAAACTATCAGCCCTATTGGAGTATGTGTGTGCATATGTTAGACTAAGGATTGTGACAGTGAATGAGAGCCCCAGCTAAGAAGAGACAGGAAATGGAAGGGGAGCATGCGCTGTGTACAGTGTGTGGCCGTACCTGTCACACATGATGTGCAACAGATAATGTCTCAGCACCACAAAGGTTTTCATAGCGGCTGGAGTGTCAATTCTGCCACCAACCCCCAATTTTTTCTTGCAAGTTAGAGGGCCGCTTGCTGGGCCGGATCCAGGTTAACGTCATACCCAGGACGAAGCAATATCGGTTAAGGGTCTTGCTCAAGTACCCAAAGAAGTGTTCCGGCCGTTTCAAGATTCAACTGCTAGCAAATCCTTACCACCAGAGCCACCATGGTTGTATTTTAAATTCAGAAGTGTTTGAGATTGAAAAGGCCTAAAAATATACATCTGTTTCACTCATTTGCTGGTGATTTTACCAAAATGGTTTAACTAAAACTATTTGTAGGTTACACATTACACAACACAGTTTACAAATGCAGCTAAATCTTATACATCCCTACTAAACATAGATGGATGTTAATTTGCCTTTGAGTGATCTGCCTCTTTACATAAAAATATGATTTTAAAACTTTTTATTTTGTGTGTAACAGGACATGGTATGGATGATGCCCGCATCACCTGGGCCATTTCTCTGTGTAAGAAAGCTGTGACTTGTTTTGTTTTGTCAGTTGTTACATGTTTTATTATTTGCACAAAGTTGTAGATGTTTGTACGGGACTACACACCAGAGGAAGCACTTTGGTAAAGCTGTGGAAACCTACTTTTTAAAGAGCAAGTCGGCCTTTTGATATTTTTGCTCTGTATCTTTTCTGTTTACATTTTCTTAATTGCACAGCTGTGAGTCTTTTGATATGCAGGAAAAGAACATTATTTTATTTTATTCGTGGAGTTTTATTATTTATTATATGCCGATAGTTTATTTTTGAGCCATTTCTCATGTACATCTAAAGTTGTATGTTAATAAAAGTGCCTGTGTGACATTTGCGACATGTGGCTTGTACTCAGAACTGTCTTTTTGTTATTACTTTAAGGGAAGAAAAAAAATCGAGATATATATCGTATATTGCCATTTAGCTAAAAAATATCAAGATATGATTTTTGGTCCATATCGCCCAGCCATAATATAATATAATACTAGGGGGCTTAGCCCCCTGCTCGCTTCGCTCGCCAACCCCCGTGTTTGGTTTTCCGGATACACACTTTTAAGATTTTTTTTTCTTTGAATTGTTGCTATTTCATTGGTTTCACTTTTATTTCAGAACTTCTGTAAAAAAAAATTTTGTAATCTTGCGAGTCCCAATATGCTGAATCTTTTTAATGAGGTCAGGATATGTTTCTCTGTTTGGAATTTCAGCACAGACAAAACAATCTAAATCATCAGCAGTTAATATTTTTTTTTACAAAGTAAAAAAGTAAGTAGAGTTCTGCATTGGACTCCTGTCTGTAAAGTCGTGCTATTTTCCTCTTACAGTTCAAAAAGTACATGGGGTTACCAAGGTGACACCCCAGCTTTTGTCTAGGTTTTTGTACATGGGCTAGACAGAACGTTTTTGACTCCTGGGGTAAATGTAGCTTTTTAAATAAGCAGACAGATAATTATATATACATTAACAAAGTAACCAATAAATGCATGTGCGGTAAACTCCATTTTTGAAATTCTCAAGATTCTTTATTTGTCACATGCATGGTTTCATAACTCAGGCACCGCCGAGAGTGGCAGCCTTTTCAGCAGCTCCGTGTACGACTTTATTTTTCTACTTTTCTACTTTTATTTTTTCTACTTTTATTTTTCTCTTTTTTATTGATCACTCCTATCACTTTATTTTATGTGGATTAGTTCCCTGGCCACACTTACTTTTACAACGTGGGCATGGATTTTTACACGCCGAGACTCGTCTATTCAAGTACTCAACTTCGAGCGCTGAGAACAAATGCCAGTGCCAGTGTGGTTCCCAACGAGGTAAGAAGGTGGTATTGTGGCAGCAGAGCCGGCACTAAGCTAAAAATGAAGCGGCTTGCGAGAAAGTGGTGTTTTAAGCCTTCGGTGCCTTCTGTGATCATAGGAAATGTAAACTCAATATCAAATAAGATCGATGAACTGGCTGCGCTGGTGAAAAATGTCAGAACCTACAGAGAATGCAGTTTGTTGTGCTTTTGTGAAACGTGGCTAACTACCACCATCCCAGATGCTAACGTGGAGCTACCCGGGTTTAGCACAGTTAGAGCAGACAGAGATGCAAGTACATGCGGGAAGCACAAAGGTGGAAGTCTAGCTCTCTATGTCAATACACGGTGGTGTAACTCTGGACATGTTAACGTCAAAGTCTCCACTTGCTGCAGGGACATCGAACTGTTGACCGTAAGTTTGCGTCCCTATTACTTGCCCAGAGAGTTTGGAAACGTCATTGTTGTTATTGTTTACATCCAGGAGAAAGCTGGAGCAGAAGTCACAGAATAATAGCATGAAGGAAGTGTGGGATGGGATGAAGATTATCACTGGATGCAGCTCGAAGCAGGGAGCCACCATCGAGAGAGACGTGAAGAGAGAAAACCAAATGAACAACTTCTTTAACAGGTTTGACCACCCTAACCCACTCTCACTCCCACCTCGGAGTACTGCACCCTCCACCCATCCTTCTGCTGATATCAGCATAGGAGAGACATCCCCACCCACAATTACAACAGCGCAGTTGAGCAGAGAGCTGAGGAGACTTCGTGCCAGCAAAGCAGCGGGTCCAGATGGAGTATTGCCACGACTGTTGAAGGTCTGTGCTGAAGGTCTACAGCGCATCTTCAACCTGAGCCTGGAACAGGGGAGAGTCCCAAGGCTTTAGAAAACATCTTGCATTACCCCAGTCCCAAAGGTATCACAACCTAATGAGCTGAATGACTTCTGGCCTGTTGCTCTGACGTCACACGTGATGAAGACCATGGAGAGGCTGCTGCTTCACCACCTGAGGCCACAGGTTCAACACGCCCTCGACCCTCTGCAATTCGCATATCAGGAGAAGGTGGGAGCAGAGGATGCCATCATCTATATGCTACACCGATCCTTCTCCCATTTGGACAGAGGCAGTGGTGCTGTAAGAATTATGTTTCTAGACTTCTCTAGCGCCTTCAACACAATCCAACCTCTGCTACTTAGGGACAAGCTGACAGAGATGGGAGTAGATTCAAACCTGGTGGCATGGATCGTGGACTATCTTAAAGACAGACCTCAGTATGTGCGTCTCGGGAACTGCACATCTGACATTGTGGTCAGCAACACAGGAGCGCCACAGGGGACTTTTCAGCCTATATACATCGGACTTCCAATACAACTCGGGAGTCCTGCCATCTGCAAAAGTTCACTGATGACACTGCTATCGTGGGCTGCATCAGGAGTGGGCAGGAGGAGGAGTATAGGGACCTAATCAAGGACTTTGTTAAGTGGTGCGCCTCAAACCACCTACACCTGAACACCAGCAAAACCAAGGAGCTGGTGGTGGATTTTAGGAGGCCCAGACCCCTCATGAACCCCGTGATCATCAGAGGTGACTGTGTGCAGAGGGTGCAGACCTATAAATACCTGGGAGTGTAGTTGGATGATAAATTAGACTGGACTGCCAATACTGATGCTCTGTGTAAGAAAGGACAGAGCCGGTTATACTTCCTTAGAAGGCTGGCGTCCTTCAACATCTGCAATAAGATGCTGCAGATGTTCTATCGGATGGTTGTGGTGAGTGCCCTCTTCTACGCAGTGGTGTACTGGGGAGGCAGCATAAAGAAGAGGGACGCCTCATGCCTGGACAAACTGGTGAGGAAGGCAGGCTCTATTGTTGACATGGAGCTGGACAACTTGACATCTGTGGCAGAGCAACGGGCGCTCAGCAGGCTCCTATCAATTATGGAGAATCCACTGCATCCACTAAACAGTGTCATCTCCAGACAGAAGAGCAGCTTCAGTGACAGACTGCTGTCAATGTCCTACTCCACTGACAGACTGAGAAGATCGTTCCTCCCCCAAACTATGTGACTCTTCAGTTCCACCTGGGGGGGTAAACATTAACATTATTCAAAGTTATTGTCTGTTTTTACCTGCATTTTTATTACTCTTTAATTTAATATTGTTTTTTGTATCAGTATGCTGCTGCTGGAGTATGTGAATTTCCCCTTGGGATTAATAAAGTATCTATCTATCTATCTATCTATCTATCTATCTATCTATCTATCTATCTATCTATCTATCTATCTATCTATCTATCTATCTATCTATCTAGTTATACATGACAACACACAGTGAAATGCATGCTGATCCGCTTATTAAAAACTGTGCAAAGTTAGAAGAATATCAGTTAGATTAACAAAAAGTCATAGATTGAAAGATAAGAGTATAGTAGAACATAATAAATAAGTAAAATTATGTGAATTAAGTGTTACGGTGCAATAGTGTAGTAATTATTGTGCAAAACCAAAGTTAGACTTTTGCATAGTTAAATGAGGCAGTTTGTTTGTTTGCGCTACTGCAATCTTTACTTTCTTTTTTTATACTTTCTAATTTTCCTACTTTCATATCCTTTAACTTTCTCCACATGTGTATAGCACCAACGTTTTTTTTTTTTTTTGAGCCTTTCTAATTTCCCTGGTTTCATAGTCTCTAACCTGCTCTGCATGTGTTTAGCGCCAACGTTTGTAAACATCTTTATGAAGTTCTTCTTTGTCTTTTACTCATTGTCTTTTAATTCTGAGCCAGATTAGATGGGCTTTTTTTTCAATTCCACTTGTTCCGGGCTGATAATCCATCCATCCATCCATTTTCCAACCCGCTGAATCCGAACACAGGGTCACGGGGGTCTGCTGGAGCCAATCCCAGCCA
This sequence comes from Erpetoichthys calabaricus, assembly GCF_900747795.2. NCBI lineage: Eukaryota > Metazoa > Chordata > Cladistia > Polypteriformes > Polypteridae > Erpetoichthys > Erpetoichthys calabaricus. The sequence goes on from NC_041407.2 coordinate 47,912,532, forward strand.
ACACAGGGCACAAGGCAGGAACCAATCCCGGGCAGGGTGCCAACCCACCGCAGGACAGGGCTGATAATTACTTTCCTTATTTTCTGAATTTGCACCTCGATTATTCTTTTCTGCTCTTTTTTCTGTCCAACGCATTTGAGTCTCTTTTCTCCGCGCTGCTTTCTTCTTCGCTTAGATGTCGTCATTTTATAACGTACTGTCCTTATACGTTTTATCTGCGCTGAGAGCCCTGGATCTGTGTGTGCTCAAACCCTTCACAAGACTGAATGTTTTGCTGCCTATTGTCCTATTTGATAGATTGTAAATAGGGCATGTCTTTGGTCTCGCGGGTCTTTACAATGTCTTCCAAGAAGATCATGTATCGTAGACTTGCTTTTTGCTTTCCAGAACAGGATTTTTTTTTATAATATAATATAATATAATATAATATAATATAATATAATATAATATAATATAATATAATATAATATAATATAATGGCCACACTACCTGTTGAAGACAGGTAATAAAGTAATTAAAAAAATCTGTGCTGTCTTTTGCCCTATGTGTACCAACAGCACCTTTCTGTATATCTAAATGTGTTTAAATGTCTCTCCACTGGTGCTACCTCTCAAGCGAGTTCCTGTAAAGAGAGTTTATTTATCAAACTGTCTTTATTTTTGAGGCAACTTTCTCACCTCCTGACTGCTTTTGTACTTCCTGTCTTTGAAGGCAATTCAATTTATCCTTCCCATTTGTCTAACACTTCCTCTTCAGTAAGTAAGTAAGTAAAAATGTATAAAGTGCCTATCACAGGCAAAAGCTTATCCCAATTTATTCCCTTTAGACTTTGTCACATCTGTTCAAAATTTGCCCCAACTAAGTTAATCTTAACAGTCTTTGCATCTGTGGTCTTCCAAAACACTGAAAAAATTGTTATATTATAGTCACTTGACCCTAGCAATTCAATCACTTTACACCCTCAATTTTTTCCTGGTTATTATAAAATGCTAAATACTAAACCTCTGTGTTGGTTCTTTAACATATTGTGTTACAAAACAGTCACCAATTGCATTGATAAACTCCTGCTCTTGTATTCCAATATTTGCAAAGTTAGTCAAGCTAATATTCAGGTTTAAACAACACCCATGACTATAATTTCCCCCTGTAAAGTGTCCCTTTTAATATTATTAAAAAGATTTGTGTTGAAATTACTTTCTGCATTGAGATGTCTATAACTCCTAAAAAAAGTCCCCTTTTCCAACTACTTTCCAGACAAATCTAGATGTTCTGACTAAGATGTGGCTCATCACCCAACTAAAACAGTGAATGCAATATAAAACAGTAAAGAAAGTTATTTTACACAGTTCTCAGTCATCCAAAACATGGATAAGCATAGCATGCCAGAAGCAGCTACAAAGGAACAAACTTAACATAAATCTTTCTCTTAAATGCACTCTTCACCTGCAAACTTTTTCAGAAGAAAAATGGCTGCTTGTCAAACATTTTCTCCTGATCTTTCATGACTGTGACAAAGATCAGTGTTATCAGTACACAATTTGGGTGTATTGTGAAAAGCTCAAGGGGAAAATCCCTTCCTGCAATCAAGCTGCAAAGTCTTTCAAATATGAAATGTGGAAATAATACATATGAAAACAGAGAACCTTTAGAGTATATTTTAAACTTTATACTTGAAAACTAACACTTCCATAATCTGAATATGGCAGCAACACTTAACTGTAGTCAAACTACTCCAAAAACACTAGCATTCTATGTTCATATTGTACAATACAAATGATTCCTCTATATTATAACATGTTTGCCTACATTCATGAAAATAAGTTGGTCAGGGAAGCCAGTCAGGACATGGCAAAATCATTGAACTACTGAAAAATATTTTCAGCCTCTTTATCCAAGTTAAGCTATTACAAACTCAAGATTAAGTAAACTTCAAGGTCAAATTAAAAACATTTAACTTAAATTTTCTAACATAAAAAATGTCACTCGTATTTCCTCTATATTCTTCAAACCATATGAGTCAAATGTTGCCTAAGACTTCCATTCATCCATCCATTATTGAGCCCATCTAAACCAGTTCAGGGTCAAAGGGGCTAAAAGCCCATACCAGCAGTATTAAGCAGCAAGCAGAAGCTAAACCGGGATATGGTGCAAAACCATTAAACCTCACACTCACTCATATTGAGCCAAGCTGCACAGTGGCAAAAATCACCAGTACCTTACCTCATGTGGTGACATACATTATTGGGGAGATCTTCATTATATTGTTAGATATATAAAAGGCAGAATATTTATTCATGACATTCACTATTCCAAGGCAACCTGAATACTTTATAATGAAATATATTTGCAGATACTAATACATCAAATTAGGCAAGATATGGCAAGATTCCTCTATGTGTGTTTTTCATCAGAATACACTGGTACACTCAAGAATAGAAAACATCTAAATCAAACAGTGTCTTTGTACTACTCCCTGAGCCAGGTGTAACACAGAGGCTAGGAACACTTACAAACCCAGGTCATGGGAACTGCTGATACCTCAAAGCATGTTTGTCTTTTATCCCAGGTGAGAATTGTAATTCAACCACAGAAAGACATACCACGGAGGGACAGTGAACTGCCAGGGCACATGGATAGTTCAGTGAGGTCATTGAGGCCAACAAACAGCTCGGCTACTTCAAGTCACATGACCTCAAGACAGCCTTTAAAAAGAATGCAGGATAGCTGTGCGGGGAACAATCTTTTCCATAAGTCTACCCAAAGCAACAAAGGACAACAAAGTAACAAAAAGTAAATCTCAAGTCACATTTAAAATAAGAAAACTAAAGTTGTTGTTCTGAAGTTTACAAATTACCTTTCATAAAAGCCTTTAAAACATTTAAAGTCATCCCAATCCCAATACAGTATATAAATACTGTTAAAAGCAAACACAGTAAAATTAATTATGGTGGGCAATTGATCCATGGAATTGTTAAAAAAAAACTTTTACTATACAACTTACAGCAATTCCTTTTTTAGTCACTGTCAAAATAATTTCCTTGAGCTGCAATACACTTTTGCAAGCACTTTTTCCATTCCTGTTAAAATTTCCTACACGAATAATGGATGAATCTTTTGTTACTACTGTATATTCACAGCCTTCAGCCACACCAACTCAGTGCAACGTCACTGTTTAACAGTTTGATGACAGGGATATTCTACATTAATAAGTCAGTTAATGTCGGATAACACAATCTTCATTGTCTTGATGTTCAATATGATCTGACATCATTTTCTCAACATGACAAAAAATTGCAGAAGTCAAGCACACAAAGGTAGAATAAATGTCAGAAACATGCATCTCAATCAGCTCAGCAAAATACCACTCAGAGGCCTGATTAACAAGGCTATAGGCATGTAAAATATAACAGCATAATTGATAACCACACCCTACTCCCATGTTATTCACAAATTCCAGGAACTTTTGTGTTCCCCCTCTTAACTAAAAAGTGTAACAAAAAATTAATGTGAAACATTTAAGAATAAGAAAATAATGCAGCTATAATTTCTTTGTTCTAAATATGTTGTCTTACTTTATGGTGTAACGTTTTAATTACAAGTATCATTTGTCTAAATGTAAATAGTTTATTGCAGGGGTCCCTAACCTTTTTAAGCCAAGACACCCCAAAAAGGCCAGCCATCTTGTCTGGTCCCCTCATTAATATAAATACAATGATGCGAAGCAGAGCAGGATCTTGAATTTCTGTTATTGTTAACAGTAGTAAATCTGACTGTCAGATCAAACGTCGCCATTAAAATATAATTCAAATTTATTTAACAAAGGTCTTATTTAAGGCAAAAGCTGACATATCACTGTAAAAGAATGGTTGTTTGTTTTTACCAGCACCAATTTTGAATTACTCCGGATGCACTATGAATTTCCCCTTGGGATTAATAAAGTATCTATCTATCTATCTATCTATCTATCTATCTATCTATCTATCTATCTATCTATCTATCTATCTATCTATCTATCTATCTATCTATCTATCTATCTATCTATCTAAAACTATAGTATTTAACTGATACGCTTTTGTACTTCACTTTTGTGATCAGCCATATAATTTTGAATGGTCAGCTTGTTATCGTCATTAGTAAAACTTAATATGTTTTTTTTTCCTATCCCACTACTCTGCACTTTTGGTGCCCTAAAAGTATATTTTTTCTTCTGATTCTGTTCCATTCACTCTTAAATCTAAGATGCTAGACTCTTATTTAATGCTAAGACCTTCGCGCTAAAGCAAATGTAAAATATACCTATAATAATTCTGATTTGCCTCGCAGTTAGGAGACCCGGGTTCGCTTCCCGCGTCCTCCCTGCGTGGAGTTTGCATGTTCTCCCCGTGTCTACGTGGGTTTCCTCCGGGTACTCCGGTTTCCTCCCACAGTCAAAAGACATGCAGGTTAGGTGATTTGGCAATCCTAAATTGTCCCTAGTGTGTGCTTGATGTGTGGGTGTGTGTGTTGTGCCCTGCGGTAGGCTGGCGCCCTGCCCTGGGTTTGTTTTCTGCCTTGCACCTTGTGTTGGCTAGGATTGGCTCCAGCAGACCCCCGTGACCCTGTAGTTAGGATATAGCGGGTTGGATAATGGATGGATGGATAGTTCTGATTTTCTTGTAATTAGGCCACCTTTATTAAATTATTGATGCATCAATAAAGGAGAAAAAACTAGACAGAGTGTGCAGACTCTGACTTGATACTGCGACAATCCCGCTTTTACAGGTGAGTCCACAGTTACCAACTGTTTTTTTATTTTGAATGACGCAATATAAACAGTACACTGACACTACCAATTGGACACCTCCAATACACCTGTCTGTATCCTTCCTGCTCTTTTACTTGTTATTCTTGCCCTGATGTGGTCTTACTGACTAACTTGTTCCTCCTGATCCCTGTCAGGACAGTGGAACATAAAATCAGCCAGAAAATGGAGCTTAAACTCTTATGAGTTACACGTGCTAGCACCACATTCTGTTACATTATTATTAATAATTTTACTTTACTTTTTTACTCACAAAGCCTCTGCAAAGCATGAAGTGCTTATGACAGTTTCATTGCGTTTTGTTTGTACCACCCAGCTGGCGTCAGTCAGTCATTTCCTAAACTGCTTTGTCATGAACAGGGATGCAAGCTTTCTTGTAGCCTATCCCAGCTACCATAGGGAGCATGACAGGAACAAACCAGTCCATCGCAGGATAAACACAGACACCCCAACTACACACTAAGGCCAATTCAGCATTGCCAATCCACCTAAATGGTGTATCCAAGGACAGTGGGGGTAAACTGTAGCACTTGAGGAAACCCATACAGACAAGGGGAGAACATGCATACTCCACGCAGGACGACCCAGGATGCGAACCCTGGTCTCCTTACTGCGATGCAGCACTGCTACCACTGTGCCACTGTAACATCAATTCAGCTTGTGTCCTCCACTACAAACGTATAGTGTATCTAAATAATAATTTCCTGAATACCTGTAGGATTTTTTTTTTTTTTTTTGCTGTTGGTGTTTGGTCTGGGCGGCACGGTGGCGCAGTGGGTAGCACTGCTGCCTCGCAGTTGGGAGATCTGGGGACCTGGGTTCGATTCCCGGGTCCTCCCTCCGTGGAGTTTGCATGTTCTCCCTGTGTCTGTGTGGGTTTCCTCCGGGCGCTCCGGTTTCCTCCCACAGTCCAAAGACATGCAGGTTAGGTGGATTGGCGATTCTAAATTGGCCCTAGTGTGTGCTTGGTGTGTGGGTGTGTTTGTGTGTGTCCTGCGGTGGGTTGGCACCCTGCCCAGGATTATTTCCTGCCTTGTGCCCTGTGTTGGCTGGGATTGGCTCCAGCAGACCCCCGTGACCCTGTGTTCGGATTCAGCGGGTTGGAAAATGGATGGATGGATGGATGTTTGGTCTTGCTGTGACTGCTGCTGAGGCCGTTACTATAATAATAAAGTATAAAAATTCACATAGAACCATACAATATATGTAACACCCAGAATCATTAACATTATTTCAAATACAGTAATAGTAATAATAATAATAATAATACATTTTATTTATTTGTAGGTGCCTTTCTAAACACTCATGGATACAGAACAATAGAAAAAACACAGATTATAAAGAAAAGTAAAATATAAAAGTTAAAATCAGACAGAGCAATTGTAATCAAAGAGCAAAAGCAGTCTTAAACAAATGAGTTTTAAGTTTAGATTTGAAAAGTGAAAAAGATTCAATATTTCTAAGCTCAGATGGTAGTGAGTTCCAAAGCTGGGGAGCAGAGCAACTGAATGGGGACAGTCAAGTGGATGGAGGAAGATGATCTAAGGGTACAGGAGGGAATGGCAATATGGAGGAGGTCAGACAGATATGGAGGGGCAAGGTTGTGGATGGCCTTAAAAGTTAGTAGGAGAATTTTGAATTGAATTCGGAACTGAACTGGAAGCCAATGAAGCTGCTGCAAAATGGGAGTGATATGGTGAATAGAGGGGGTTCTAGTAATGATGCGGGCAGCTGAATTCTGGACCAGATTAAGCTTATAAAGAGATCTGCAAGAAAGATCAAAGAAAAGAGAATTGCAATAATCCAGACAAGAAGTGACAAGGCTATGAACAAGGATAGCAGTGGTGTGGGGAGTGAGGGAGGGGCGAATACAATTAATGTTACACAAGTGGAAATACACAGACCGGGAAATGTTATTGATGAGGGACTGAAAGGATAAAGTACTGTCAAGAATGACACCCAGACTCTTAACCTGTGGGGAAGGGGAGGCAGAGGAATTATCAATAACAAATGAAAAATGATCATGTTTGGATAATGTTGATTTTGTACCAATGAGGAGAACCTCAGTTTTGTCACTATTTAAGAAAATTTGAAGAAAACCAGGATTTGATTTCTGCTATGCAATCAATAAGTGAGGAGGTGGAAAGGAAGCAGTAGGTTTGCTAGTGAGATACAGCTGGGTGTCATCAGCATAACAGTGGAAGCTAATGTTATATTTACGAAAGATATTACCAAGGGGAAGGAGGTAAATAATGAAAAGGAGGGGCCCTAGAACAGAGCCCTGGGGCACACCTGAAGTGAGAGCAGTGGGTTGAGATGTGAAAGTTTTAAGCTGAACAAACTGAGTGTGACCTGAGAGGTAGAATCTGAACCAATCTAGTGGTGTGTGGGTAATGCCAATCGAAGATAATCTATTGAGAAGAGTAGTGTGACAAATAGTGTCCAAGGCTGCACTCAGATCAAGGTGGATGAGAATAGTAAGTAAACCAGAATCAGCTGCCATAAGGAGGTCATTAGTAATTTTTATAAGTGCTGTTTCTATACTGTGAAGGGGATGAAAACCAGACTGGAACTGTTCATACAGATTATTTTGAGAAAATGAGAATGAATTTGAATAGCCACTATTTTTTCAAGAATTTTGGAAATGAAGGGTAGATTAGAAATAGGACGAAAATTACTGAAATTGGTCAGATCAGCACCAGGTTTTTGCAGTGTTGGGGTTATTGCAGCAGTTTTAAAAGATGAAGGAATAGTACCAGTAGTGAGATAAGAGTGGATTATAGCAGAGATAAGAGGGACCGGAGTGGTCCAGTTGACAGGTAGATGGCTTAGACTTACAGACAAGATCTGAGATTTCTGAGACAGTAGGAAGCTGAAATGAGGAAAATGATTGAGTTGGTGGGTGAAATTCAAATGAAGTTACTTGAGGAATCCGTACAGAGAGACTGATGAAACCTTGATCATCCATCACTTGATTCACCATCAGTCTCTGTTAACCATCAGAGCAGCCAAAGACACAACAATTGTGCACAGCAGCACCTACCTATTACTGTACTACTACTACCATGTGGTAAGTTGTGAGATATGCACATTACAACAACACTCCCTTGTGCTAGCATGTAGTGTTCTTCCCAAGCACCACATGTCAAACTTACAGTTTTAATAGCGTTTTGTAGCTTTTTTCTTTTATTATAGATAGATAGATAGATAGATAGATAGATAGATAGATAGATAGATAGATAGATAGATAGATAGATAGATAGATAGATAGATAGATAGATAGATAGATAGATAGATAGATAGATAGATAGATACTTTATTAATACAAAGAGGAAATTCACATACTCCAGCAGCAGCATACTGATAAAAACAATATTTAATTAAAGAGTGATAACAATGCAGGTATACAGACAGACAATATCTTTGTATAATGTTAACGTTTACCCCCCCAGGTGGAATTGAAGAGTTGCATAGTGTGGGGGAGGAACGATCTCCTCAGTCTGTCAGTGGAGCAGGACAGTGACAGCAGTCTGTCGCTGAAGCTGCTCCTCTGTCTGGAGATGATACTGTTTAGTGGATGCAGTGGATTCTCCATGATTGACAAGAGCCTGCTCAGTGCCTGTCGCTCTGCCACAAATGTCAAACTGTCCAGCTCCATGCCTACAATACAGCCTGCCTTCCTCACCAGTTTGTCCAGGCGTGAGGCGTCTCTCTTTGTTATACTGCCTCCCCAGTACACCACCACGTAGAAGAGGGTGCTCGCCACAACCGTCTGGTAGAACATCTGCAGTAGTGCTGGGCGGTATACCGGTTCATACCGAAAACTGTTTTTTATTTTTTTTATGATATGGATTTTTCTTATACCGCAACACCGGTTTAAATTGCCTAAACGACGTTCGGAACATGGCGCAGCGGGAAACTGTTCAAGTGGGGACCTTTTTCACTGCTACACCACTAAACACAGGAGTACTAACTCTCGAGCGTCTCGCAACCATTCTACGAATGGCAAAAGATCTCCAGACATCAGTTGAAGAATGGGACCCGCAAATGATTCGTTTCTTTACAATTTAAAAATGCTCTTGACGGCGTCACAGAAGTGTATAGGAACCTCTTTACACAAACGAAAAAGCAGCGCCAGCAACTGCCCTTCACGATGTTCCTTACACGCAAAACACTGCCTAGTACGCCTTCAGTGGAAGAAGACGACGGCGGTGCTACACAGTCGTCTGAAGAGGCTCCTTTAGAACAGCTGTGACAGTGCAGTAAATGTCATCATTACCTGACAAGTTGGTGAGTACCCAAAACTATTTTTCTACGTACTTAGTACATGTATGTACGTTTATTGTAACTGTGCACACATTTTATACAATTTTTTCCTTGCATTGTTGGTATTTATTGCCGGTGGCCTGTCTATCGTAATGGCAGTAACAAATGTGATATCGGAGACGCTCTACAGTATCTTTAAAATAACATTTTGGTTTTATGTACAGCATTTACATGTTATAGATTTTTAACGTATTTTTATATTACCTACTCAATTACAGTATGTTTAAAACTGTATTACGTATTAAATAAAACTCCTCAATGATATACGATACATATGTTTGTGAGTAGTATATAAACTGTGTTTACATACATAATTTCAACGAATCTTACCTAATAACTAAGAGAATATAAAGGGTTTAGATAGATAGATAGATAGATAGATAGAGCTGTATAACTGTACGGGGAATATTTATAAACCATGTGGGAGAGTTTATAAGAACTTAAAATATATAAAAATAACCATATAAACATATGGTTTCTACTTCGTGGATTTTCTTATTTCGCGGGTGGCTCTGGAACGCGATGGAGGAGGGATTACTGTACTACATTTTATTTTTTTCCCTTGCACTCAGTGAGCGAAGCCACTGGGTAATCAGTTAGTATATATATATATATATATATATATATATATATATATATATATATATATATATATGTATATATATCTATACTAATAAAAGGCAAAGCCCTCACTGACTGACTGACTGACTGACTGACTGACTGACTCACTCACTCACTCACTCACTCACTCACTCACTCACTCACTCATCACTAATTCTCCAACTTCCCGTGTAGGTAGAAGGCTGAAATTTGGCAGGCTCATTCCTTACAGCTTACTTACAAAAGTTAGGCAGGTTTCATTTCGAAATTCTACGCATTATGGTCATAACTGGAACCTGTTTTTTGTCCATATACTCTAATGGAGGAGGCGGAGTCACGTATCGCGTCATCACGCCTCCTACGTAATCACGTGAACTGAAAACAAGGAACAGATTTACAGCACGAGTCAAACACGGGAACGAAGGTAAATGACGTTAATTGTTGAGTGTCTTTTAATACTGTGTAAGCATACATATTAACACATGTGCAATTAAACATGTGCATTTACGGGGTGATTTCTCAGGCTTAAAAGCTCGCCTTTTATTAAAAAGGTAAATGCAAACTGTTTTCATTCTGAAGGGCACAAACCACGTTAGATTTCAGCCGTTAAACGCGCAAAAATGTCGGTACACCAGATAAATAAGCGCAACATATTATCAGTTGTATTGTATGCTTACAATACATATAGAAATGTGTTAATCGTTATCTAATATTATGGGATGGAGTTTTTGGACTTGCGCCTTGATTTAAATGATTGCATGTCTTGGTGGGTTTGCATAGCTTATTGTCAATATCTTTACACCTCTTTTTAAGACTTAATTTAAAAAGGTTTTCTTTTCTTCTTAATTAAAATTTAAAAGCAATACTTCACCGCTGCGAAGCCCCTCTAGCGCTGACGTCCAAGGTTCGATTACCGTAAGCGAGTGCAGTGCGTTACCTGGTAGGTAACCACCCACTCACTTCACTCCCTTACGGGAATCGAACCTCGGACGTCAGCGCTAGAGGCTAAGCCCCTAAAATTGCGCCACGGCGTGTGGCTCGTTTATTTGACAGCATGTAGATCGGGGTAATTACATTCACGGCATTCGTAGTCTGATTCACAATCTGATTGTATGGGTGGTTACCTACCAGGTAATGCTTATGGTTAGCCAGCAAGTCAGCTCGAAGTGATCACTCGAGTGAAGACAGCTTCACAAAAAAACAGATCCTTAACAAACTGTTATTGGTATATTTTCACTCAATTTAAAAAGGTTTTCTTTTCTTCTTAATAAAAATTTAAAAGCAGTACTTCGCCGGTGCGAAGCGCGGGGATTTGAGCGACTGACGCATACAGACATATTCATGATTGCAGGTACTTCAGAAAGAAAGCACCATGTAAACCTAAAGTTTAAATTAAGTTCATAGACCTACAAAAGGTTGCCATTCATTTCAGGCAAGATTGCTTTTCTCCTGTACAACTATACGTTGCATTCTCAACAGTAAGCTTGCACGGCTTCGTCATATTACAACCGGAGTGCTGAACTGACAACGTGGTATACAAACAGAACTATAACAATCGTTAAAAAAGAAAAAAAAAAAAGCGAAGAACCCTTGGATTTAATAAAAAGGCTCCTTCCTTGGCGAAGCAAGGAAAAAGGAAGACCTTATATGGCGTTCGTTTATAAAACAGCGGAAAAGCTGTGTTAAGGCTGCTTCACAAAAAAACAGATTCCTTAACAAATTGTTATTGGTATATTTTCTCTCAATTTAAAAAGGTTTTCTTCTTAATAAAAATTTAGATATAGATAGATAGATAGATAGATAGATAGATAGATAGATAGATAGATAGATAGATAGATAGATAGATAGATAGATAGATAGATAGATAGATAGATAGATATAGAAGTATATAGAGATATAGATATACATATATAGATATAGATATATATATAGATGTATATAGAGATATGGATATACATATATAGATATAGATATATATATATATATATGTATGTATGTCTATATATATATATGTAAGCTTATAAGTACTGCCTTACTTCTCTTTAAGAAAGGAAGATGTAATGATACTTGATTTAAACGATTCCATGTCTTGGTGGGTTTGCGTAGCTTATTGTCAATATCTTTACACCTGTTTTTAAGACTTATTGACTGAAACGGGCTTTCACGAAAAAAGCTTTGCTACAGGATTCACCCTCCACAAGTTAACGAAGTAAAAATAAAAGTATATATTTCTGTTTTATTTAAACTTTTAAGTTCGTATGCATAGCCCCATTTGGCTGTTTTAGTTTTTTTGTTTCTTTCTTCAGTAATATTTAATCTCCTTAAAGAAAAAGAACATATGCATTTTACTTATTCTGTATCTCTTTAGTAATATATTAGTGTAAAAGGATAACCAGTATTTAAACCTTTTATGTTACTTTATACAGTTATTTTACACAATGTTGAAAAATTAATATGAAAGCTACATATTTTGGCAGCTGCTGTTTTAATTTTCAATGAAATGAAAAAAGCTCTCCAAGAGAAAACCTCAATGAAGAAGAAACAGTTTGCACTATCTAAAAAGGAGAAACCCTCATTTATAAAGGTTTGCTGCAGATGAATAGTTCCTATGTATATAATACATATTTATCTATTTTACTTATGCCTTTATTCCAGCAACTTGCAACATCTGAGGTACAATTTGTTACATTACTTTTGTTTTTTGCAGCACAGGCAGGTGAAGTGACTTCCTCAGGGTCACACAGTGGTGTCAGTACCAGGATTTGAACTGACAAGCTCCGGGTTTGCTGAAATATTACTGAAGAAAGAAAAAAAACGAAAACGGGCAAATAGGGCTATGCATACAAATGTCCATCCATCCATTATCCAACCCGCTATATCCTAAATACAGGAGCCAATCCCTGCAAGGTGCCAGCCCACCGCAGGGCGCACACACCCACACACACCCACACACCAGGGACAATTTAGAATCGCCAATGCACCTAACCTGCATGTCTTTGGACTGTGGGAGGAAACCGGAGTACCCGGAGGAAACCCAGACAGACACGGGGAGAACATTCAAACTCCACGCAGGGAAGCGAACCCGGGTCTCCTACCTGGCACCTTTCACTGCGCCACCATGCCGCCCGCATACAAACTTAAAAGGTTTAAATAAAACAGAAATATATACCTTTATTTTTACTTCCTTAACTTGTGGAGGGTGTATCCTGTAGCAAAGCCCTAAGTTTTTTCATGAAAGCCCCTTTCAGTCAATAAGCCTTAAAAACAGGTGTAAAGCTAAACTTGCAGCACCGCTATTCAATTACACTTGCCTAACGCCTCTCCTAAGGGGACATACTGTGGGATCTAGGCATCAGTCAAAGCACCAATCACAGGCCCGATTAGAAAGCGGGAAGCTATGATTTGTCGTCTCCCTCCCATGTAACAATCACAGCCCGTGTTACAACGCACTATGTATGTATGTATATATGTATATATGAAGAGGATGGATGGATGTATATGTGTGTGTTTATGTATGTGTGTATATGTATGTGTATATATATGTTGATATGTGTATATGTAGATATGTTTATATGTAGATATATATATATATGTAGATATGTATATGTATATATATGTTTGTGTGTGTGTGTATATTATATATATAAAAGACAGCAACATTCATAACAATGACAACACAATTACATTGACAATCATGTTACGTTATTTTTAAAATGTTTCCTTTTCTTTTTCATAACCTCTTTAGATAGATAGATAGATAGATAGATAGATAGATAGATAGATAGATAGATAGATAGATAGATAGATAGATAGATAGATAGATAGATAGATAACACACTACTTCTCCGCTGCGAAGCGCGGGTATTTTGCTATATATGTATATATATATAAATATAGATAGATAGATAGATAGATAGATAGATAGATAGATAGATAGATAGATAGATAGATAGATAGATAGATAGATACTGTATATATATAGATAGATATATATACAGTAATCCCTCCTCCATCGCGGGGGTTGCGTTCCAGAGCCACCCGCGAAATAAGAAAATACGCGAAGTAGAAACCATATGTTTATATGGTTATTTTTATATTGTCATTCTTGGGTCACAGATTTGCGCAGAAACACAGGAGGTTGTAGAGAGACAGGAACGTTATTCAAACACTGCAAACAAACATTTGTCTCTTTTAAACTGTGCTCCATGACAAGACAGAGATGACAGTTCCGTCTCACAATTAAAAGAATACAAACATATTTTCCTCTTCAAAGGAGTGCGCGTCAGGAGCAGAGTCTGTCAGAAAGACAGAGGAAAGCAAACAAATCAATAGGGCTGTTTGCTTTTAAGTATGCGAAGCACCGCGGCACAAAGCTGTTGAAGGCGGCAGCTCACACCCCCTCCGTCAGGAGCAGGAAGAGAGAGAGAGAGAGAGAGTTTGTTTTTCAATCAAAAATCAATACATGCCCTTCGAGCTTTTAAGTATGCGAAGCACCGTGCAGCATGTCCTTTCAGGAAGCAGCTGCACAAAAGATAGCAACGTGAAGATAATCTTTCAGCATTTTTAGACGAGCGTCCTTATCGTCTAGGTGTGCGAACAGCCCCCCTGCTCAATCCCCCTACATCAGGATCAGAGAAAGTCAGCGCAAGAGAGACAGAAAAGTAAGCTGGGTAGCTTCTCAGCCATCTGCCAATAGCGTCCCTTGTATGAAATCAACTGGGCAAACCAACTGAGGAAGCATGTACCAGAAATTAAAAGACCCATTGTCCGCAGAAATCCGCAAACCAGCAAAAAATCCGCGATATATATTTAAATATGCTTACATATAAAATCCGCGATGGAGTGAAGCCGCGAAAGGCGAAGCGCGATATAGCGAGGGATTACTGTATAGATAGATAGATAGATAGATAGATAGATAGATAGATAGATAGATAGATAGATAGATAGATAGATAGATAGATAGAGATATATATACAGTATAGATAGATAGATAGATAGATAGATAGATAGATAGATAGATAGATAGATAGATAGATAGATAGATAGATAGATAGATAGATGTGTATGTATGTAGATATGTATATATGTGTATATATGTGTCTGTATGTGTATATATATATATATATATATATATATATATATATATATATATGTATGTGTGTATATGTATGTGTATATATATATATGTTGATATATGTATATATATGTGGATGTGTATATGTATATATATATATATATGTATATATGTAGATATGTGTATATGTAGATATGTATATATAAGTATATATGTTTATGTATATATATGTTTACATAACTTCTTTAACACACTACTTCTCCGCTGCGAAGCGCGGATATTTTGCTAGTATATATATATAATTAATATACTATACATTGTTATGATTGATAAACATAAGTGTGTGGTTTTAGAATTGTCAGAAAAAATGTAAATTATTAAACGTTTATGAAACAGTGAAAGTGCTTCAAGTATTGCTTCGATTTACGGAGTAGGAAGAACAACAGTGAATGATATAAAGCTTGAGGCCAACAAAATTGAAAAAGGTGTTAAAAATGGAAACCACTAATGGAAATGTTATTCTGTATTAATGTTAAGGTGTTAATTTTAATGGTCTTCTGTACTGTAATTATTTTTAAATTGTTATATTATGTTTTGATAATATATTGTGACTTGCAGGCAGCTTGTGATGTGCTATGGGGGAGCAGAAAAGGTGGAATGCTGTGTAAGTGATGGGACTGGGTGAAGGGCTTCTGTTCTATAAGGGGCAGACACACCTCTAGGGAGATGAGTGACAGAAGTTAGGAGTAGGGAGTCAGGAAACAATAAGCAATAGTGTTTACTGTATAGAGAAAGAGAGAATGTGAGTGGCAGGAAATACACTGATTGGTAGAGAAAACTTTCATTCATTTGAGGTGTGCTCTGTAACCAAGATAACAGAGAAAAAGACAGGGCACCGTCATAAAATGTAGAAAATTCCAGTACCTCTGAGTTGTGTTGGCTTATTACGCTGGTCATTACAATATTATATGAGTTAATTGAGTTAATTAAATGAGTTAATAATTTTGTCAATAATATATTTTGTAACATAGTTTTGTTTTTTAAATAAATATGATTATTTGCTAATCTATTTTATATCATTTTTAAAGTAGCTGTTCTGTTATCCATCTTTTCTTTCATCTGCCACCGCCTCAGTCCCAGCTGCTGATGGATAATTGAAGTTTTAGTGCACATTCAAATGGTTACTTTTAATTGGAATATTCAACCCTTAGTTTTTGGCTAATTTTACAGTCCTAGTAGTAACCAGGGCTGTGGAGTCGGAGTCCAGGAGTCGCAGTCGGAGACAATTTTGGGTACCTGGAGTCAGGGTCGGAGTCGGCAAAAATGTACCGACTCCAACTACTAATAAATTTAAATTGCAATGAATAAAACACAGCAAGTTCAAATGTCCCATTTCACAAACAACAGTCATAATTACGTACTTCTCTGATGTAAGAATAAAGCCCAGTGCATAGTTGTGTTCTACTAGTGTGAAGTTCAACTGAGCTATTATCAACCTGATATTCACATATTGTAATCTGGATTATGGTACATGTGTTTAACAAGTTCATTTGAGTGTAAAAAACTGTAATGATGTAGGTTTAGGTGTGTGCTATGGCCAGATGTGTGTTCAGGGGTTCTGTCTGCACTCTCAACATATGCTCTCACCCAGGGTTGAACTTAAGCATAACTTTGCACACCACCTGCTCTAGAAGATTTTGAAATTTTTGAAAGATCGTCATGCAGCTACTCTAATTGGCAATGTGATGTAGCCGTTCACATGAAGGGATTACTACTACCTGAAACACCACCACTGGATAAAGCTATAAGCATTGGTAACTCAGGATCATCCTCTTCAAATGAAGAATTGGACTTTGATTTCTACTTGGACAAAATGGAAGTTTCAAAAGCAAAGCGATGTCTCCTATGCATGAAAGATAAACTACCAGTAAATGTCCACATAAAGAGATTCCAGCAGGAGTTTTTAAAGAATTAAAAGACTGCAGAAGAAGCCAACTTTGTTGATCCAAGTCAGATTTAGGAGCTTCTATGAAAGAGGATCTGGCAGAAGCAATTCTGTTTCTTAGAACACTGCATTGAGTTAATTTTGGATTGCATTTAACAGCTATTCTACTCTAGAACTGTATTTCAAATTTAATATATAAACTGTTTTTTGTTCATGTAGTTAAGCTTTGTTTTGTTTTAAAACCACCGAAGAATGTGATTTATAATTATTGAACTGGTAAAGTTCCTTTTCCTGATTTTTATGCATGCTACTACTTTACAGCCACTTGATAAAAACAATAAATAAAACCTTAACTGGCCAATACGGTAGAGAGTCAGCTTCCTAGCCAGTAGTTCTGTGGTTAAATGATGTGTTGTTGCCTTCCTTCAATCAACATGGAAAATACATTAGCATATTGAATACAAAGGAGTCGGAGTCAGAAGTACCAGAAACTAAGGAGTCGGAGTCGAAGTCGAAGAATTTATTTACCGACTCCACAGTCCAGGTAGTAACACAGCGTAATTTGGGATAACAGTAGGCCCATCAATCAAAGTAAATGCTTGACTACAGTAGACTACTGACACATATGTGATCAACTGTTGTGTGACATCTTTAAGCACGGGGTTGGCCAACCTTTTTTACTTGATATAACCCTGCCGGGAGTTGAAGGTTTCAAAACACTACAATTTTTTTGGTTATTAGACTGTTAAGTACTCAACTCTTATTAGGTACAAACAACTTAAAGTGATGTTTCTTCTATCTATCCCTAATATTGTATTTTAGGATTTCAACAAGAGACTACTCATAGTTTCTGTGTGGGTGTGTGTTTTTTTCTTACGTGAGAGAAATGTTTTTTTAATAAATTATTTTTATTTAAGAACAGTAGTGTTTTTATTCAACCCCAACATAAACCAACCAAACAAAAACATGAAAGTGCACATTTGCAAACAATTAAAATAATAATAATAATAACGTCCATGTTGTTAACAGGACATAATTAGTGGGATATGCAATCAGGAGAGCAGGCTACGGAGCTTAAACTTCACGTTTTCTCTAAAGAGCACAAACCTCCTTTAAAGGAAGCAAGGTCATCATCAGAAATTACATACTATTCCTTGACTTTTATATTTCTAAGAGTTCCCTAAAAAAGGAGTAACTTTTTAAACCAAGACTTCTGCTAGGTTAGAATGGATGTAATAGTCTTAATTTCTACTTCAGATGTTGTCAGTATAATAAACAAAAAAAAACTTTTAACCTTTTAAGGACCCCGCGAGTCCTTAAACGGTTTACTAAGGGAAACATTAGGAAAAAACTAAATGGGGAAAACAGGTCCACAAGCGCTTCTGATGTCACATTTCAACCTCACATTTTAAAATGGCAAAAATTGCTATATCTGCCTCAATAGTTGTGCCAAAAAGAATTGTCATACATAATGTCAATACTGTACATCAAAACATTTAGCCATTATAGTAAACAAACCTTGGGACAGCAGTATGAAATGCTTCTGGCACTATAGGCTGAATCTAAGTCCTTCATTTTCTCAGCTTACTTATATATTCAGTATTGTTTACACCAAAAAAAAATCTAAAACCATGATAGAATAGAAATAAAGATTACAAGAATTACAATATCCTTTTTATTTAGTCATTTTTTTCAAGTGGTAAAAAAGAAGCATTGAAAAAAAGACTAGGTGACTATGCCTCAGGGTGTGTATAAGAGAATTTCCTTTCTTTTAAGATTGTCTGGCACATAACCTGATTTTACCTATATCCAAGGTACACAATGAGGGAATCATCTGCTCTTGACTGGAAGACATGTCTCTCCACAACATACAGTAACTTTAATGATCCCCTGGCATGACAATACTACTCCACCAGACTGACGATTGATCCTGCTTTTCATTATTAAGTATGAAAGTTTCAATTATACAAATCCTTTCACTTTTTCAAAGACAAGCTGACAAATTCTTAAATAATGTGTTTAGCTCTTTCATTCCAAATTTCCAAAAATAGCTCTCCTTAAGGGATGATTTTTTTATTTTTCAAGTCAAAGTTATTTCTTCACAATCATGGCATATATTAATTTGACACATAAAACTGTGTTCTGAAGTGGAGTGTTTTTTTATAAATTCTAAAAATACTTTGTTCTTGCATCTTACAATGGGCTCTGTGAAACTCCACATCAGTAAATGACAGAAAAAGCCTTAAAACTGACCAAATATATCCAACATCAAAAATTTTATTGAGTATTGATCCACATCTTGAGATACATTCTGCAAAACCACATATTCCAACTTCCCATTCATCTTACTCTACGGTACCCTTGCTCTCTCTGCTCTGTAGAAAACTAGACAATAATAATGAAAAAAACTCACACTTGTGATCACATATAAGTTTTCAATTATAAGGAAGATACTCCCTCTTCCAGCTGGATTGATAAAGCGCATGTTTGCTTCAGTGACAGATTATTGAACTCACATAGCAGGCAATGAAGTGACAAGAACTCAACAGACATTATAGGCATTCATCCAGTGCTCAAACAGGAGGAAGCCAATACTACATATCAGTGCATACTGCCAAACTTCAAGCCCTGCATCCATCCATCTTCCTAACTCCCTTATCCAAGGCAGGGTCACAGTCTAGCTGGAATCTATCCCAGCAAGCATCAGATGCAAGGCAATAACAATTCCCAAAATGGTCACCAGTTCATTGCGGAGCAAACACACACATACACTCACTATATAGGCAGTTTACCAAAGCCAATTCAACTAAGGCTGAAGTTCAGTATATTCAGTAGAGTACAGATCTTCTAACATATTTAGAGTGGGCTGTCATTTCTGCCTAACTAAGTCAGGGTCTACATGGAGTCTGAATGTACATACAAATTGACTGGCATCAGAGTTAATTAATTTAATCAGTTAAAAACACTGTGCTGAGTTTTTTTATTGATATATTGGCAGCAACAGTGATTAAACGTGCATTAAAAAAAATCAACAGCTGCTGCAAGCACACAAGTGAGTAAAAAACATATCATTACCTCAAGAAAACAGGATCAAAAATCTGTGTTAAATGATTATTTTGTTTCCTTCCAATATCACAAGAATACTTCAATAACGCAGAAGGCACACTTTCTTAAATTGAAACCTTTGAATCTCTGCTTCAAAGTGATATATCTAGGAAGTTTTATGGCTTTATACAGTATATCACATATACTGTATAGACATGGGGTTCCATAGAGCCCCATTCTAAGATGCAAGAACACAACGTATTTTTTAAATTTATAAAAAATGCTTCACTTTAGGTCACAATGTAGCAATGTAGCAAATTAATACAACTAACTATAACTTCAACTAAAAAAAATGCAGAACTTATTATTTAAATTATTTTTTTTCCATCTGACACTTATGCATCAACTATGTTATTTATTAACAGTTTTTATCAATCTTCTCTCATGCAGAAACTTATTCTGTACACACTTCTAGTTTTATATATTCTGTGCATTATCTTATGATTCAATGATCTTGTATTGCTCTTTAAATTGTATCTTCAGTGTTTTGTAATGTGCCTTCTTTTGCCGTAGTTTGACAAGGACATTATACTAAGAATGGATTGCCCTCATCCATTTCTGTACACCAAAGCCAGGATGTGCTACTCTTGGCTAATACTCAATCAAGATATAAAACACGCTTTAATGGAATTCTCCTCCTTTATGTGGCCCAGGTGAAACTGAATGTCCAATGCATATCTATTGCATTAAAGAAAACACAGTTATCCTTCATAAGTCTCGAACAGAGAAGAAAACAATTTCTACCCTTGTGTCTGGTTTTCTATAACCAAGCATAGAACAATGGGATGCATTAGATGACAAAAAGAATGGCACAGATAACAACTGATCAACAAAGATTTTGTTACAAAACAACTTAGGGATGTTTTAAAAGTAATTTTTCATGCTGACTTCAAGTAATTTTTCATGCTGACTTCTCAAATGCAATTTTGTATTGATCATAGTTTGTGAATTATGTCTTTTTAGGCTGTATAAAGTTAAATTCAGGATTAAAACATTTTACTGATGTCTGTGAACATTTTCTAACTTTCCAGAATTTTTCATTAGAGCACTTCTGAAATGGGAAAGCAATACCAAGGCAATTGGAGTCCCAGCATGTTTGAAGGATATTCCTATGGCCAAATACGGCAGAAAATTATATATCTCTACCTTTTAGGTGAGATGTTCCTAGCATGTATATATAGTGTAAATATATTGTAAATTTGATTTGTATGTCATTTGAACTCATTTTGCGATAGAGAAGGTCTAATTAGATATGTGAATTCAGCACGTAAAATACCATAGATTCACCTACTGTATATTGACTCGTGTGACAAAAAAATTTTTTATTTTGTTACCCGGTGTAATTGTTTCTTAACTTAGGAAGGAACTAGATAAATGAAATTGAGAAAAGACAAAAATGGAAAAACTTTGGTACTGCAGAAATGAAAACAATAAGTTTAAATATCACAATATGTCTTTATTCAAAACGACACAATTTTTCAGACCACTATGTGTTTAAATTAAATGTGATTTTCTAGGGGTATTACATTTTTCTGTCTTTCTATCTGGGATACTCTGTGTTTGAAATAAGATATTTTTGATTTCAGCTAGCCTCAATAATGAGTTGAACATTACAGCAGCAAAGCAGTCTTAAGCCACATAAACAATATTTGCCCTTAAACATGGAACACCGTGGTGAGGAACCTTCTACTTTGTTCCATAGTGAAGATAAATTCAATTGGCAAGTCAATCATTTTAAGCTTTATATCCTGAGGCTGAAGAAAAACAGAAAAACAAATTAAAAACAAACTGCAATTAGACCAATGTAAGTTAAGCAAATTGTTGGAAGCCGTCACAAATGATACCCTGGACTGATTAGGAGGTTTCCTGGCTGAGCTCACACCCTCTATAGTCCCTGTAATGTTTGTAAACCTACAGTCTTTTTATCACAAACTACTCATATTCTGTTTCTCCAACTCCCCTACATAAAACTCGGCATACTTACACAGTTTTCATTGATACAGTTTTTTATAAATACACTTTCAGACCGCAATGATTTATTGAAGTAATTGATTAAACTGCATTGTATGTGCAAAGCCATCACATAATAATTTTGGACATGTTTTAGGACATGCTTTATTTTACAATATTGACAGAAAAAAGAAGAAATGCATGCTGCTGTGATCATAAAAAAAACTATATATAAATCTCATTAAAGGATAAATTCATTATTTTGCAAGTCGAAGTTGGGTATCCATTCATCTATCAATCCTCGTTCCTAACCAGAGAAAAGACTGCCACAGGGACAGCTGGACCAATCCCAACTAGCATATACACTTACAGTTATTTGCTTAGGAGATACTTTTATTCAAAGTGACTTACAAATGAGGTCAACATTATCGAGTAACATCAGTCTGGGGACTATTTGGGAACAAGTGTTTCAGGACAAGGGTACAAAATTGATTTCCACAACAGAAAACAAAATATAAGCTAGTTACAATTCCAATATTAGTAAAACTTTATAGCTATCACTTAGACAGGAATTTACCAAACAAAAGAGTCTTCAAACGCTTCTTGAACAACACTGAGGGAGTCAAAGCTTCAAAAGTGGAAGTAGATAGCTCATTCCATCAGCCAGAAGCTACACATGAAAAAAGAGTGTGGACTGTGATTTACATTGGATGCAAGGCAGGAACAATAACTGGACGGGGCACCAGTCCACCACAGGACAAACAAACACATACAGAGGCCACTTTAACAATGCCAATCTACCTAACCTGCATGCATCTGGACTGTGGGAGGAAACCAGAGCATCTGGGGTGAACATGTAAACTTCATTCACATGCAGACCTCAGTCTCCTTCACTATGAGAAAGCAGTGCTACCGTTGCACAATGTTGCCTCCCAACATTATTATTATTATTAACTGCTATTCTCAATATGTTCTATCCATTACTCCAATAAAAAAGAAAAGCATGCTTTTGATGGTGTGGCTACTTGATCTGAATCAACAACCAGTCAGTGACAAAGACAGCCATGCGGGCACCCAAAGAAATGATGGCTCGATTAGTCTGGGGATGCATAAAATGAATGCTGGGCCATGGAGATGCTCTGGCATGTCCTAAATGCACACCCTGCATCAACACGGAACAAGCGCTAGAAAGAAGGTTAATGCATTCATATATTTTTCTCCACTTCAGGCATATATTACATAATGATAATAATAATCCATTCATCTTCCTAACCTGATTATCCAGGGCAGGGTCACAGGGCAGGTGAAGTCTTGGCCAGTAAGCATTGGGCGCAAGGCAGGAACAACACCTCAACTGAGTGCCAGTTCATTACATGGTGAACACACACATACACACACACTTGGCCTACTTTAGCAGTGCCAATTCGTTTTTATATTATTTGAGCGTGCACCTCTCTTTTTACAAGCCATGGCAGAATGTAACCTCTGAAGAAACAGAATTGCTGAAGCAAAAGTAGGATTATAAGCATGAATATATTATAGCTTAGTACTGGAGGTTGGTGGGGTTGTCATAACTCCACCCACAACAGAGGCTGTGAGCCAAAAAGTGAACAGGAAATCTATCCTTACCTCAAGAAAAAAGTTCCAAGAACTTAAGATAAAAGTTATTTCTAGGCTCCTCTCATTATCACAAGGATGCCTCATAACCTCAGAAGGCATGTTTTCTGAAATCAAACCTTTGCTGCTTCAAAGTGAACATATTTGGTAAGTTTAAGACTTTTTCATTCACTTATGGGCCCATGTAACCTTTATCTCCATTGACCTGTGCACAAAATAAGTATTAGCCATATGAGAACGGCAGTTTAGTTTGATGCCATTCCTCAAATTTTCAGACACTTACATGTGTTACATGTGAGAACACTTCCTCTACAATGTGTCAAATTAAGTAACATTTTAACCACTTCTTAGAGACAATAATCTGCAATCAGAACACTGTTCCATCACATACCTGTACTTTGGTTATAATGAATTAATCTCCTGTAGACAGCATCAGAAGCTTAAAAACTTCTTATTTATAAAAAAAGTAACAACTGTATTTAGAAAGTCTGTTCAAGCAAATTTCAGAGGATATTTTAATTTTTGATTAAAGAAACAAGAGGCTTGGATTGGTTCTTAGTTATTGTGAAAAAATGTTGTAGTTCCCTTTTGTTCAGTGCTCTAAGATTTAATCTAAGAAGTAACATATATGTAAGTCTAACATGTAGTGTCCTTTTCAGGACAACATATTGTTATCTTATCGTGGGACCCACCTTAAATTGTTGACAATCCAGTACAAAAAACAATGGTTTAAGGATTGGTTGGGGAGGTTGCAATATACTTTAAGACACTGTTTTATGCTTTTACTAATGATTCAGTGTTACTGCGTCTATGATCTCCTGCCTCTAAATTTACAGTAAGTCTACACTTTGTGTACATGAAGCCAAACTATAGTGCAGGGAGGCCAAACTAGGTAACTAGAGCAGTGGGACTAATACAATGGTCACTGCTGCATGCTGTGTAGTTTATGCCTTTAATAAATATTTACATAATTACGGAGCACCAAATGGTAAACAAGTTTAGCAAGAATTTGCATTTAAAAACTCTCACTGATAATAAAATAATAAAATTGACAAATGACAATCAGCAGAGTAATAAGGAGAAAGATCCATGGAAAATGATCTCTTTAAAAAAAAGAAAGAAAACAAGACAAGAACAGATTATTTTATTGAATGATTAGCTGCATCAATCCAGTTACAGCTGTGATCACGCAAACAATAACCATAATGGGCATTTATATTGTTTCTTCCCTTGTTGTTTCCCTTCCCTTCACTTAACCGAAATCAGTTTCACCGAACCACGTGAGACTTCACAAGAATGACTTCATGGCTGTGGTCATGTTTGTTGTCATCCAATTAATGGTAAATGATATTAAAAAACATCTAGAACAAACTCTGATATGTATTTGTTTTGTTTATGGTTTCCAACTTGCATTTATTACTGAGATGCTAACATGAATTCACTTTTAAAGTCAGGAAATTATTTATAATAATTCCATGTTTGTAATTATTCTTACCTAATATTTATTTTTTAACTAGCTTTCCATTTAAGCACTTATTGTTATTATTATTAGGCCGGGAAATTTTGTAAGGCAATGGGAGTCAGTTATAGTGCCACTGGTTAATCAGGAATAGCAGAATTACTATGTAACTAACATTTCTGAACACAATGTTTGTAGTTTTTTTAACCAAGAAAGAGCAGGGGGTGACAGGAGGGATGATGTTCAGTGCCACGAGCAGGGGCTGGAGATCAACAGAGTGGAATGGATAAGCAAGATATACTGTAAGCCAATACACATCTAAAAGCACCAGTAGTCAACAGCAAAAAACAGCACCTGCTGACCATTAAGTTTTGCATCTTCCTTGAGTTCTGCCAAACTTTTTTTTCCATTTTATATTGTGATTATAACTTTTAATTCCCGTCCAGGACACTACCCCTTCATCAGTCATCAGTCCACCATATGGATAGTCGTCATATTCACATGGGCCGTCATTCACTTTGGGTGCATCCTTCATTTGCATAAAACAAGCTTTCACTGCAGCGAACAGCTGGTTAGTTAGTATAGTATTAATGAATAGTGTTAAATAAAAAAAACAAAACACATATCGGCTAATTTTATTTCTTCTGTAACATCACCAAATTTTAATCAACTTTGTCAAAGCGTTTTAGAGATTTTTCAGTTATTTAGTGTTTTATTGTATGGGGGTTTTGCCCCTAAATATTGATATACAGAAATATCCTATAAAAGTGGATGCCTAGTGCCCAAGATGTACCATCCTGCCTAATGTCAGATTTTTGTGTTTTGTTGATGAGTAGGTGAGTCAAATTTGCACTATATATATATTGTGGCACCAACAGGGTGCGTAACAGCCACCCTACCTGACACAGACAGACACAGGAGGCACAAATACCAGGACACAGGACTTTATTGTTCTTTTTCCTCGTGAGAAGCACCTTCCCCGTTTCCCACAACTATAACACAGTCTCACCAGCACCATATAGCACAACATTTTCTTTCTCTCTCTGTCTCTTTCTCTCTGTCTCTCTTTTCTCTCCTCTACTTCTCCCAGTCAAGCTTCGTCTTCCTCCTCCCGACTCTGGCTCTCCGGGAGGAGTCCACTGGCCCCTTACATAAGGCACCCGGAAGTGCTCCAGGTGCTCGGTGATGGACTTCTGGCAGCACTTCCGCCACACATCTGCTGCATAACCCCCTAGCGATGTCCACAGACCCCAACAAGGCTGTATCAAACTCCAACTCCCATGGAGCCCTGCGGGAGTCCGAGGCACTGCTGTCATCCAGGGCGGCTACCACCTAGTCTTCCGGAGGAGATAATGCTCTGGCCAAGCTTGCTCCCCCAGTCCTCCCGGCGTTGAGGTGCTAAATATATAGTGGAAACCAGGGGGTGTACAGCTCCCCAAACCCTGGACACAACAGCCACAGAGCCTACAAGTTCAGTCAACAAGCATGTTTATTTACAAATTGGGAACTCTTCTCACTCGATCCCCACAATAGTACAGTACAAGTACCCAGCAGCACAGTCTACAGCACAATCTTTCTCTTCTTCACCACCACTACTCCCCCTCCTCCAGCAAGCTTCATCCCTCTTTCTTCTGACTCTGGCCCCTCGAATGGTGTGACGCACACCTGGGAGTGTTCCAGTTGCCTCATCAGGATTAACTGGAATTACTCCCAGATGTGATGCAAACCCAAAGTAGGGTTCTACAGCTACCACTGGCGGTCCACAAGGAACCCAACAGGGCTATGCCAAACTCCAACTCTCAGCATGCTCTGTGGGAATCCATGGTGCCAGAGCCGCTCAGGGGGGCTGCCTTCTAGTGCCCCAGGGAAGGTACTGCCTTGTGGATGCTCCCTCCCCCAGTCCTTCCAACCAGCTGGTGACCCGGCTGGGAAATGGCCGTGTCCGTGGCAGCTCATCACAATATATATTCAGCCTTTGTTGGGCTGAATGGCCTGCTCTCGTCTAGATTGTTCTAATGTTCTAATTTTCTAATTTATAGTAAGGTCAACATGCTGGATTGGCATGTGATGATGCAGGTTGGCTCCATGCTCTCACTTCATTTTAGGATCCTCTTGAACCTGCCACCATCAATAATGTAACCTGCAGATAGGTCACGGCAAGTGAGGACACATACACAGTCTACAAGGGATGGATGTATAAAAGGGCAAGTGCTTTTATTATAAACAAACCTAAACAGTGTTCAAAAGTGCAGTGCAAATCTTTCAATAAATATAAAAAGAATAGTGTCCATTTGGAGGTTAAAATCAAATAAATAATCCATTAAAACAAGGATAACAAAATCAACACAGGTGTTTGCCTTTTAAAACCAATGAGCCTTGGGGCCCCTTTAAAAATCTGACGTTAACCAGAAACAGAGTCAAAAAGTAATAGCAATTCGACACCAGAAAAAACCTGAATAGAATCACACTAAGGGTTTTTATGCAACCCGCAATGTTAGATGAAGAGAGAAAGCGCAGCAACAATGACAATAGAAGCCATGACCACCAAAAGTGCACTCCCTGGAAACCAAAGGTTGAGTCTTGACAAGGAGACTCAGGAATTGTTAACACAAGAATAAATAAGAAAAATGGTGTTGCATTGATGCTAAATTATGAAAATTTAAAAATATGCTTTGCTTTAGAGGCAAAAAATAATTAATACATGTAGCCGGAATATTTTTAAAACCATAATTAATTTTAAAATTACATGACTTGTAAGACACATACATAAAGCCAATTTAGGTTTACTAAGTATGTGAGAGTAAACTGAAAAAATGAGGGTCACATGCAAACTCCATACAATAAGAAATCAATTAGATTCTGAGTCTAGTGTGTATGAATCAGGGTTTGTCTTACACAGTCAGCATTTCAGCTGTGAGTTGCTCTAAATGCAGAGTAGGACACAAACTCAGGTTTTTGCCTCTACACAGAGAACAAACATCAAATTCCTTAGCCAGCAAAGGAAAAATTGAGTTGTTTCTCTCAATTAACAGCCATTTGCTTATATGTTTAATCAAGTACCAACTACTAACGTTGGCCATTGGTGGTTAATCCAGCCCAGTGATGGTCAATCCAATGTTCAGCACAGTGATTTGAGTTACATGGTTAATTTTTATGAAAGATCTGGAACACTGATTTACTACTAGAATTTATTCTAACAAATAACAACACATTTCATGAGCAGCAGAAGTAAATCATGCCAGGTTCCTCGACTCGGAGCTAAGAAAAGAAAAATGAGGCTACAGTGTACAAACTAGATGTTTCAAAACTGGAAAAAATCAAAGGTCTAATGAATCTCAACATTTGCTATGACTTAAAGAGCCCAGGGCCAAGGAGAGTAATTTGCATAAATAGAAATAATCTATGACTCCATCCTGCCTTGTGATTGCGTACACAATACAAGCTGGTGGCAGTACTAAGTAGGGAATGTTTTCTTGGTATACATTAGACCTCAATTCCAACTGAGTGTCATTTGAGTGACACAGCATACATACTGTAGGCATTGATACTGATCATGTGCATCCCTTTTAAGCCATAGTCTACTCATTTTCATAAGGATGCTTCAAGCAGGATAATGTGCCACAAAGCAGTCAGCATCTCAGGCTAGTTCAAAGAACAGTTTACTTTGATGATTTACACAAATCTCAATTTGACTGAAAACCTTTGGGATAATATGACACAGAAGGTGAGACAGACAACCAAAATCACTAACAAAATGTTTCCAGCAACTTCATGAATTCATGTCTAAAACATTCAGGATGTTCCAGAGGCAAAAGTTCATTCCATTTAGTACTAGACTGGTCCACAGACTATTTTAGGTATTGTATGTTTACTTGTTTTTTGACATTTAAAGTTATACTGAAGGGTCCCCAAGCACCATCCCACACAGTACGGCACAAGGACTATAGAAAAAAAGATAAATTGTGTCTTGAACCTAATGCCACAAGACCCAGTACCATAAATGACAATGTTGGGTAACTTATGCCACTAGTAGACTCAGTTTCACTGCCACCTTACTAAAACCTACCTACATGTGGTATTCCATGCCTCAGATCACTGCTCAATTTCCTGAAACCTAAATCACACAATTTCCTTTGCCTAAACATACCACGACTCATTCTTGTTTTTCTTGTTATCAAATTTTACTGAAACAGAAAAAGAAAATTATTTAAAGAGGAACATAAGCCATTCTGACAGTAATTGCAGAAAAGTAACCCCTAATGTTCAGTGACCACTCCTCACCCTACCATCTTCCCTCATTCTGTACCAGTAGTTTACAAGCACTTGTGGCTTATCAGATCTATATATTTAATGTGTGCCCCTAGAAAAAACATTTTGTAAAATGCTATTCAGTCATCAATATAATATTTAACTACTGAAATGCATATATGCGGGTTAACTTTCACAATCTGCACATAGTATTCTAAAGTTATTCAGCTTTTTTAAACAGAATGATAATAATCTAATGTCCTCACAAATATGGTATGCAGTAAATAGATCTGGTTGTGGAGAACACTGACTGAAAGTTAGGTTTCAGAGGTATCATCTTCAAAGTTATTTCTGTTCTTGTCAAGCAGTCTACATATTTTGATTTAAATGTCATAACAGAAGAAAGTGCACTCTCAAAGAGGAATTTGCTCTGTACCAATATGAGAAGATTGATGCTTCCTAAAGGTTTGATTTCAGATTCAAATTCTAAATCTCAATTTATAGCAATTGGTACAGAGTTCTTAGAAGATAATGAACAGGTGAACTGAAACAAAAAAGGACTGTAAATCCATTTTTTAAATCACTTTAATCAGAAAGCAAGCTACTGCTTATCAGACACATTTACATCCTGTTAGAAAGTCCACTACATCAGTTTCATTACTTGACAAGAACTTATGAAGGGTAGGAAAAATCTCCATACATTGATAAAAAATTAAAATGTAAACCATTGCCTTAATTTTACCTTGGAAAATCTAGATAACTACAATTGACCTGTATAAACTGATAGTAAAATTCATTTTGTCTTATATTATTACTCACAAATAAGCTCCTGCATAGCTGAACTCTTTCCCCTGTGAAAGATAACATACTTTAACAAACTTTAACATGACATAGCATGCTAGCATTTTTCCTTCCTATTTCATTGCACAAGGTTAGACAACATTTGTAAAACTGAGCACTTTGCTTTAATCAACTTAACAGTCTCAATAAACAGAAACTATACCCAGAGATGACACATTTATATGTCACCATAAAAATAAGACATGTAAATTGTCTCTCAGTTATAATTATCAATTCTTTAGTCTAAACATTAAAAATCCATTAAGTGCACAAATAATGAGGTCGTAGACACTTGGTGTTTGTAGTCTCTCCTAACTGTTGTCAGTTCCAGTTGCCCATATTTTGTTTCCAATTCTATAAGACAATTTTGTTGTAAGTTCCATAAGACTTCTTACATTTCACTGTCACTTAATGTTTTACCATCATATTGTAGACACTAAAAGAGAAAGTCTGCATGCTACTATGAAGTAATTTAGGTGAACAAAAAACAATGGACAAACTGGCACATATACCTAAATGACACTTCAATGAAAGCTGGAACAAAAATCACAAAATTATAATGCTTGGTGCATTTTATAGGAAGTTAACCTCATTTGCAGAGGAAGAATGGTGCATGAAAGGGTACACAAGTTAAGAGACACATAAGACAACTGTGATTAAAAACAGAATTTATCTTACTGCTACTGAATAGAACAGGAAACTGGAATGAAAACACCATTGAAAGATTAATTAAAAATAAAAAAGAAATGGTAATTAAAAATAATTTATCTCAAACTCCTTGAAATACGATGGGGCAGTCTTAGCTTAATTACAAGTGTACAAATACCACAGGTATACTGATGGCATGATGATTCTTACAAATACCACAGATATACTGATGGCATGATGATTCTTAGACTGCCGGTCATAACCTGGAGTTATTTTTTTATTTACAGGTAAAATCTTTCAATAACAGGAGCAATCACAGTTTTAAAATGTTCTTACAACCCAAAACTGAAAATTTGCTCTGGAAATACTACAGAGCAGCATTACATATTTCAAGATAAAAAAATTATTCACCTATTGAAATGAAAATTAACAGAAATAAATCCTCTCTCCATCTTAATAGCAGGTTGTGTTGTACATGCAAACAACAAAAGGTTGCACAAGAAGGGAAAATATTCCAAATCTATGTGTTTGCACATCTAATGGAAATAAGCATGCTTATATCTTTCTGTTCAACAACACAGATAGACAATAAATAAATGTCAGAGGTTACTAGGGCAAAAGACTGCAGAAGGCACATTTAGGGCTGTAGCCAGAATTGCCTTACTACTCTATGGTTTGGTTTTCACAGGAAAACTTTCATTCCAAGCCAAAAAAATAGTTACAAGGTCACATTAAAAATGAAAAACCATATGCTTTTATGATGAGCTTCTCAATTAAATTAATTATTTCCAAAATTTTTCTTATTCTATTGATTCTTATTCAAGCTCTAATAAGCCACTAATCACATTCAAATGAACACAACATGACTAGCAGTCTAGAGGCCTCTGCCACTGCACATGCCCTGGCGAGACATTGTTTAGAAAACTTTTTTGCTGCTTTTTTGTCTTTCATGGTCACGCACATTATTTAATGTCAAAACTTGTATGTTTTTTGTGTAAAAAATATGGTCTCTGTCTTCACCTTCCATCCTCACTACAGTATTTTCAACCCCTCCAGGGTCATACATTTCTAAAAACAGTGGCTGAGCATTGCAGTGTGGATAGGTGAAAATAGAGAGGTTGGACAACGCAGACTCATATCATGCTCTGGTGGTTTGTGCTAACTGGATTCTTCTTCTTCTTCTTTCGGCTGCTCCTGGACGGGTTGCCACAGCAGATCATCTTTTTCCACATCTTCATGTCCTGCTCATTACAATTTCTGAGCCACTTTGCTCACCTTATGCTCAAGCGCTTCTTTCAATAACAATTTTACCTCATTATCAGTCCAAATAAAACAACTAATTTTATTGGTTTTCATATTCAACGTTGCTGTTCTCTGTGTGTAAAGCTGCAAATAATATTCTAGTATGGAGGAGCACCCACCCCCCCTCTCGACCTAGGCATTGAATGTCTTCCACATTTTCTTGTCCTTCCTTGAAATGTTTGTGTCACTCAAAAACGTGTGTCCAAGAGAAACTGTTATCACTGTACACTGTTTTTATCATTTCATAAGTTTCTGTGGCCGTTTTGTTCAATTTCATGAAAAACTTGATGTTGACTCTCTGTTCAATTTTTTCACCCGACATTATAGCGGCAACTCGATTGTTGTACAAATACTGACTGGGCTATTCACAGGATATACCTAGCCAGTCGACGGTTTGAGAGGGCGTGTAGGAGGGGATATAGTTCTATGATTCACGCTAGGCTGACCTCCAGACGGTCTCCAGGAAAGCCCCAAGCCCAGTCCGGTTATTTTTGTGTCTCACCTTGTATATGAAGCAAGCAAGGTAATGTCTAACAGCCTCGTAAAAAACCTTGTTGCTAAATAATACAGCTGGTGCATTCTGCATCAAATAAATAAAATGAATAAATGCAAATTAAATGAAATCAAGATTATGAGCCTTAAGCAGCTGGCAAGAATCAAAGTAGCATCTAACCTTCAATAATATGCTTTAAAGATCCTATAAAAACAATATTAAAATATGTGAAATATTAAGAACTTCATGTCACCTACTCTGCTTATTCTGTAAATTCAAAAACAAAGTGGGTAACCCAAAAACTTTAGGACTGATGACTGAATAATTACTAACTAATGTTAAATAGGTAATTAAGATGCATTTGACATTTAATGAAAGCAGCAAATACGACATTATAGAAAGAAAAATAAAGCAATATACCTTTTGTAGATGAAAGCAGATTTCCTTGGCATGCTTCAAATATGTTAAATATCCAGACTATAAAAATACCAGCAACCCACATGATGTCATTAGTGTCCAAACAGTGTTGAAGATAGACCTGAAAAGGAAAACACAAAGGAATGAAACATTTCAAAAATGAAAAATTAATGCAAGTTGGAGCTCCTTTTTGGGTGAAAATAGGCTCAATGCTCTCTTCATGGCTCTTGCAATCCATCTTCACTCACCAAAGCAATAATATCCCAAGAAGAGGTTGCAGTATTAAAAGGTAATACTTAAACCAGAAACATACTAACATAATTCATTTGGGTTTTGTCTCTTATCATTATTACTATGATGTTATTCTAGAAAAGCTATAATCTATTTTTATCACCTACCTCATGTCTGCTTGATGTCCAAATGTCTTTGACAGTTATCCAAAGGAGTGTACCCTTAATATTTACAGAATTAACCAGAGCAGATATTTGTGGCATTAAAATGATTTAATAATAGTAGAAGTAGTATTATCACATGTACAGAGTATAGAGAAATTCTGTTCAACCAACATGCAACACGTCACTGCTCTTTGGCACCAAGATAAAAAAGTAATAGAAACAGATTGTTAGTGAATGTATATATTTTTTTCAGATATTTGGTTGTTTCATATACATTATATTCCTTTCCTGAACCTCTGGAGAAATATAATGTAATTTTAAAACATGATTTTTTAGGATTTTATATAAAGTCACATTGAGAAGCATTATATTCAAAAGGGAATCAATAAAAATGCAACTGGGTGTGGGACAAACAATTATGTGACGCTGAGTATTAAATGGACTTGCCCTTAGAATCTCTATATTGGAAGCATTCAAATTCATGCATAAATGGAAAGAAGATGCATATACTATTTCTCTACTTAGATTCTACTGTCATGATCTCAGACTACTTTGAGGACCATCATAAGGATTCTATGCTCTACGACCCAATAAAATTATGGACATTGAGGACTTTAAAATAGCTCTGACCAGTTACCACCATATTCTTCACTGTGACTGTGATAGCCAAATCAGAAGTTTTCTTTCTTTTTAAGTTTCTTGCTTTATAGTCATTCTGGTGTGTGTTCAGACAAAAAAGTTTGTATTTATTTAATTATTTATTTATTTATTTATAGGACTTTTGTAAAAAGTTAAATTTCCTCCTGAGGCCAAATAAAGCCTTATGTATCTATCTATCTACTTTAATTATAATTTAGGAATGGACAGTCTCAGATATAGGATTCCCTGAAATTCTTGGTGTAAGTTCAACATAGGGTATGATGCAAGACTACCTAATAGGACATCTTTACATGTCCATACCCTTCCTCAAAACAAGTACTAATGAAACATATTGTTCCTTTTGCTAAGGGACCTCATTGAAAATATTTTATGATTCTCTGCAACAATTCTTGATATGTTTTAATATGTCATTTAACAATATATGCCATTGCCTTCATCAGAGTTTTTTTTCTCTTAGCCAGAGAAGGCTGATTGTTGCAGCAAACATAATATATTAAAAAGGGAGTCAGGGGTCATCAGCCCACAGGTTAGTTTAACTTTTATATTTTGAGTTTATTTTTTCCTGGCCTCTCAATGACAATAATTTTGGTGAGCGTACTCAGTCCCACTGATGAAGAAACCAGAGAAAAGTAGTAAACAGAATTTGAGAAATTTCCATTCTGCTTGTCCGTATGTTTTCATTTGCTTCAGTTTTATTTGGCACTTGAGGCAGACAGACAGAGGCTTTCTGAAAACTGATGGCAGTAAATTTTGAATAAACTCTTCCTCACACTGAATACTGGCAATTAGTCCTTCTTCCTATTTCCTGATAAACACTGAACAAAGCACATTTGCTCTTTGACTAGTTTTCTCCTATACAAAGAGATAGAAAAACAACATGATAAAGTTACTGAAACCAAATTTATGCAGTTAAAGTGCATGTAAACTTTATCCCAGGAAGTCTTAAAGGGAACAAAAATGAAATTTCAGAATTAAACCCTGAATGAAAAATAGATCATTGTAAAAGCTGAGAATATTGATGTTAAATGACTCAGAAAAATTATGAGTAGTGCATTAGATATTTTTGTTTATACAGTATTTGACTTGTTTACTATATTAAGTAAACTCCCCCTATAATTTACAGTAAAATCTAACTTAACAGAATAATGGCTTTGTGGTCCTGTTTTCCTTGTTTTATCAAATGATGCTCGATCCAGTCCACAACTTGCTGAGAAAATGTGTTCCAATAAACTACTTTTAAACTATCCTTAGTTCATTTTTTATTACAAAAAATGTTATACATTCCACTTTTTATAAAGTAAATCCAAAATATACGAATGCATGCTGCAAGGCTTCAAAAAAAGGAGGAATGAGTGGAGGAATAAGTGTGTCCCAGCTAAATGTGTGTCTGGTTGAACTTGTATGTGCACATACCAGAGATCGTGAGTCCTTCCTTCTGACAGCATTGCAATGTTCCTCTATACATACTATGAGAGTTTTAGATGTTTGTTTCATGTATACAGCTGGGCATGCACTGCAAGGTACACTGTAAACAGCATTCCATGTCTCTGCTGCAGATTTCTTGCTTTTGGCATTAAAAAGAAAAGGGTGTCTAGAGATGTAGATGTTAAACGCATGACTTCAGCAAGAGATAAGGGACTGTTCCATTTTTATCTTAAGTAAAACATGGCTGCATAATAATATCCCTGATGTGGGATATTCCTCTGCTCTCCAGTGCTGTAATATTTAACTATAAAGTCCTTTTTACTTGTCACGGAAGTTTACCATTATTTTTATTCTTATTTATATCCATCCCCCCCCCCCCAGGAGTTAATTCTAAAGAAGTGCTGAGTGTACTTTACAGAACTGTTACAAAGCTACAAACTGCACATTCTGGTGGTTTTATTATTGTGACTGGATATTTTATTCACATGAACATGAAGACTGTTCTCCCCAACTTTGATCAACACGCAAACTTTCAAACCAGAGGAGAGAACAAACTGGACACTCCTGCAATGATTATAAAGCTATACCCTACCTACATCTTAGTTGTTCTGATCATGTTTCCATTATGTATACAGAACACTGTTTACATGGTTTAAACCATGGAATGGACTATATTTGAAGCAGCTGCCACCTATGGTCATCAGATTTACTTAGAGGAGTACGTATCATTAGTGACTAGCTACATTAACAACTGCATAGATAATGTGACTGTCTCAAAGACCATGAGAACATATGCAAATCATAAACTTTAGATGACAATGGAGGTATGTGCACTGTTAAAAAATCCATACTGCTGCCATTAGATAAGGTGACAAGGAAGACCTCAATACAGCAAGGGCAAACCTATCTCAGGGCATCAAAGCAGTTAAGTCAGAGTACAGCAAGAAAATCCGCAGCCACTTTCAGGACAGCAGAGACACAAAGAGCATGTGGCAGGGAATCTAAGCTATTATAGACTAAAAGACAAGACCACCTGTCTGCAGTAGTGATAATTCCCTTCCAGATGTTATAAATAACTTCTACATACCCTGAATGACATACTGTACCTGCGAGGACGTTCATCTCTCCTCAGCAAGAACAGGTACTGTGCCTTGACCACTGCTGACTTTGTTGAACGTGAACCCATGCAAAGCTACTGGACTAGACAACATACCTGACTAAGTGCTAATGTGCAAGCCAGTTGACAGATGTCATTACAGACATTTTCAGCATAGGCAGGGAGTCATCCCCAAGTGCTCAAAATCACCACCATCATACTTGTTCTGAAGAAGTCCTCAATGTGCCTCAATGAGTATCAGCTTATAGCTCTAACATCTGTCATCAAGAAGTGTCTTAAGAGGCTAGTCTTGGGCCACTTGAAAACTGGACTTACCACATCACATGACTCTCTCTCATTTGCCTGTCACCAGAACTGTTCCAATAATGATGTCATATTATCTACTCTTCATTTGGCACTGTCACTTCTGAACAAAAGAGACACATATGCTAGAAGACTTTTTACTGACTTCAGTTCAGCTTTCAAAACTATCATACCTCAGAAGCTCATAGGGAAGTTGGTCCTGCTAGGTAACAACTCTTCCCTATGCAACTGGATCATGGACTTCCAGACAGGGAGACCCCAAATAGTCTGTGTCAAAAACACCATCTCTAGTACAGTGGTGCCTCATACTTCGAACTTCATTTGTTTCAGGAGGCTGTTTGAATTCTGAATTGCTCGAAGTCTGAATCAGTTTTCCCCCTTAGAAATAATGGAAAGTGAATTAATCCATTCCCACACCCTAAATAATACCCATTTTGATAAACTTGAACAGCAAACATGTTGATGTCATAATGACATTCTGCTGGGCAAATAACATCTACAGCCTGCACCATCTCCTAAAAATAAGACTATGCAGCGAGTGGACTGTCACAGGTGAGTTTCTCCACTTCCACAACATCTCGGCGGACATAGCCAGGCAGAAGCAGGACTGCAGGGCTGGTGTGCTGGCAAGGCTACGGAGGCAACCACACAAGACGCCTCTTCCTAGTTTTTTTCTTACCCACAAAAGACCCTCGCAAATAAAATGGACAAACTGATGCTACAAGTTGCAGCGACTAAGACAGTTGTGTTCTGCTGATTACAGAGACATGGCTTCATTCACTTATTATGGATACAACTATCGAGTTGGCACAGTACAACAGCAGAACAGAACCAGAGACAAAAGAAAGA
Source organism: Erpetoichthys calabaricus (assembly GCF_900747795.2). NCBI lineage: Eukaryota > Metazoa > Chordata > Cladistia > Polypteriformes > Polypteridae > Erpetoichthys > Erpetoichthys calabaricus. The sequence goes on from NC_041407.2 coordinate 47,950,106, forward strand.
ATGGAATATTCAAAGTTAGAATCGTTCGAAATACGAGACACCACGGTACCATCACACTGAGCACTGGTACAATCAAGGGCTTTGTACTCAGCTCGCTTCTGTTCATTCTTCTGACTAATACTATCATTAAGTTTATGGATGTTACAACGATGGTGGGTCTCTTAATCAACGAGTCAGCTTAAAAAATGGATATAAAACAATTGGCAGGCTGTTGCAAGTGCAACAACCTGTCTGTTAAGGTGCAGACATTGCACGTTGAAGGTTCTTTATTGGAATTGGTCTAGAGCACCAAATTTCATGGTGTGCACCTGGTAGCCGACCCTACTTGGTCAATTAACACCACCATAGCCAAGAAAGCAGAGAAACATCTTCTCTTCCTTCAGTGGCTGAAGAAGACAAACATTCCTCAACCCCATCCTCACCACATTCTACAGTGGTACCATGGTGAGCATTCTGACCAGCTGCATGACTGTCTGGTTTGGGAACTGCAGTTTCTCTGACCATAAGGTGCACACAGTTGAAAAGATCATTGGGGCCGCTCTGCACACCTTTAAAAACATTATTATACAGTGTTGCGTCTGCAATGCCTATAGCATTGTTAAGGACTACTTCCACCCCTTCCACAGTCTCCTTGTCCCACTTCCATCTGGCAGAAGATACTATAGCATCTACACCAGTTAGGCCAGGCTCTGCAACAGCTTCTACTCCTTGGCTCTCCGGACTCTGAACTCTGTGCTGTCTCTCTATCTTCAGATCTGCTCCTAGTAGCTTATTTATATGCAGTATATTTGTTAAACTTGTCACTGCTGTTGTTTTTTTATTATTAGTTGTTAGTTGTTATAATTTACTTACATATTACTATCTATTTAAATGATTACTATCTATTCACTTACCTATTGTTCTTATTTTCTTTTATGTACTTATTTATCTATTTATAGTTTAGTTCTTTAACTGTCTTGCAGTTGTCTTTATTTATATATATGTTGCATTGCAGACATGAGAAATGTTATTTTGTGCCACTGTATGCTACAATACCGTGTATGGATGGTATGACAATGAAACCACTTGAAACTTAAATATGCAAAAAAAAACTTCTACCCATTGGATATTAAGACTATGCCAGAAGATAATGGGCACTGATTAAGACAACACCCCACATGTGATGGATAAGTGCTGCAAGCTGACAAGAGCGAATTTTTGGAACCGATCCTGATATAATAAAGTTAAATGTTAACAATTCATGTTAGGTTTTGTCTTGGCCCTTTTTTTCCTGGCAATATTCTTAGACATGAGCAATCACATTTGTATCTAAGAGCTGGATTATCTAAACTGAGGCACAGCCTGGCTTCTTCTTCAAAAGGATTAAATTGACTGTTAAAATATCAATAACCTTAAAAACTGCCATGATGTAGTGCCTTGTTTCTGTATTCTGTGAAGTTTATCAGCTTACCAGTCTCACAATTTTGAGGTGGGCAAATTATATATCCATTTATCACAATTTTACTGTCCTGGCAGCACCACCAAATACTGTAGAGGAAGTGAAGGCAATCTTCAATAGCTTTACCCTCTTTGTGTATAAATGCCTTTAAAGGCAGACACCTCTTTAAAATGTTTGTTTTGACACTTAAGACTTCTTCACCAATTCTCAACAGATTACCTCTATTTACAATTATGTTGGTTGTTCACAGGTTCAGGCAGCATAAAAAGTGTTCAAATGTGAATGACTTTTCACTAGACTTTCAGCTCTATCAATCCTTATCAAAACCTAAAAATCAATTCGAGCAGTGTTTGCTAAAACATTAAATTTGCTAATAGCAAAAAATACAGTTGACCTAACTATCAACTACTGTGAATGTTTCCCTAGTATAGACCCAGGTCATCCATGTCAAGAAAACCTCAAAATGTAATTTGCAGCTGTGTGGCTCACTAACAATCCTCACTGCAATCTCATAATGTGATTCCCACATGTACAGCAGTGAAATTTTGTGAATGCCTCAGAATGGAAATTTCAGGAGTGAATACCGGATACCATCTCACAAGTATGTTAAAATGTAAATCACAGCTGTGCAAACCAGTATCAGTATCAGTTTGAAAACCTCAAAATGTAACTTATTATGTACGTTGGTCAACAATAACAATTCAGAAGAACTCATGTTAATCTATCTCTTGCTACCTGATCTGTGAATGTATGTTAACTGCATGAACACCTACTCCAATATCACAAACAACTAAAAATGTAATTTACAAGGGTACATTTCAATATCCAGATTGTAAACACCCTAAAAGGCAAATCACAGTGAAAGACTCACTCAGCACAATCTTAATCAGGTTGAACATTCAGTGTTATGTTTTTAAAGTGGGTGATGTTTTATACAGGCATAGGTCTTCAAAATATGAACCATGATTTGCACAGTGACAGTTTACTGGTTGCATCTGGGAGTTTACATCAATCTAAGACTAATACTGGACAAACACCTGCTGATGTAAAACAACAGGTAAAGGTTATTGCCATCCATCTATTTATAGACTCCTTTTATTCAGTTCAGAGTCATGGAGAGCCAGGGCCTATCCCTGAATGAGCTGTGCACAATGCAAGAGCCAACCCTAGACTGGGCACCAGTACATCACAGGGCCTACCCTTAACCTACTGTCTGCCCAGTGGCGGCTGGGCGGTCTCGTGGCCTCGGAAACCCTATACATTTTGGTTTTTTTTCTCCAGCCCTCTGGAGTTTTTGTTTTGTTTTTTCTGTCCTCCTGGCCATCGGACCTTACTTTACTCTTTATTACTTAGTATTGCGTAATCTTATTTTTATATTTTTCTTTTTTCTTTCTTTGTCTTATAAAGCACTTTGAGCTACATCATTTGTATGAAAATGTCCTATAAATATAAATGTTGTTGTTGTTGATAACCTCACTCAATCACACAGAACAATCTAACATACACACATTTGGTATAAAAATTGGAGGACCAGTAGCACTGTGTAAACTTTACAATGTGTGGTGTAGCAGTTAAGGCTTTGAACTTCAAACCCTGAGGTTGTGGGTTCAAATCCTGCTAATGATCATGAGCAAGTCGGTTGACCTCCCTGTGCTCCAATTGGAAAAACAAAAAAATGTAACCTATTGTAACATAAATGTTGTAAATTGCCTTGGATAAAGTAAACATAAAAAATGTAATGCACTGGCCAGGATTCACACTCAGTCTCCTGTAGCTCTGATGGAGCCATATTTATTCACTATACCACTCAAGGTTAATTTCACACATTGAAAATGTAAAAAGAAAGTTAAGTCATACTGTATTCTGTAACTTTAATCATCCTGGTGAATTATGCTTATAGGTGCAGAACAGGAGCAGAGCTCATCATCAGTTAGATTTTGAGAAGTGAATGACCTTTTACACAAAAAGTGCATTTTATGATGTTAGCTAAACTGAAGCTGCTAGATTCAAACCGCTTTGTTGCCTTTAGTAAATGAAAGCTGCACTACACATACCAGAATGCATGTACATTCACTGCCTCAGTCGTAGTTTTCTAAATTCTTCAGAGACACAAAACCAATCTTATGAACATAAGACGATGGAAAGGAATGCGCACTATCAACTGCACCCGGACACTGCACGTTTACTAATTCATGCATTGCATGGATGTGATTTAACCAGTTCTGGGGATCGGGTGGAATCACAATCCTACCCTGTAGCAAAGAGCGCAAGGCGCTGGACGGAGCAGCACTTAGAGGACACACTCAAGCACACATTCCCCAACTAACAACCAACCCCCAAACCCCCACTCCAAATAACACACACACACTGCGCATGTTTAGATTTGTTCATAAACTATTCAAACAGGCCTGTGGAAAAACCGTAAGTGTCCTGAGGAAGCCTACACACTAAAAATTGCTGAATTCTGGTCTTTAGGTAAATATTACGACTTGTGATTACGTTTTAAACAACCTGGTATTAATTTGTAGATATTATGAATGATAACAATGATAGGTCACCTAAAAGTTTTGCAAATCATTGCTAGAGTTGCACCTTAGTAAGAGAAAAGTATGATTATCTTGTCGAAGTGAGGTTTCAGGGGTCGCATCCACGACGTTCGGATGATCTCGTATATTTACCACAACTGGCTATCCCCGGAATGTACAATTAAAACACAATGCAATAGGGAATATGACTTTTTATGTTTGCAGCCCCTCAACAACAAAAAAGGCCACACTTCCCTTCAAAGGAGAACAGTAGGTATTGCAGCCGAACACCACTGACAGAATCCATTAAGTCCATGACTGCACTCTGACCGACACCGTCATCAGCGCTGCCTTCTCCAGATGCTTTAAAAGAACATTCGGAATTCCCAAATGTGAAGTATTCATCAAACGCGAAGAAACAGACAAAACACTACGGACGAGATTACAAAAATAGTCGCCAAGAATCCTTATGCTTTTAACTGTGAACTTAACCAAACATATAGGCGACTGTAGCAGCCTAAGTTTAATAGTCATAACAAAAGTTATCGGCAAAACAACATTCTTAAGCGCACACTTTAACAAAAGCGAAGCTCTCACAAACAACAAAAAAAAAAAAAAATATATATATATATATAACATAATATATATATATATATATAGATTTTTTTTTTCTCTTGAGCAAAAGTTCACGTTCCACAGAAGCAGAGGGAGCCTGGGATACGTACCGCGGCCAGGCGTCTCTCGGGATCCCCGCTTCAGCACCTCTTTACTCCGCAGTCTTGCGATAAAAAAGAGAAAAGCACAGACTTCCCTTCTCAGCACTCTGTGACATCACCTGGACCCGTAATGGAAAATGGACGGAGGCACTCTATCCCCCCACAGCTAAAACTTACAAGAGCTGAGAAAAAAAACTTCTTGCGCAGCTCTCCAACTATTTTAGTGAGGGGGCACGTTTTATATACGCACGCCCCCCGCCAGGCGGTGGGATATACCTCGGGCTGACAACGGATACGTGCGGCGCTTTCCTCTGAATTTTACAGGACAGACCTGGCACCCTGTGTCTCTAAACCTGGGACACATGGGTTCAAAAATGGAGAGAGGGAGGCACTGAACCGTTTCAGGGTTTATGGTAATAGAATTTAACGAACTTAATTAAGTTCCGAGGTTCGAAGAGTTAAAGTTAATTTTGAGGTATCTCTGAATAATGCTTAGGCATAGTAATTAGGGGTTGGTCACTCAGATAGATAGATAGATAGATAGATAGATAGATAGATAGATAGATAGATAGATAGATAGATAGATAGATAGATAGATAGATAGATAGATAGATCAGTTTCCAACGTTATTACCAGATTTTTGCCACCAGACTCGTTTTCTTACGCCAATCTATGAATGAAATAATACAGTTGATACTAGATTATATGTGCTTAAAGTGAAGTAATGATTTGTAATATCTTCCAAAATTCATTGGGCAATGTATTTTTGTGTAAATTCTACTAAATAAATAAATTGATCACATAAATACTAAATCAAATATGCTGTTATTCATGGTTTTGAAACCAATAAGAACAGTTTGCATTTTTAGTAAATTTTCACGGTTTGATCCTTAACTGCAGTGACCAATATGTCAGTGGTTTGCTTTGAAATCCAGCCCTTTTCTATTCCATCTTTCCTGGCTGAGATTTTTGGATTAAGAGCCAAAACTGAAATTTAAAAAGGAAAAAAAAAGGAATCCTCCCAGAAGGATGCAGCAAAGTACTGGCAGACGTAATGTGCCATTTTTGTCAACTCTCTGGATGGAGGGGTGGAGAAATCCCATTAAACCGTTAACCCAATAGAAAGTGAAAATGCACACGATGTGCTGAAGGCACCCTTAATCTGAAGTTAAGTGAGCCAACTATGTGTCACAACTGTGCCATTCTGATACCCAGATACCTGGACCCATAACGTTTAATAAACATGAATGACTATCTGACTTCTTTAGATCACATTTGAAATTTGATATCCCTGTAACACAGTAAACCTAGGTTAGGTAAAGAATTTCAGTAGAAGAAATACAAGAAAAGACACATTTAAGAGACTAGAGGACTGGAGCACATGAAAAAACATTGGGCACAAAAAAGATAAAATTATGTTAGGTTGGTGCTGCAGATGAGCAATGGTTTTATTATGCCTTGCTATATGTGCTGTTATGTGTGTATGGAAATTGCCAGAACCAGTGTGTTGATGTAAGGAGGCTAAAACTATTGAATTACTTTCTGCCGCTGGGACAAGATTGTCTTAAAAGCTTTATAGTTAATGTCTGCTGTGTCCACATTCACAGCAAAACCCTGTAATCAGTTTTTAAAATTAAATACAATTAAAACAGCAAGTGCTCTTTGTTGGTTGTATTGTTTGAGATGCATTTATGTCTCCATTATGTGCAGTTTAATTATCAGAATATAAAAGTCAATCAATCAGACTGTGAGTTTTGATGCATTAAGGAAGAGATGTTTTGCTTTACCAGTTGACTGGCTATAAACTCCACTTACTCTGAGAGCAACAGCCAAGGTCCCAGAAGGCAGAAACTGATTATGTCTGAGGCATAGCCACTGTTTTCAAATACAAAGGGTAATAAAATGAAAATGCCATGTCTTCTCTGCAATATCATTAAAGCCATTTTTTATTGTCTGTATGCAGTGGGCCTAAAGTGTTATCCTACCCTCTATATAAGGTCTGTATGTTCTCCAAGAGCTCACAATGGCTTGCCTTGTGTTATATCCGTTTCTGTGTTGGATCGGCAAGAGCATTTATGTGGTTCTGTTTATGTGTGACCTTCAATGGACTCATGACCAGCTTCAGCCCTCTGACCCCCTGAGTTAGACAAACACGTGAGAAAGACCTATGAATTGATAGATGTGTCTGTAGAGGAACATGCACTCTATTCTGCTGGGTTTTTATTATTAGGGTGTCAAATTAAAGGTTAAAAAAGTCGCTAAATGGTCTGCTAATTACCACCTAGTAAAAATACAGTTGCAGTTTAGGCCTATTAAACTTCTTGTGGAGTCCTCTGGATTTGTTAAAGAGGTGTTAGGGACATCGAAATGGCAGTAGCCTATAGTAGAGAAGCATGAGGAGTGGAGAAAGAGAATGTGTCTGAAATATATCAGCTAGGACACAATGAGGGAGATAATTAGGGCTTAGATCAGAAGCTAGGAGGTGTTAACAGAAGAGTTGTTGATGATCCTAGAAGTGACCAGCCAGTACATGTTTATGTCTGTTTTCATACTAGACAGTCTATAGTCTGCTAATGTAACTACTGTGAAGGGCTGCACAGCATGATTTTGCTGCATTTTCATAGCACCTTGAAAATCATTACTTTTATTCATCCATTTACCTATTTATTACATTCTTTTATGTTTGAGGGTTATAGCCTAGAATGGAAAGAAGTCAGGAACCATCCCAGGATGAGGTGACAGTGCACTGCATGTCCCACCAATTAAACTAACATACATGTCTTTTAACTATGAAAGGAAACTGGAGTACCCATAGAATGCAGAGACAAGGACCATATCCAGAACTAAAAACTTGGTCTCCTTGACTCTAATGCTCAACACTCTGTCAAAGTACTCCCTGTAACCCTACCAACTTTTGATTACATCACAGCTATAGTCAGTCCATACGTTTTTGGACAGTGACACAATTGTCATCATTTTGGCTCTATATGCAACCACAATGGAATTGAAATAGAGCAATCATTATGTGATTGAAGTGTGGACTTTCAGCTTTAATTTAAGGGGTTTATCAAAAATATTGTATTTAGCCTTGTAGGAATGTCAGCCATTTTTCTGCATAACCCCCATTTCCAAGAGCTCAAAAGTATATGAACATTTGATTGGCACACTGTTCCATAGCTAGTTGGGAGCAGTTCCCCGGTTATTTCATTAACTATTAAAAAGGTGAAAGGTCTGGAATTGATTCAAAGTGTGGAATTTGCATTTTGAAGTTGTCACTGTCACTGGGTCCAGCACCTGTGGGGCATCTGTTGGTGAAGAAGGATTCACTGATCTTGATTTTGCAGGTGATGCCATAATTCTTTCAGAGCCGGTGAATGGGGCTGTCAAGAAACTGATTGAGGAGTCTGAATGTCTAGGCTTCCAAGTGTCCTGGATAAAAACCAAGATCCAGGCCTTTAATAAACTCTTGGGCACAGCCATCAGCACTGTTTCTGTCTGCACCTCGGCAGTGACATTAATGTCTCTATTGACTTTTCCTATGAAGTTAGCAGACGGATTGAGAGAGTATGTGGATTATGAGATTTCTGGAAGGGGTGTGTGGCACTCCCAATATCTTTGTAAAATGCCAAAAGTCCAAGTCACTAGAGTCCTATTGCTTCCTGTTTTGCTATATGGTTGCGAGACATGGATGCTATCCAGTGATCTGAGATTAAGACTGTGTCTCTTTGGAGAATTCTTGGGTCCCGCTGGTTTGGCTTTCTGTTGAATGAGCAGTTGCTCACAGTCCCGAATCAGGCACATTACTTGCATTGTGAGGGAGCATCAGTTACAGCATTACGGCCATGTGGTGCATTTCCCCGAGGGTGATCCAGCTTGCCGGATCTTCAATGCATAGGACAGAGCAGCTGGATCAGGCCATGTGGATGTCCACATAATACCTGGCTGCGACCGATAGATGGTCTTTTCCGGGGGATGGAACTGCACCGCATGTCTGCCTGGGGGGTTGCCAACTGGGATCCTGAGCTGTTTCGTCATGTGGTAGGTGCACCAACACGCTGTACAAGTGCATGCTCCCTAACCATTATTAGGCTGAGAAAACAAACCCTTTTGAGAGCAGAAACACAAGGAGTGGTCAAATCAACCATTTGGTACATTCTTGAAAAGAAGGAACACACTGGTGAACTCAGCAACATCAGAAGGTCTGGAAAACTACAGAAGACAGCTGTTCTGAATGACTGCAGAATTCTGTCCTTGGTGAAGAATTAAGCCCTCACAACATTTAGCCAAACCAAAAACACTCTCCAAGAAGCAGGCCTATCATTGCCAAAGCCTATGATCAAGAGAAAACTTCATGAAAGTAAAGCCATAAGGTATAACACAAACCACTGGTAGACCTCAAGCATAGGAAGGACATACCTGTATTAGACATTACCAGAAAAAAAATTTAAAAGAATGTCTGTCCAGTTCTGGAACAATTAAGATCAATATATACCAGAATGTTGGAAAGAAAAGAGTATGGAGAAGAGAAGAAGTTGCTCATGATCTGATGAATACCACATCATCAGTGAAACATGGCAGAGGCAGTTTTATGGCATGATCGTGCATGGCTGTGAATGGAAGTCAGTCACTAGTGTTTATTGATGATATAACTGCTGGCAGAAGTTTATAGGGTTATACTATCTGCTCAGATTCAACCAAATGCTGCAAAACTGAGAGGACAACACTTCACAGTACACATGGACAAGGAGATAAAATATACTGCAAAAGCAATCCAAGTGCTTTTCAAGGCAAAGAAGTGGAATATCCTTCCAAGTCAATCAACTGACCTCAACCCAGTTGGACATGCATTTCACTTGCTGAAGGCAAAACAGATGTCGGAAAGCCAACATACAAGCAGCAACTGAAGACAGTTGCAGTAAAGGCCAGACAAAGTATCACAAGGGTGGAAACCCAGCACTTGGAGATGTCCATGGGTTCCAGATTTCAGGCAGTCATTGACTGCAAAGGATTTTCAACCAAATATTGAAAATGATCATTATATTTATGATTATGTTAGTTTGTCCAAATATTTTTGAGCCCTGAAAATAGAGGGCCACGTATAAAAATGTCTGCCTTTTCTAAATAGCTCATTCAATATTTTTATTAAAATGCTTAAATTATTAAATTAAATTTAATTAAAGCTGAAAATCTTCAGTCACATCTTGATTGCTTTGTTTCAAATCCTTTCTGGTGGTGTACAGAGCCAAAAGCATTAAAATTGTGTCTGTGTCCAAATACTTATACACCTGACTATATGTGGTCAGGAAGTGTGCCAATGATTGGCTGGCTAAAACTTTGGTTCTAGAAATAACATGGACACAGTAACATTTGGTTGTGCCACAGGACTCACACAGGTCCCCACTTCAATATGTACACAATTATTTTGAATTTATGGACTAAGGTCTTGTGCAGAAATTTTCTGAATATTAAAGATGCCATGCTCAAATAAACACTGACACCAGATGCATCCCAAATAAGTAATCTGTATTTTTAACTTGTCTTTCCAAAGATAAGACTGAGCATTTCAGCAATTTATTAAAGTTTTTTTTTTTTATTATTTTGTTTCCTCAGTTATCTGCCAGGCTACTAAGTAAAAAAGCTCTGTGTGCATTGTTTTATACAATACTTCATTTTTTTAAAACATTCAGAGTTGCAACCTTCCTGGTTATTATAGGATGTTCCAAGGAGCCAACAGAGAGACTCCCATCTGTCCAGGTTATTGATTGCTGGCAGACAGACAGATTACTTCAGATAAAACACAATGTGCTACACTGATTAATATGCAGATTATGATAAATGTCAATTGAAAAACAGCAAGGCATGTGTGCTGGATGGAAGCCAGCCACATTTCTTCATGCAGTGAATGTGTGTAGTTTTACACTACAACTCAAAAAAACAATGACTTACAGGAAAATTTTCCATAAATGTACAGATGGGAGCGAATTATCATCCATGTGGCGCCCAAAGAGTTTTTACCCATCCATTTTTTTTAATGAACTCATTCCAGCAAGTATAATGTCACAGAGACCTGAAAATGAAATCTGCTCCAGTAGGTGCAAGACATGAATGAGAACTAGGTGAATCACCAATTAACTGTCTAGGGGTAAAATACAAAAACATGAACAACATGTAAACTCCACACAGATGGCATTCCAGTCAGAAATGAACCAAGGATCAAGAGTTGTGAGGTATCTATTAGTGCATCACTGTGCTGGGTTAACAGACACATTTCAGTAAAAAGAAATGTAACACTGATGACAGTGAAGGCAGTTTGGCTCCTGATTGTTATTTCCAGCTGTTTTCTGTGGTTGGACATCCTGCTCTTGTTGCTGTGGTTCACTGCAGGATTCCCCCAGGCTGCAGCCTAGATTCCATTGACACGGCAGTGAGTGTTCAAGTTGAAACACATATTTCAGTCTCGAAGCCCATTATTATTTAAACCTAAAAGGTAAAAGTGAATCTGAGGTCAGTGTGTCTGTGATAAGATGGCAGTGTATACACCTGAAGAACCAAAAGTGGTAATCAATCAGCACTTGTCCCATAGGGAATGAGCTGGTAGAGTGGCATATCCTCCAAATAGGGCATGAAAAGTATAAAATTCAAATAAGCTTTTGTTACTTGGGGCCAGCCCACCTGATTCCTGATCCATTACACATTAACAGGACTATAAATACTAAAAATTATTTTAAAACATCCATCTTTTAAAAGAGTGCCTACTATTATTCTATATGTGTATAAATACAGCACCAAGAACTACTGTATACCATGAATTAGATGCTTCCTGAAATCAAGACTGAGCCAGCATGTACTGTAGAAATGTACTTTATCTGACTAAGACACTTAGTCAGTTAAAATGACTCCAAACAACCAAGTCAAGATGTTATCAAAATACTGTCGAATGTTGATTTAGATGCTCCAAAATAATGGATTATGTTACATAGATAGATAGATAGATAGATAGATAGATAGATAGATAGATAGATAGATAGATAGATAGATAGATAGATAGATAGATAGATAGATAGATAGATAGATAGATAGATAGATAGATAGATAGATAGATAGATAGATAGATAGATAGATAGATAGATAGATAGATAGATAGAAGACATCTATACATAAGTTATCCAATAATTTACAAGTAAGGGGTGTTGCTGTTGTACTTAATAAAGTGACATCAGTCTTGGTAGATTTAAAACCAGCTGAAACCACTTACAAATATAAAATCAGATGCCTGCTTCCAATTTAATTTAAAGCAAAACACCCTTATTTTCTTTTGTACTAAGTGAAAGAAGTATTAGCTTTCCGATGAGCACATTCAAAAATCTGAATGTTTCAAAGCCTTAAGGACATTTAATTCATCACTGACTTTTACGCTGCATGTTTCCAAAAACATCTTCAGCCTTGTCAGGGCATTTCTAACAGTTTTGCCAACTTGTTTTAAAAATGTCTAATAAATCTCATGAATGGACAATGGACAAATAATGAAATGCATTCAGAAGAACAGTTTAAACATGTTAAAGTGAATCCAAATAGGAGTATGCACATGTAACAAAATTAGAGAATATGATGCGATGCCAAATGTCACAGGTTTATTAGAAAGTTATAGGATCTTTTTACTAAAAGCCTTATTTGATAAGTTTCAATTTTAACTAGTAATCACATTCATGAAGATGAAGCTAACACTAATCATAGTTAGATGCAACCAGTCAAACTATAAAACTTGTTTAAAGGTTTTAAATTGAGGTTGCCAAATTGGCGTAAAATGTTTGCCGTTTAGGGTTTTGAAACTGCCGTAAGCTCCTTTACCTTCGTGGTATACTTGCACTGTGAGTTTGGGAGGATACCTGTTTCTGTATGCAGCAATTCAGCATATCCCACTCAGTTTCTCCATTATGTTTTGATGCACACAGCTCTCCCAGAGTAGCAATGTTACTTTTCAAGCTGAATGGCACATATTGGTTGTCTGAGTTCTGTTTCCTCACTGAGACACAGCTGTCATTCATGAACTGAAAAGAAAGCTTCAGTGAGACTGTCCTGAATTGTATAAAAAGAGTTTTTTACCATGATCTTGACAAATAGGCTAAAGCACTATTTATATCAATGTATGTTTCTTCTAAACATGTTTATTTAAGTGTAGGGTCCCAAGGAGCTAGAAACTGTCCCAGCAGTAAGATGGAATCCATCACAGTGCTTGCTCAATGAGCCAGTTTAGAGCTGGAATTTGATCTAAAATACATATCTTTGGAATGTAAATTTGAGGATCTAGATAAAAATCATTGCACACATGGAGATCATGTAAATTCCTCCTAGACTATAAACAGGGACTAGGGTCGCATTTGACTTCAGTTCCACAAAGCAGTGAGGCAGTAGTGCTAACCATTGCACCACAGTACTATTGGTATGTGTATTTTCAGATACAGCATATTTTTATAATTTACAGACAACATAGTTAGATTTTGGGTAGACTTGACTGTGATTTTGGCAGGCTTTCTGTCTTAACATTAAGATTCAATCCTTCAGGGCACAGAGCCTACAGTAGATGTTACTGGCTAATCCTCTTTCAATGATTTTCTCAAATGAATGCCAATTTCTGCTGTTATTTTTGGCAATGGCAGGTTTTGGGAGTGCCCTTATTCAGATGATCACCCAATGTATAATGACGTTAAAGTAATGTGAAACTGTCCTGCACGTCTTGATACCTTACATGGACTAAAGGTGTCTAGGTTTATGGAGACTGGAGACATTCATTCAGATATAAAAGACATTGTTCAGAAATAAAACAGACTTAAAAAATCTGGTACTGAGGAAAAGGAAACTGAAGAATCCTATTAGAAAAACATACAACATGTAAAAAAAGCCCTAAATTCTCTGTATGGACCTGAATACATGAATATCAGTCTGCCTCGAAAAATTATTTTAAAAACAGCAGTATGCTAATATAGGCTGTGATGGACGACCGGCTACAGACTCCGGTCGCCATCCCCAGGCCGCCAGGAGGAGCCCTCCAGACAGCATAATCGTGCCCCGAGTTCCAGCAGGGCCTCATGGACTTTGTAGTTTATATACACAGCCCTGCTGGATACCTTGGGGACCACCGGGAGTCGCTGTAGGGGGGCTAGTGGGCTCTTATGTGCCCTATAACCCGGGAGTGCGTCATCATCACGTGAAAGGAAGGAACGACGTGCTCCCGGGCTGAAGAAAGGACTGTTTACCCTGACCCGGAGGGAGTAAGGACTTGTGGGTTTGGCCAGGAACCACTTCCGGGTCAGGGGATATAAAAGGACTGTGGGAAAGCCCAGACGCTGAGCTGAGCTGGGAGGTAGGGTGGCAAGTGTCTGGGCGAGGAGGAGAGAGAGTATTGTTTATAGAGAATTGTGTTTATGAGTGTGGAGTGGAGGGTGCTTTGTGCACGGTTTAATTATAAAATAAATAGTAATTATACATTCACCTGGTGTTCAGAGTGGTACCTGAGGGTTCAAGAGGTGGACAAAACCTCAATCTGTTACACTGGCGTAGTCGGCAGGATCCTCTGGCCATCTATTGGCAGAGGATCTGCATTAAACATAAAATTTGTAGTAGCAGAGAACCCTAAGAAGGTCCCTCTTGAAACCGCGGAGGTGAAAACCCCAACCGCGACAAAGAGCGCTGCAACTGCAAGCCATAATATACAGCAGACCACAATGGGGAAGAAATCTGGGAAGAAGACGGGATCTACCCAGAAGATTTCAGTCCCAGATGGGCTGGAAACGCTGTGGGCTTACCTGACAGGCGGTGAGGAAGACCGGGCGCAGTTTAAGGCCGAGCAAACCCGAGCGGGGCGGCAGCCAGAACAATGTAGAATCACGACTCCCGAAGATTACTACAGGGAGTTGGAGCAGGATCGTCTACGTTCCCAGGTAAGTGCTGGGAAAGCACTCGAACCGCCGGGAACTTTTACTTCATGTTTTGCAGAGGCCTGTCTGCACGAAGCGGACAGAGAGCACGCCCGCCTCAGACCTAGGTAAGATGGCCGCGAGAAGAAGAAGGCGAGCCGGTCTAGGAGTCTACAGAAGGGAAGCCCATACGTCAACAATGACCACGTGACCTCGCGCAATGGAGACCGGAAAGAAGGTCAGTTTGGAGCCGTCGGTGAGGTCAATAATTCCCCGCCGAGTCTGAGCTCCCTGAAAGGGAAGGGGGCGGCGAGCGAAGCAGCGCCACAAGTACATAAAGGTAAAGAGGAGCGGGAAGTGACTGAACGGTCTGCCGACAAAGTTAAAGAGGCAGACCGCAGCCAGCCGCGGGAAGCTACCCGTTCTTCTTCGGACTCCATGTCCCAGAAGCCTCCGCGAAGCCCAGCAGAGCACGTGCCAGGAGCGGACGTGCTCATTGGCTCCTGGCCGGAGGGTGGGGAAAACAAGGAAGTAACCTTGCCTCCGGCCGAAATAACTAAATGTATGGACTTACGGGAGCTCGAGAAATACCTCAGGCCCGTGTATACTTTCTTTCAGGATCTGAAGGACATGAAAGCGCGCGTGGAGGAGCTGGGAGCTACAGCCGAGGCGCCACTAAAAGGATTGCAGGAATTCCTACAGCGACTGGGGCGAGAAGCTCCTCTGATGATCGATGCGGGAATACAGGTGAGTCCTGCCCGTTTCGTATATCATAAGGGGACGCAGTGTGATTCGGCACCGTGTTTAATAAGTAGCGGCTGCCAAAGCGCTGTGAACCCGACACATGAGTGTGGCACAATGACTGACTGGACGGGGGAGGAAGCGATCGAGCCGAGGCATGCGTGTGACGTGGCCTTCTGGAGCGAGTCGCCACTCCAGACCCCGACCAGTGTAATAAGGGCGTTGTCGTTGGTTACCGGAGGGGCGGAGGAAGTGCCAATCAAACCGGGGCAGCTGGAAAGTGCTGTTACCCGAAGCGATGTGGTGCTAATGACGCCGCCTCCTAAATTGCATAGGACAACGGGCGTGCAAACAGCAAAGAGGCTGTCTCTTCTCCATAGAGAGCCTCACACTGTGCACAAGCCCCAGAGAAAGCAGGAGATCCCCGAAATAAAACGCGGGTCTCCTGACAAGACAAAGAAAAGGGAGAGCAGCAAAGCGGCCGTAAAACCCTCCTTATCGGAGGAAAGGGTGGATCTGACTCTGACTGAATTCCTGAGATGTTTCAGGTCTCGGGAAGAGAGGCAACCAGGAGGACGTCGGCGGTGCTACAACTGTCGGCAACCAGGCCACGTGTGGCGAAGTTGTCCCCAGAGGACAGGGGAGCGGTGGGTTAGCAGATACACCGTTCCCCCAAGGTTCGCTGGGGGATCTAGACAATGTGGCCAAGGTCCGGATGACGCGTCCTCCTGGAGGAGGACATCCCTCGCGGGGATCGACGCTCCGCCCCAGTTGTCGTTGCTAAGGGGGGGGGGGAATTGGGATGGACGACCGGCTACAGACTTCGGTCGCCACCCCCAGGCCGCCAGGAGGAGCCCTCAGGACAGCATAATCCTGCCCCGAGTTCCAGCAGGGTCTCATGGACTTTGTAGTTTATATACACAGCCCTGCTGGATACCTTGGGGACCACCGGGAGTCGCTGTAGGGGGGCTAGTGGGCTCTTATGTGCCCTATAACCCGGGAGTGCGTCATCATCACGTGACAGGAAGGAACGACGTGCTCCCGGGCTGAAGAAAGGACTGTTTACCCTGACCCGGAGGGAATAAGGACTTGTGGGTTTGGCCAGGAACCACTTCCAGGTCAGGGGATATAAAAGGACTGTGGGAAAGCCCAGACGCTGAGCTGAGCTGGGAGGTAGGGTGGCAAGTGTCTGGGCAAGGAGGAGAGAGTATTGTTTATAGAGAATTGTGTTTATGAGTGTGGAGTGGAGGGTGCTTTGTGCACGGTTTAATTATAAAATAAATAGTAATTATACATTCACCTGGTGTTCAGAGTGGTACCTGAGGGTTCAAGAGGTGGACAAAGCCTCAATCTGTTACAAGGCATTGATGGTGAGGAGTGTTTCCAAAAACATAACTCATTGGTATATTCTGAAATACTGAGTGATCCATTCACAAGTGAATGCATCCCTAGTACAGAAGATGAATGGTGTAATCTGTTTATAATGGACTACAATCCTCAGACAGACTTGCTAGTTTATATGGTGTGTGGTGGACTGCAGCATCTATAAAGTCTTGAAAGTGTAAAGAACCATATTATTGAGAGTCATCCTCACTCCCTTCACTTGAATGCTGCGGAAAGGCATACAGTGCATCCGGAAAGTATTCACAGCGCATCACTTTTTCCACATTTTGTTATGTTACAGCCTTATTCCAAAATGGATTAAATTCATTTTTTTCCTCAGAATTCTGCACACAACACCCCATAATGACAACGTGAAAAAAGTTTGCTCAATACTTTGTCAATGCACCTTTGGCCAGCAATTACAGCCTCAAGTTTTTTTGAATATGATGCCACAAGCTGGCACACCCATCCTTGGCCAGTTTCGCCCATTCCTCTTTGCAGCACCTCTCAAGCTCCATCAGGTTGGATGGGAAGCGTCAGTGCACAGCCATTTCAAGATCTCTCCAGAGATGTTCAATCAGATTCAAGTCTGGGCTCTGGCTGGGCCACTCGAGGACATTCACAGAGTTGTCCTGAAGCCACTCCTTTGATATCTTGGCTGTGTGCTTAGGGTCGTTGTCCTGCTGAAAGATGAACCATCACACCAGTCTGAGGTCAAGAGCGCTCTGGAGCAGGTTTTCATCCAGGTTGTCTCTGTACATTGCTGCAGTCATCTTTCCCTTTATCCTGACTAGTCTCCCAGTTCCTGCCGCTGAAAAACATCCCCACAGCATGATGCTGCCACCACCATGCTTCACTGTAGGGATGGTGCCAGGTTTCCTCCAAACGTGACGCCTGGCATTCACACCAAAGAGTTCAATCTTTGTCTCATAAGACCAGAGAATTTTCTTTCTCGTGGTCTGAGAGTCCTTCAGGTGTCTTTTGGCAAACTCCAGGCGGGCTGCCATGCGCCTTTTACCAAGGAGTGGCTTCCGTCTGGCCACTCTACCATACAGGCCTGATTGGTGGATTGCTGCAGAGATGGTTGTCCTTCTGGAAGGTTCTCCTCTCTCCACAGAGGACCTCTGGAGCTCTGACAGAGTGACCATCGGGTTCTTGGTCACCTCCCTGACTAAGGCCCTTCTCCCCCGATCGCTCAGTTTAGATGGCCGGCCAGCTCTAGGAAGAGTCCTGGTGGTTTCGAACTTCTTCCACTTACGGATGATGGAGGCCACTGTGCTCATTGGGACCTTCAAAGCAGCAGAAATTTTTCTGTAACCTTCCCCAGATTTGTGCCTCGAGACAATCCTGTCTCGGAGGTCTACAGACAATTCCTTTGACTTCATGCTTGGTTTGTGCTCTGACATGAACTGTCAACTGTGGGACCTTATATAGACAGGTGTATGCCTTTCCAAATCATGTCCAACCAACTGAATTTACCACAGGTGGACTCCAATTAAGCTGCAGAAACATCTCAAGGATGATCAGGGGAAACAGGATGCACCTGAGTTCAATTTCGAGCTTCATGGAAAAGGTTGTGAATACTTATGTACATGTGCTTTCTCAATTTTTTTATTTTTAATAAATTTGCAAAAATCTCAAGTAAACTTTTTTCACGTTGTCATTATGGGGTGTTGTGTGTAGAATTCTGAGGAAAAAAATGAATTTAATCCATTTTGGAATAAGGCTGTAACATAACAAAATGTGGAAAAAGTGATGCTCTGTGAATACTTTCCGGATGCACTGTAGAATCTTGATGGCTTGGGATGAACAGGTTTCGCAGAGGGAACGCTTCTTCCTATCACAACTGCAACAAGGCATTACTCTCAATTCAACAGAAAAATCCAAGACTGTTCCTGCAGAGAAGTTTTTGTTGAGTCAGAAGAACAGCCAGGCATCCAGAAGCACAATACTTTAAAGGGCAACAACTGAAGTATGGACCCTCATGGAAGACAAAAAAGAGTTGATCAAAAAGCATCCTTGAAGAAAACAAGTCAAGAAATCTTCATAATCCAGTTGTCCTTAGTATTAATCCTCCTAGGAACAGAACCATTTGGCCAAACGATAAAAATGAAAAACATCTATATGTTAATCAATTTATTGGAAAGAAGATCCAAAACTTTTTCATTCTGAAATCACTGCAAGAGTGTAGACAGAGTATAGAGACAGTGGACCTTGAGCATTGAGAGGATGTTTATAACATTTCATTAAATCCCAAACAAGAGCATTTTACTTCTGTCAGTTATGCATCTGGACTTCCATTTCACTGATCATGAGCTTCGGTGCTCAAGATGGTGCCTCATAATACAGATTTTCTCTTAGTTGCCCTCTTTTTAAGCTTGCATCTGGGACCACTCAACACATTAAGAAATACATCTTACCTTGTGTACTATTGGGTATGATGTGGACTTGTGAATGAGTGCAGTCAAATTTGAATATTGATTACTTGTGGCATCATTATTATATTTTTGCTTGTGACAGAACGAGGTCTTATTTATGTCATACAGATTCATTAGCACCTTTCTTTTCTTAAATTTGCTTTTTTTATCATGCACAATGTAAATTATTTTACTTATCTTATAATGGTGTAGAAAAAACCCAGCCACAGAGGATGCACAAACCAGTGTGTTTCTTTGTGCCAGTCCCAAGCCCGGATAAATGGGGAGGGTTACGTCAGGAAGGGTATCCGGTGTAAAATTTTGCCAAATCAATATGCGGACAACAATACAAATTTCCATACCGGAGCCCCAGGTTAACAACGACCGCCACCAGTACTGTTAGCCAACAGGGTGCTGGCGGAAATACAGGTTGGCCAAAGAAGAAGAAGGAGAAGAAGAGGGGGGAGACGTGTCCGGAGGCAGGAGGAGAGGAGGAAAGTAAAGCGAGTGGAACTGAGGGTAGGAACTTTTAATGTTGGCAGTATGACTGGTAAGGGGAGAGTGTTAGCAGATATGATGGAGAGAAGGAAGGTTGATATATTGTGTGTGCAAGAAACTAAATGGAAGGGGAATAAGGCTAGGTGGATTCAAATTGTTCTATCATGGTGTGGATGGGAGGAGAAATGGGGTAGGAGTTATTCTGAAGGAACAGTATGTCAAGAGTGTTTTGGAGGTGAAAAGAGTGTCAGGCAGAGTAATGATTATTAAGCTGAAATTGGAGGTGTGATGATGAATGTTGTTAGTGCATATGCACTGCAAGTTGGGTGTGCAATGGGCGAGAAAGAAGATTTTTGGAGTGAGTTGGATGAAGTGATGAACAGTGCACCCAAGGGACAGAAAGTGGTGATTGGAACGGATTTCAATGGGCATGTTGGTGAAGGGAACAGTGGAGACGAGGAGGTGATGGGTAGGTATGGTGTCAAGGAGAGGAATGAAGAAGGTTAGAGGATAGTGGATTTTGCCAAAAGGATGGACATGGCTGTGGTGAATATGTATTTTAAGAAGAGGGAGGAACATAGAGTTACGAACAAAAGTGGAGGAAGATGCACACAGGTAGATTACATCCTGTGCAGAAGAGTTGATCTGAAGGAGATTGAAGACTGCAAAGTGGTGGCAGGGAAAGTGTAGTTAAGCAGCATAGGCTGGTGGTCTGTAGGATGACGTTTGAGATCAAGAAGAGGAAGAGATTGAGGGCAGAGCCAAGGATCAAATGGTGGAAGTTGAAAAAGGAAGACTGCAAGGCTGAGTTTAGGGAGGAGGTAAGACAGGCACTGGGTGGCAGTGAAGAGTTACCAGACAGCTGGGAAAATATAAAAAATGTAATAAGGGTGATAGCAAGAAGGGTGCTTGGCGTGACATCTGGAAAGAGGAAGGAGGAAAAGGAAACCTGGTGGTGGAATGAGGAAATACAGGAGAGTATACAGAGGAAGAGGATGGCAAAGAAGAAGTGGGATAGTCAGAGAGATGCAAAAAGTAGTCAAGAGTACAAGGAGATAAGGTGCAAGGTGAAGAGAGAGGTGGCGAAGGCTAAAGAAAAGGCATATGATGAGTTGTATGAGAGGTTGGACACTAAGTAGGGAGAAAAGGACCTGTACCGATTGGCTAGACAGAGGGGGTGACCTGGGAAAGATGTGCAGCAGGTTAGGGTGATAAAGGATAAAGATGGAAACATACTCACAAGTGAGGAGAGTGTGTTGAGCAGATGGAAAGAGTACTTTGAGAGGCTGATGAATGAAGAGAACGAGAGAGAGAAGAGTTTGGATGATGTGGAGATAGTGAATCAGGAAGTGCAACGGATTAGCAAGGAGGAAGTAAGGACAGCTATGACAGGGTGCTTCGAGAGGAGCTGTGGTATTGTTTGAGGAAGTCGGGAGTTGCAGAGAAGTACGTAAGAGTTGTACAGGATATGTATGAGGGAAGTACATATCAGTGGTGAGGTCTACGGTAGGAGTGACAGATGCATTCAGGTTGGTGGTGGGATTACATCAGGGATTGGCTCTGAGCCCTTTCTTATTTGCAATGGTGATGGACAGTTTGACAGACGAGATTAGACAAGAGTCCCTGGGAACTATGATGTTTGCTGATGACATTGTGATCTGTAGCAATAGGGAGCAGGTTGAGGAGGCCCCGGAGAGTTGGAGATATGCTCTAGAGAGGAGAGGAATGGTCAGAAGGAACAAGGCAGAATACATGTGTGTAAATGAGAGGGAGGTCAGTGGAATGGTGAGGATGCAGGGAGTAGAGTTGATGAAGGTGGATGAGTTTAAATACTTGGGATCAACAGTACAGAGTAATGGGGATTGTGGAAGAGATGTGAAAAAGAGAGTGCAGGTTGGGTGGAATGGGTGGAGAAGAGTGTCAGGAGTAATTTGTGACAGACAGATATCAGTAAGAGTGAAAGGGAAGGTCTACAGGACAGTAGTGAGACCAGCTATGTTATATGGGTTGGAGACGGTGGCACTGACCAGAAAGCAGGACACAGAGCTGGAGGTAGCAGAGTTAAAGATGCTAAGATTTGCACTGGTGTGACAAGGGTGGATAGGATTAGAAATGAGTGCATTAGAGGGTCAGCTCAAGTTGGACGGTTGGGAGACAAAGTCAGAGGCGACATTGAGTTGCTTTGGACATGTGCAAAGGAGAGATGCTGAGTATATTGGGAGAAGGATGCTAAGGATAGAGCTGCCAGGGAAGAGGAAGGCCTAAGCGAATGTTTATGGATGTGGTGAGAGAGGACATGCAGGTGATGGGTGTAACAGAGCAAGATGCAGCGGACAGAAAGATATGGAAGAAGATGATCCGCTGTGGCAACCCCTAATGGGAGCAGCCGAAAGATGAAGGTAATGGTGTAGAAAATTACTCCAATAGTTGAAGGTAGAGTCATACATATTTGGAAGGTCTGTTTATTTCTTTTGCTTGGCACTGTGAAAAGATGGTGATCCAGCTATTAGACCTTGGTGGTTCTGGTCAGCCAAAGTGCATGTTTTGCTGTCTTGTACTATCCAAGTCCAGGGTGCTCCACTTTATTAACGTATTTTCATGTGCTTAAGCAGCTTTTGCTTTTCTGTGTCAGACATGAAATTTTCTTCATAGACCCTGCTCAACTACATATGTTCCTTACTGAGTTTATTTTTATATATTTTAAACATTTTTGTTTTAATTATGTAACAATCATGTCATGTACTTGAACCTATGGATGTTTTTATATAGTTTTTTTTTCTTTACCTGTGAGAAATAAACTTAAATCATGATAGAGAAAAAAAAGAAGGCCCACATTTTCCTTCTGATTCGTTTACCTGATGTTCCTGGTTATAATAACCACCCTGTCAGAGAAATGTTCTTCCCCGTTTGCATCTTTCAGCTCCTGGATTGCAAACAGAGGGTGTTCTTTTGAACTTGGGTGTGGAGTCACTTCTGGTGTCAGAAATTCTTTGGAATTTGTAACACTGCCCATAAACAGCCCATCCTGAAGACTCCAAGTTCTATTAAATGTCACTGAAAGGACAAGACTCCCAAACCTGTCTCTTAGTGACCTACCCATCCATTTTATTAACCTGCTTATCCAGGGCAGTGTAGCATGGAAGTTGAAGACTATCCCACCAGTCGTTGGGCACAAAGCAAGAACAACACCTGGACAGAGAATCAGCCCAACAGAGGTTGAACAAACATACACACACAGGCCAATTTTAGGAAAGCCAATCCACTTGAACTGCATGTCTTTGAACTATGGGAGGAAGCCCACACAGACATGGGGAGAACAAGGAAACTAAACACATGGAGCACCGTGGACATAAACCCCGGTCTCTTTATTGCAAGGCAGCAGCTCTACCACTGTGCCACCCTGCCACAAGCAATGAGTTTCCGATTATTAGAAACTACTTGGATATATCCTTGCCTTGCTGGTTTGTAGTAAAATGTCTTGAAAATGCTCTGGCTTTGGCCCCTTTAATCAGGAAGCAAATGTAAGCGTTCTTTAGTCCACACCTAGTGCTATGCACTACATGAACTCAGGAAAAACATAATACAATGCCTGTTAGTTCCAGAGTTTCACCCACCATTCACCACTTATAAGTCTACTTATCCCTTTAAACATCCCTACCAGCCAATCTCTTATATATATTTCTCTTCTGGTTCGTCCTGCTTCCACTTCAAAACCGGTCCCGCTCACACGCAGCCGACTTGGCATTTCTCGATTCCTATTCATCGTCTTCCATGTCATGCACTATACTGGCCTGCTGAGCGTAATACATCCAACAAGTACTCGAGGTGCTGCCACGACGGTAAAGTAGCTTTACCACCCTTGCGTGAGCCACCTGTGTCTTTACAACAGCTTCTTATACAGCAAACATAAGAAGCTAAAAATTATTGTGAACACATTTGAGAATACAACTCTTCTCTAGCGTTTGCTTCCATGGGTGCATAGATAACTCAACCTCCTGGCCACGGACCATCCTGTTTTAAAATACACAGGCAAATTTATCACCAAATCTCTCCACTATACGCTAACACTTCTTCCTCTCCAGGATATGGACAGTTGTATGTTTTTGACACAGCGCAAGCTACTGATACAATGCCCCGACATTGCAGTGATTTTCGTCGGAGAAGAATGCAACCCATATGCAACTCCTGTAAACAGATTTCCACGTTCAATATGAATTGCGATCCCGTGGTTTACCCACTTTTATTCCCTTACGGAGACATTGGCTGGCACAAAGATTTACAACATGTTCCCGATAAAAGAACCGCCAAGCGAATACGGCTTACTCAATGCCAATTTTACGTGTACAAATTAGCAATGAGGAATACATTTAGTATTTTGCATTCCAGCGGCAAACTATTCCAACAGTACATAGTAGATGCGTATGTTAAAACAGAGGGCGCGCGTATCAACTATCTCAGATTACATCAACAAGATCTGTGCATCGATCTATCAGACGCACTGCAAGCAAACGCTGAAAATAACAACGTACGTGTAGGCAAAATGATCATATTACCATCCACATTTCCAGGAAGTCCAAGATACATGCAACAAAACTATCAGGATGCCATGTCCATAGTACATAAATTCGGAAAGCCTGAATTTTTTATCACTTTCACATGTAATCCTACTTGGCCGGAAATTCTACATGCACACTGCATCTTTCAAGAAGTATTTATTTCTGCTTGATTTCTGAATTCCTTTCTCACCGTTTTCCGTTCCTTTTCTTACACCTAGTAATTAATAAGGGGGCTCTGCCCCCTGCTCGCTTCGCTCACCTACCCCCGGCATTTTGAACCCGTGCCCACCGGGCAGCCGTAGGTTGCTTTTGTATTGGCCTCTCTTTCAACCTCATGTAGCATTTTTATAGACTTAGCTAATGGGTGATTGTTTATGACCTTAGTGACGTTTCTCATTATAAGCTCCGTGCATTGTTTGTTTTCAGGAAGGTTCACTCGTTGATAGATTGCGTCATCTGGATCTAAGATGTATATTTCTGCAAATTTGCATTCGTGATTTGTTTTAGGGTGGACTGTTCCAATGCGATGTAATATTTGTCCACATACGCGAAAGCAGTATGGGCCATTGCCAGCTGGTGGCCTGATATTTACTTCGGTAGATGCAAAAGCAAATGAACCATTGTAGGATCTAATGCAGTTCATAAAGTTTTTACTTTCAGGTACATCGTTAGTAGAAGCTTCCGTAGATATTCAGGATATTCATGTAAAGGAGGCAGTCCAACTTGACCCTTTTGACAACAACGTGTAAACTCATTAGTTGTATTGCCAGTTGTTTCTTCAGGGAAGTTAAGTGAATGACAATGATTGTAAATAACATTCATTAATTCCAATGAATTTTCATTAATAGTGGACTCATTATAGAACGCGTTGTCAGCCAATTGGCGGAATTGTTTAGCAGGTGTTTGTCGTTACTGTCTTTGACGTTTACCTTTTGCCTGTGCCGTTTGAGAGGCGCGTTGTTGTATGTCTAGTATTTGGGATGTGTTGTTTTGGGGCTGTAACTGCTTTGCTTGTGTTGTGTGAGAAGCGCGTTGTAGTCACCGGCATTCATTGTTTTTATGGAGCCGGGCCCGTTTTTGTATCCCGGTCAGTCGAGCTCTCTCTTTTTGGAGCCGTGCCTGCTTGTTTTCCGGCATTTCAGACGCGTGTTGTAGACGTCTGCGTTCATTGATTTTTTCCCGTCGGTCCCATTTTTGTATGTCTGTCACTCGAGCTCTTTCCTTTTGAACCCGTGCCTGCTTCGCTTCTGCAGTTTGAGATGCGCGCTGCATGCGTCTACGTTCATTGTATCTGTCCATTTGGGCTCGTTTCTGTACCTGTGTTAGTCGAGCTTTTCGTTTTTGGAGCTGAGACAGTTTTTCTTCCGCGGTTTCAGAAGCGCGTTGTAGGCGCCTACATTTATTGTTTTTTTTCATGCGGGCTCGTCTTTGTGGTCCCGTTACTCGAGCCGTATCGTTTTGCACCCGTGATCGTGAATTCATGACTTGTCTGTTCTTTATCGTTAGTAATATGGGTAAGTAATAAGGATGATCGCACTTACTGTTAATAGGGAGCGTTTTCTGTGGTTGTACGGTTAATAGTGCATCACTGTAATGAGATTCACCTATGCTATATAGTTTGTACGTGTTCAGATGACGTATGTTTAATACGGAGCGTTCGTTTCTTCTTATTATTACCCATCAGGTGTTGCGCCTGTGTTATCTGTGTTTGTCCTGTTAATATTGCATCACTGTAATGTGATTCCAATATGTAGTGTAGTCCGGTTTCTTGTTGTTTATGTATGACGTCGGGTGTCCGCGTGCGGTTTTTTTGAAGTGCGTGGATTATGCTGTGTAGTGTGTACGTTGATTTCAGATGCGCATTGTAGGCGAATGCTCTTATCGTAGTATCTGACGTTTTCCGTACCACAATTCGCTTTCCGTAATATCTCGGGGTTGATGTGTGACCCTTTGTGGACTCCGTAGTATGTCCCGTTTCATTGTGGGGTGGGGATAATGTGATTCAAATATGTTGTTTTGTCCGTATTTGTGGGGTTTCTGTATGATGTCGGGTGTTTGCTTGCGGTTGCTCTTTCGTTTTTGAGCGGTAATCTCGGGCTTGATGGGTGACCCTTTGTGGACTCTGTAGTCTGTCCCGTTCCACTCGGGGGCGTGGGTCTGACTCCTCTTTTTTGTGTGCTATGGCCACGTTGCCTCATTTCTTATTTATGTTAGTGTGTGTACTCCGTAGTCTGTCCCGTTTCACTCTGGGGCGTGGGTCTGACTCCTCTTTTTTGTGTGCTATGGGCGCGTTGCCTCATTTCTTATTTCTGTTAGTGGAGGGGGGCTTTGTGTCTCATTTCTTATTTATGTTAGTGTGTGTACTCCGTAGTCTGTCCCGTTTCAATCTGGGGCGTGGGTCTGACTCCTCTTTTTTGTGTGCTATGGGCTTTGTGTGGCACCTGCGTCTGACTCCTTTTTTTTTTGTGTGTTATGGGCGCGTTGCCTCATTTCTGTTAGTGGAGGGGGGCTATTTCAGATGCGTGTTGTAGGCGAATGCTCCTATCGTAGTATCTGCTGTTTTCCGTACCACAATTCGCTTTCCGTAATATCTCGGGGTTGATGTGTGACCCTTTGTGGACTCCGTAGTCTGTCCCGTTTTACTCTGGTGCGGGGGGGGGTGACTCCTCTTTTTCCGTACCATCTCGGGCTTGATTTGTGAACCTTTGTGGACTCCGTAGTATGTCCCGTTTCATTGTGGGGCGGGGATAATGTGATTCAAATATGTTGTTTTGTCTGTATTTGTGGGGTTTCTGTATGATGTCGGGTGTTTGCTTGCAGTTGCTCTTTCGTTTTTGAGCGGTAATCTCGGGTTTGATGGGTGACCCTTTGTGGACTCCGTAGTCTGTCCCGTTTCACTCGGGGGCGTGGGTCTGACTCCTCTTTTTTGTGTGCTATGGGCGCGTTGCCTCATTTCTTATTTATGTTAGTGTGTGTACTCCGTAGTCTGTCCCGTTTCACTCTGGGGCGTGGGTCTGACTCCTCTTTTTTGTGTGCTATGGGCTTTGTGTGGCACCTGCATCTGACTCCTTTTTTTTTTGTGTGCTATGGGCGCGTTGCCTCATTTCTTATTTCTGTTAGTGGAGGGGGGCTTTGTGTGGCGCCTGCGCACCATGTCTCCTGCGATTTCTGTTAGTTGGAGGGGGGCTTTGTGTGGCGCCTGCGCACTATGTCTTTTGCGTCCACGCGCAGGTCCCTGTGTCCATATCCGGTTTACCATTCTCGTTTAGTAATATGGATATTACATTTTTAACGTCTTAGAAAATGCCATGTTAAATTTTACCTGGGAAAAAGTTAAACTTACACACAATCAAGTTCCCAGTCTTCCCCACAGTCTTTAGTCAAATATATTTTAAGTCAACAGTATATCCTAAGGAAAGACAAAGGAGTTACTGCAGCTGTTGTGTTATTAGTATGAAAAAACAAACTTCTTGCACCATTTATGACTTATGACATGAACCAGAGGTTTATTTTCTCCAGAAATGCTGTTGACTGGTGGTTATTATTTTCTCTGTCAAGAACGAAATCCCTTTTAATGTCTAGCAAATGCAAAGCAACGTATCATGTTTCAGCCAGCATTTTCCCCCTGGCTGAGGTTCAAAGTTGTGTCTTGGGTCGATTTTGTCTAATTTTATGTCAGTTATTTGTATTAATGTTTATTTTATTTATTATGTATGTTTTTCCGGTTGCATATTGGAAAAGGGGAAGGGCTTTAGTTATGTCCCTTGTGCTTTGCTGGTGGGGCCAGCTGGCCATCACTGCCAGGAATGGCCCTCCATCCTATTTAAGGGAGGCCTCCTATAGTTCCTGGTTGTTCATTGAACACTCTTGAGAGTGCAGTGTTTTCTTGTGTTTCTGTGCTTTTTTGTGATATTTTCTGGATTTTGAACCCTTGCTCTGTTTTTGACATCACCTCTGGATTTCGTATTGGGGCTGTATCTATTGTTATTTTGAACCTCTGCTTTGTTTTTTGACAATGATTTGTTGTACCTTGTTTACGGTGTTTTTCTTTGCCTTTTGGACAATTCTTTGTGCTCTTTGGAGCTTTGTGCCTGTTCAGGCTTTAGAAAAAATAATCCTTTTAGTTTTCTTAAGATTTCTCGTGGTCCTTTGGGCTTCTAGTTTGGGTTTTTGATGGTGTTACTCCTACCATAGTGGGCAACTTTGGAAAGTGTTTCTGGTACCTGTCTTTTCAGGACTCCTGAGATCACAACACAAAGATAAAAGATCAAAAAGATTTTCTGGCTTTATACACCACATTTCATAGCTCAAAATGAGTGAAAAAGATGCTTCTTAGTTACAGAAATCTATCTCCCTTACAAGGAGTTTTTGAACTAGATGGCTGCTTCCAACTGTATGACAGTTTATATAGCTGAGGAAGCAGAAGACTTGCAGATTTGGGGCAGAAGTGATGTTGGTGTTTTTCTGGCAAGTTCTTCTCCACTCTGAGAATGAAAATGGAACTGCGTTAATGATTTGGCAACATCTTTATCCTTCCCCTTGTGTTTGCCTTTACCAAAGCCTGTGAGACACTCCCCATGCTGACATATCTGACTCTCTTTAACAAGCATTGACCTCTGGGCTCAGAATTCCCCCAGGACTTCAATGTTACACTTTCAGCAAAAATGTATTTTGGTGAGTTTAATATTCATTTTACATTTACCTTTTTTATTGACAGTGTGTGTTAAGCCACTATCCACCTAAGATGCAGACTGTACGTTAACTCTGTGTTGGCTATCTGCCTATTGCTGACATTGAAAGGGTCTTTAAAATGGTAGCTTTAAATCTGTTATAATATCAAAATAAAATAAGAAAATTGGTACTGTATAAACAATTCAAACAAATTCTGCAAGTGTAAATCACTAACTATAAACTACTTTCATTACAAAATGTATCGGTAAATGTAAACTTTCTTTTTTCTATTTTTTTCTCGCAACATACAGCGTGTAAATACAGGGGCCGATTATGCAGGGATATCAAAAAGAAGTTTAGAGACCTTTGGGGGGGTTGCTTTGATGGCTAAAAGGCAATTCAAAGGCTAGCTTATTCATTAGCTCCCAAGGTGGCACCCAACTCCAATCAGCTGCCCTTTGTACGATATTCTATTGCAGAGAATTGTTATTCAGTTAGTGGGATGTGTTATTTCTTTCTCCTTCTAAGCATTTTGTTTGTTTTTAAAGCAATCCACTCTGAAAAATACTCAGGCAAATAGTTTAAGCTATATGAGAAACTTTCTTTAATGTCAGGAAAGGCTTTTGGGCAATCACACAGCATCAGCGTTGAAGATGAGGAGAAAAAGATGAGAACGATTATTTACTGTCATCACTTAATGAAATACTGTATGTCTGAATTCCTGCCAATTCCACCTTATCTTCATTTTTGGTTTAATTCAGTTTCATTGCCAGAGGAGCAGCTCTCAAATACACATAGATTAAACAACCTTTCGACAAAACCGCCCCAGGGTCTTTGTAA
The DNA here is from genome assembly GCF_900747795.2 of Erpetoichthys calabaricus. Taxonomy (NCBI): domain Eukaryota; kingdom Metazoa; phylum Chordata; class Cladistia; order Polypteriformes; family Polypteridae; genus Erpetoichthys; species Erpetoichthys calabaricus. Next base: position 47,979,805 of record NC_041407.2, read on the forward strand.
AGTGTTCAGATTCTGTATATAATATACATAAAGAAAAGAAAAATGATCAGCAAGATGTAACTCTCTCCAGGGAAAGCGTTAGCATCAAAAGCACGTCGACAGCCTTTCTGACTTTGTCCTTATTGGATATTGAAATTCTAGCAGAAGTACAAAGAAGCTGCAAAGTATTCCTCTAAGTTGCTGATTTGGCATCTTTAGAACTCAATAATGCAAAATGTGGTGCAGGTATCTTCATCTCCAAAAATGACTAAGAGGTTCAATAAAAAAAACAAGTACTGGCAGATAGCTTTGCAGACTTAAGATCTGACACCTGGGCTGCTTGAGGGTCTTTTTGATTCTGATTGGGACACATATTTATTTTTCATTTCAGTGGGATCAGACAGTCCTACTCAGGTAAATGAGAAGTTGAATGAATGAGTATTGAGACATTTGCATTGTTTGGTATAAGTGTATGATGAAGCTGTTGCCCATCAAGGTGGTATTGTGATACAGTTAACGCAGAGACTGTACCAATATAAATGTATACAAAGAAAGTTTTTATTAGGTTTAACTGCCTTCCTTCTTGAATTTCACCAGTAAGGCGTAATGAAGTGTAAAAAAAAACATTATCTCATGTTCAAAACAGAACCTACATTCCAAAGTACAGGATGAGCAAATCATTTGTTCGGTGTGCCCCTATGTATTTTAAGAGCCATGTGTCATTTTTATATTTTGGCAGCTTTCTTACATGGAAGATTTAAACATAAAATTCAGCCTCTAAAAATAACAAGCTCAGCCTGTAACAAAGAATTGAATCCACATACTCTCTGGAAAGAGACTTTGCTGTTAGGCATCCAGGAGGGTTTGGCAGGAATGTCTTTGAAATGTATTGATGGAGCAGAATGGAAAGAAAACTGTAAAATCTCCACCTCTTCTTTTCCATTAAAGAAACTGTATTTGTTTTGGTTTTTAACGTAACCACAGCCTTGCTTATTAATCTTAAATCAAGGCTGGAAGAGGGGAGTGGGGAGGTGGTGCATGAGAACCTTTTCAAATACTTTAATGTTGCTCTCTGCTCTCCAGTTAACTCTTCACTGCATAATATGCGAATCTCTGTCTCTACCACTCTCTCCATCTGACTACACTTTCATGTATTTCTACTCTCTTTATTAGTTTCTCCCACATTTCACTTCCTTGCCTCTGTAATCTTTGCTGAAAGCCTCTTCTAACTTACTCCTATAGTGCTCATTGGCATTATACCTTATATAGAATTGCAAAAAGAAAAATAAATAGCACATAATACTGTACATTCACATACAAAAACAATTTTGCCTAATTTACAACACGTACAGTTATGTTTAATTAATGAATGAACAGATCGTGACTCATGGATGGCTAGATTGAGGCCTTGTGACACTGATAGACACTGAATTAGGATGAAGTCACAGTCATGTGGCATTGACCATTTTTCTGCTGTAAAATGCCATTCAAAGAGAGATGGGTATGCTGTCACCATAAACAACTGCACTAATCAACCACTCAGATATTCTGTGGCATTTAAATACTGCTCCAATCACTTCATGGGATCCATTTTTGCTATTAAATATAACAGCATGAATTGTTGAGATCTAGTACAATGAATCCATAAATTGATGACATTTTTGCTTTATCCCAGTCCCTCTATCAATATGTACTATAAGAACTAGGATTTATTGGATCACATAATATTTTTTAAAACACCCAGTGTTTATGTTGTTTTTTAAAAAAATGTTAGGTTTTATCATATAAACTATTGAATTGAAGTAAAGGGACGTTATGCTTAAACTACGAGGGGGAGTCAAGCTAAAGTGCAGAATAAAAGGTTTGTTTTGTCCTTGCAACCACTCATGCACTGCTTTCTTCACGTCGTCATATGTCTTTAATCGACGACCACCCAGATGTTTTTTTAGCAGTCCAAAAAGGTGGAAATCACAATGTGCCAAATCTGGCAAATAAGGAGGATGTGGCTATACATCAAACTTCAGTTTCTCCAGACAAGCCTTGATGTTCTTAGCAGTGTGTGGGCGGACATTGTCTTGTATCAAAAGGACTCCTTGAGACAGCAGTCCCTGCCACTTGGATCGAATAGCAGGCTTCATATTGGTCTCCAGCAAGTCACAATAACTTGCACTAGTGACTATAGTACTCCTCGGCATGTAGTGTTCGACAATAACTCCGGTGCACAAGTGGTTGCGAAGACAAGACAAAACCTTTTATTCTGCTGGAATCCAGGCACTTCCAGGCAGGTGGTGCAAGTGCATTGAGAAGGGTGGAAACTACATTGAGAAATGACATTATCAGTTTTGTTAAGGTTCATTCCATTTGCGTAATAAATCCCATTTTCCAACTTTGTCCTGACTTCCCCTCATATATAATGCACTTGTGAGACCACATGTGGAGTATTATGTGCAGTTCTGGTCACCACGGTACAAGAAAGACATAGCAGCACTTCAAGCTGTGCAGAGAAGAGCAACCAAGAGCATCCCAGGACTTCAGGGCATGTCCTACTCTAAAAGACTCAGAGAATTAAACTTATTTAATCTTGAGCAGAGGAGACTGTGTGGGGACCTAATCCAGGCCTTCCAAATTCTCAAAGGCATTAATAAAGTAAATCCAACAACATTCTTTCAGCTTAAGGGTAAATCATATTCTCGAAAATTAAGGAGAAGTGCATTTAAAACTTGAGCCAGGAAGATCTTCTTTACAAAAAGAGTTGTGGAATTCTGGAACAAACTACCAAGACATGTGGTTGGCAACTTTTTTTAGAAGAATCTTGATGAGATATTGAGGAAGTTTAGCTATTACTTAAATAAATGGGCTTGATGGACTGAATGGTCATCTGTCATTTGTTAGATTTTTTATTTTTCTTATGTTATGTTTGGTTAACATATAACAGCAAATCATGTATACTTTTTTTCTGACAGAAGTGAAATTTAGTTAGGTGAATGGCTGCCATAAACCATCAATGTAAGTTATTACACGTTGTGTATTCTAATTAGCTCCATTTGGTATTGCAACATTGCAATCACATATTACTTGACTAACTATAGCTTGCATGTTACTTTACCCAAATCGCGTTGGCTTCCCTTGCTTTCTTTTGTTATGATCAGCAGTTTTATTAATTTTTTATTAAAAATACTGGGATTTTTATAACCTGTGTGTCAATTTTGAGGTTTTGGGAGTTTCTAAAAAGTTTTTAATGTAATTGTGAATTAAAATGTAATGCTTTTACTGTTATGCTGCAATGTCATCTTTGTTTTTCCACGGGCATTGCTGTTTCAAGATTATTGCATTGATTATTTTCATAGCAATTCTCCCACAATTACCTGGGATGTGCGCTGCCTGTGACTCAACAGAGCAACAGTTTCAAATGCATTCATGGACATTTCTGCAGTATTAAAGTTTGCAGATGTCTCCTTATGTTAAAGCTTTTGAAAAAATTTGTTTAATTTTGTAACTTCCTGGTTTATGAACTCTTGCTGTCATGTGTGATGCATGATTTCTGGTTATGTTCTAGCTTTGATGAAAGATCAGGTTGACTTATGGTTTTGACTGTAGCTTGCTCTTTGACTACATGTATCTCTCAATAAAAACTTTACTATCTTTCTCCAAGCCGGTATTCCTTTAATTCAGTGGACTGCTTGCAATTTTCTTTGTTTGGCTCATTCTCAATGAGCACTGTTGAGCATGAGATATCCAGTAGAGGCGATCATCCTAATGCATTCATATGTCTGGCGCCCACTTCTATACTGCATTCAAAGGCAGTTAAATTTTTAGTCTTTCCCATTAACTCCTTGAACTACACTCACATATGAATTGTCGACACTTGCCTACTTGCTTTAATTGGCATTATCTGCTCATTTAAGGCTGTCATCAATTGAGTAGGCAGTTATTTGAGATGTGTCCCATCAAATTGTGTACAATAAATACAATGCACATTCACTTATACTTTCTGATTTAGAATTACCATACAACCTACAGAATGACTCTTTAATTTAGAAAAAATCCTTGAGAAAGCTTAATAAAAGACAGAAAGTACCTTTGCAGCAGGCAGTCCAATCAAAGCTTATTAGAATTTACATGACAATAGAAAATGTTGAGACAATACTCTGCATGTGGTTAATGATACATTTACAGAATTTAGTACATCCACTAAGAGAATACATAACACAAGGACAAGGCATAGATAAGGTATAGGAAGAAAGAAATAATGTGTTGCAGGTAAAAGACAATAGTGCAATATTTCAGAACCCATCATTAAGACTAATTTGAAAGCAAAAGGTTTGTTGTAGTGGCAAACACTGAAATTTTCTAACCATGCATTCATACATCTTTTATACCACTGCTAATAGTGAAGATCACAAAATTTGAAATTGATTTCTGTTATTAGGTTTCACACATTACTTTAGCTCTATGATCCTCCTCTTTACTTTAATGACACTTATTTTGTTTTTGACATCTGTGCACTCTGTTAATTAATGTGTAAAATAATGTTCTCATACTTGCTTAATCCAATTCAGGTCACTAGACTTCCAGAATCTATCCAGGCAGCACTAGACAGGTAGGGGCATTGAAACTGGAATGCTCAGTTGGGTGCACCACCTTGTCACTTACTGTATGTTTCTTTGAATTCAGTTGTTCCTTCTTTGCATGTGCCATCGTCAGGTAATTTAATTTGCCATTTTTACAATTATATATTTTTAAAAGATAACAATTATCACTTATATCTGTAAAATTTAAATTAATTGATTTTTTAAAGACTGGCATGCTGTAGTGGACTAGGTTGCTGCTGCAGAGCTTCATGGTTCAATTTCCATCTGGGATAGATTTAGACTCCACATAACACTGAAACTAAAAAACCAGGCACAGAAAATGAAAAGACGTGAAACCTTTTGAAAGTCCTCAAATTTCATTCCCTACACATTTGGTTTTCTACAGCCAAAACAAAACATACCTATTCTTAGCAACATTAATTATTACAGCACAAAGTTAAGGCCTAACACAAGCAATTATATAACAATAGTGCAATAGGTTGGCACTGGATTGCCTGATTGTTCCCTTACAAGTATTAGAATGAGATGGTCTAGCAAGAAACTTTTCGTCTGTGCTGGACTAGAGAGGAAATTAAACAGCCCGTAGAAATCTATAACAAATTAGCTGTCTGGGCTGCTGCAAATCATCCTGCAGACAAGATGCTATCAGCAATGCAATAAAGCAAAGTCAATCTGATAAGATTGTCCTATATTTTGCTCTGACCTGTTACTACTAAGTATTATTAAGCAAACCTTTAATGACAAATGCAACAAACACACAGCACGTGATTCTACTTGTCAGAGGGAGAGATGCTGTAAACAGCTCCCAAAGAAAAAGTAAAGAAGTCTCTGCATTTCATAAACAAATTGGTTTCCTCAAGAATTCCTGTAAACATGTATACACCACTGGTTGCATCTAGTTCTAAAATGAATTACAATGATGGGTCAGGATGTCTCAAGACTGGGGTGATTATAAATTAATGTGTTTAATGTAGTGAATGAAGCCTGAGCTCCTGTAGACCATGAACATTTTTTATGAAACTTATTGGTTAATAATATGAATGAGGAGATTACAGTACTAACGTTCTTAATAAAATGTCTGTAATAATTGACATACCCACACATCATTGCCGCAGCTTAACACTCTCTAGTGGCTTCCAATTAATAATAGCTGTAACCTTCATAGATAACACGCCTCATAATCCAAGAATAATACCGTGAAACTCACATTTCTCTAATCTAACAAAAGGATGATAATCTCATAACCATTTCAGTACCTCTCTTACATGATGTACATGGGTGTGAATGTCCTTTGAGCATATGAAGATGTCATCAATTTAATCTAACATATAATTACCCAACAAGTCATGAAAAAAGTATAAATCACTGAAAAACAGTGAAAGCATTGGCCAAAGTATATTGAATTATGGAATATGCCTAAGGTATGTTAATAATATTCAACATGTGTGTCATCATGAACGTTCATCGTGCAATATTCATAATGTCCATTCATGGTATTGAACACTGTCTTTCGTTCATCTCGGTGATTTAGAGCATGGCATAAATGTAGGTACCAGACAGGCTGGTTTGAGTATTTCTGTAATAGCTGATCTCCTTGGATTTTCACATACAAATGTCTCTAGAATTTACTCCAAATGGTGTGAAAAAGAAAAAGCATTCAGTAAGCAGAAGTTTTGCAGATGGAAATGCCTTGATGATAAGAGAAGGAGAATGGTCAGACATATTTGAGCTGACAGAAAGGCAACGGTAACCCAGATGACCACTCTGTGCAACTGTGGTGAGAACCTTGAGGTGGATGGGCTGCAACAGCAGAAGACCATGTCAGGTTTCACTTCTGTCAGCCAAAAATAGAAAGCTGAGGCTTTAGTGGGCACTGGTGTACCAAAACTTAACAAATGAAGACAGTAAACATGTAGTCTGAATCTTGATTTCTTTTGGGGCACACATTTGGTTGGATTAGAATTTGGCACAAACAATATTAATCTATGCATCCAAACTACCTTGTGCCATCAGTACTTCCATGATAATTCCACCATGTAATGAAGCAAAACTCACCTCAAACTGGTTTCAGGAACATGACAATGACTTCAGTGTTCTTCAAAGGCCTTCCCAATCAATTGATCTGAATCTAATAGACCACCTCTGAGATTTAGTACAGTGGGAGATTTGCAGCATAAATATGCAGAAGGCAAATCTGCAGAAATTGCATGATGCAGTCATGTCAACATGAGCCAGAACCTAAAAGGAATGTTTCCAGCATGTTGTGGAATTCATGCCACGAAAAATTGAGGGTTTTTTTAAGAGCAATAGCAGGCACTACCTGGTATTGACAGAGTGTTCATAATAATAATAATAATAATTCATTACATTTATATAGCGCTTTTCTCAGTACTCAAAGCACTATCCACACAGGGAGGAACCGGGAAGAGAACCCACAATCTTCCACATAATTTGCTCAGTGAGGTTAAGTCTCCATTGTCTCATTCTCAGTCCTCAATTGAGCACAGGAATGAGGACACCAGGCAATAGACCAACATATGGTGGTAATATTTAGGATTGTTGTATATTGAAAATATCTGGATTATTTTGATACTTCTGAGGCAGGACACCTATGTAACTGCACTGAAGTGTAAATGGAATAAATGTTTTAAAACAGTGGAATTCAATGTTTGCAATGGATGATCCAATGCATAATTTCTTTCCTGTGCCAATCTGTTGTTGGATTATGGAGCTGCTGTCATAGGAATCCTAGCATACTTTTAAGGTTGGGTGAATTAGTTACAAATAAACCCATTTATTCTTCACATATTTCTTCTATTTGGATACTAATAGACAGGGTTACAAATTCCAAAAAGCACTACCAATTGGATTACCATTAACCAATAAAATCTAATTTTTTAAATATTTAACAGAATTTGAGGGATTTTCAAAATGTTGAACAGGACAGCAATATTAACTTCAATCTACTAATGCCATAGTTTTCCGTCTCTTTATTTTTACTGGAACAGTCATGGAATTCTTCATGGATCTACATATGAAATCCCACTTTCTCCATCATCAAACTGTGTGACTGTGGCAAACCACACAAGATATATCCCTTTCTAGCTGTTTCCTGCAAACCTTTCTTATTCTTTTAATAATAATTACTATGTTTTATCTTCAGTTTGTAAGGTTTATAAACTCTTTTGGGACTCCCCCCAACAGGAACACATGCCGAAGATCAATTGTTTCGTCTGTGGAAGACAGCCTATCCATTGTCAGGGCAAACACAGGCTCCCAGCACTGCAGCAGCTCGCCACGAAAGCAAATCCAAGCTGATTGCGGTTGCACTATAAACACTGTCATCAATGGGTGATGCAAGAAACATTATAAATGCAGGGAACAGCATTACTTCGCCACTAGATAGATAGATAGATAGATAGATAGATAGATAGATAGATAGATAGATAGATAGATAGATAGATAGATAGATAGATAGATAGATAGATAGATAGATAGATAGATAGATAGATAGATAGATAGATAGATAGATAGATACTTTATTAATCCCAATGGGAAATTCACTAACCTGGCCACGACCCTGTTGGATTGTTGTGTCTCTGTATAAGAGAATGGTAGTGGTCCTGCTACAATAAATAACCATACTGTTCCTGTTTCAAGTGGAATAAAGCTGGTTTTGTTAAAGTACTGAGACTCAGCCTCATGTTTTGGGGTGCAAGACAGGGACTCACACGTTACAAGTTCAAAAACACAAGCTCATGCAAATTGCATTTTCTGTTCATATTGGTTGCCACTTTTTCTGGAAGAATTTCTTTAACAATATGTTAGCACATTGTGAGCATACGACTGGGTAACTGACAAGTAGATTATGCGTCCCTAGTAACATGCGATTTTTTTTGTTTGCTGTGGTCTGGCGTTGTAACTATAGACCGCCATTCTATCATAAACTGTTTCATCTCCATTCACCATGAAAACAAGGGACTAAAAAATTTTTTAATCATAAATACAAAACATGTGGGGTAAGTAACATATAAAAAATATAATTTTTTGGTAGAGTATTCCTTTAAAAGCCTTAATATCTGCAGTTAGTTTAACTATTTACTCAAATATATGACCATAAAAATCCAATGCCAGACTAACAAGTTTTCCTTTTTTGTTTTATTTGTTATGCCTTTAAACCATTTAACCCTTGACACAATCCCTCCATCTTGGGATTCCAATTTTATGATTGGCCAAGTTTTTGTACTGGCTACACTGGGTAGCAGCTGCTTGGAAAGATATATGGAATCAGGAAACAAAGGTCAAAACTAGTAGAGCAGGCAAATGGAGCCCAGAATGTGACACAATAATTGTATTCAAGGTGCAGAACAAGAGAATCAAAACCAGGAAAACTCACACCCAAACTGAGTGAAAACATAAGTCGAAGATTGTGGTCAAAGGGACAGAAAAGAGTTTTTAACCTGAAATTATTTTTGGATTCAAAGAAAGTATCACTAGGCTATTTAGGTTGAAGCCACAAACTTTGACATACAGAAAGTGTATTACACTGACCCTTACACTGTGACATGGCAGGTCGTGGGACCAAGGCAACATTGCTGGGACTGGGTTTTGTTTTTTTTTTTCTTGTAGCTCAGATTCAATAGTGCAGGCAAACAGAAGACGTGCGACTCTCTAATGGTGGGAATTAGCTCATTTGTTATTCACATGTGTTATTTAGAACAGTGCCTACATTTGTAGTACAAAAATCAGAGCCAGAGAGAAGCAGGTCAAAAAAATAATTGGAATAAAAGTCAGAGGGAAAGAATCAACAGAGCATATCCAACGTGAGAGAAAGAGAATGGAGAAAGTCTTGTGGATCTCCAATGGAGCTAGCGAGGAGGGCTGTTCCAGGATATGTTGATTCAGTCTTGTTGAGTAAGAGGAGCAGTTGTGGTAAAGGTCTCTGGAGGATCTCTCTGAGGTGGGAGAGAAAGAGAGACAGATCCTCTCGGTGGGCAGTGACTGAGGTGGCCCAGAATAAGCTGGGACGACCAAGTCCATTTGTGTCTTGCGCCTGTTGATTGATTTAAAGTGAAACCACGGAATACAAGAGGACTACACTGGAGGAAGAAACTAAATACTGCTTCTAACTTTAACTTGTTTAAAATATTTTTTGAGTGTTTTTTCCTCACTGCACTTTTTTAAGGATTTATTAATTGAAGATAATTTATGGAAGATCTTTTATTTAACTGTACTGCACAATGACACATACTTTTGTTTTTAATATATACACACTTTTGCACTTTTTGCACCTTAAACTTGTTGTCTCCTCTCTTGCCCCAGCCCATCTGGGTCTATGAACTGCAAAATGCCCCCAAAGGAGAGGGTTGTAGACATGGAGCATCACATGTATATTTGACCTGGTGTTGTAATGCACTGAACACTTCCAGTTCACCATTCCTAGCAATGCCATAGAAACAATATATACAGAACATTTCAAAATTGTAACACCACTACACAGAAACAATGGTGCTGTGGGAGAACATAAAAAATAAATGTGATCATTGGATTCCTTGGTCTCTAAAAGCCCCAAACTGAAGTGTAAATTATTTTTAGAGACCTAGGAATTATATCTCTCTATTATAAAAAAAATCTTGGCTGGGAGACTAGGTAGACGAGACATGATCTTCTCGGAAGACAATTTGACGTCTCACAAGAGACACTTTAACGTCGTAACGAGACAAGGCAGTGAGACAGAAGGACAGCTGCTGTACAGGCTTTTAAATGATTGACGCGACAAGCAGACCATGCACCTCAGCAGCAGCTGCACAAAGCCAGTAATTGATCAATCTGCTTCTCCTTAGCATGCATTCAGCTCCCCACCTTCACAACGCAAGTGGGAGAGACATGAAGTGGTAGGAGCATAGCGTGCTTCCGGGGGGTTGAGCGAAGCGATTGAGACCTGATCATGTCAGAGAGACACTTTTATGACACATGAGACTAGACATTACAACCTTAGGAAGCAAAACCTGTGAGACGGTGACTTTTGCACGTCACACCCTACTTACAAACAATTTAAAACAAGTTCACGGACATCTAACATAGTAGTTGTTGGAATGCTTTTGTCAGACACACTTCATGTGCTCCCTTGCTCTTAAAACAATGACAAGCAGAACACCCAGCTTGCATGCAGCAGCTGCAGCAAGCCAGCAGATGATCTGACCGCTTCTCCTTAGCATGCGTTCATGGATCCAGTGGAACTGGAAGATGACTTTCGTCAAGGGTAACACTAGGAGCTATTCCTTGCGTAGGTCTACTTTTTATTTTCAATACAGAAAGTCATTTCAGCATATACAGTATGAAAGGAGGGTGGTGACATAAACTAGAAGTGCACCAACAGCATCTCATTTTCTTGCCTCTGGTTGCATTACTTTATCTGTAGTATTGCTCCTTATTCTTAGAACTATGCTGAATATAGTCAATACAGTACAGTACATCTTATCATTTTTGACTGGAAAATTTGCATGCAAGTGATATATTGTTAAACCGCACAGACACAAATATACTATTTTCCATGCCACAAACCAAAAAATCTGAGGATATGTTCATACTGAACTGCATGCTGGATGGTTCTTGTCTGCTTGAGCATTTTTAGGTGTTCCTGTATTTTGTTGCAGATATCTGTAATTTCATAGTAATGTCTGTGAAACAGAATTTCAACTGATCATAGGTGCAAATGGAATTGAACATACCAAAACATTCTTCCACAGGTACTGTAATTATTCCAACAGGACTGTATTGTGGGAAGAATTTCAGATTTCCATATCACATCTTACCATTATTACTGTCAGCTTTAGCTATCTCAGTCACAGAGTGCTTTTGTGGTGTGCCAACCAAATGAAGCTATAAATGTCCCATTTTTGAGTATAGTCACAATTCCTATGTCTTTCTCTCATGATAGTGATATGTTTTAAAAGGGTTTTCAATATTCAACTCAAGTGTTACAATGCGCTCAGTTCTGCTTTCAAATAAAAAAAATATTACCCTTTCCTCACTCTTTTTTCACGCTTTTTCAGCTACACAATGAGAAACTGAAAAACTGAAGTGTTTTTAATAAATGAAAAAGGGATCAATTAGATAAAGTCAAATAAAAAAAATGTTTAGACCCAACATATTGCCCTATCTTCCCCACTCTCGTATGTTCAAGAGGTTATATGAGTAAATAAACAGAGGAGTTAATAAACCCACATACCATCAAGCAAGTCCAAATAAAACTAAACTTAAACAATGGATACACCTTTGGAATTTCTTACATTCAGTAATGAAATGCAAATTTTTTGAGGATATATGATGAATTTTGACCAACATATTTCAGGCTCATTTTCTAAAGATACCTTCACAAGTGAATTCTGCCCTGGTCCATCTGTAATAGTTTTAAATTATCTGTCATTCCATCTAGTTTGATATCATCTTCAACCTTAACCAGATTGTTTTTTTTTCTTTTTTTATGAAGATCATTTATACATATCAGAAAGGAAAGCGGCCCCACCCTCTGATACCTGATGGATGCTAAATTTAACCTAATTCAGAAAAAGTTATCTGTACCATATGTTATATAATCACATAATCATTTGTCAGACAGTAAAGATGAGAACTGTATGTACCCTGGATGGCTGTAGTCTTGTAATGTCAATTCTTGGTACAGATTCTGTGGTTGGTAAAGGTTTGGCATTGCGTGTGAAATTTCCTATCGTAAACATTCATCATAAAAGAAGCAGTAATGATTACTGCATTACAAAAAAGATTTAGAAATAAAGTGACACTCTCAAACAATGCATGGAGACTAAAAAATGACAATATACCAAAAGAAAATAATGATACAACAAAGAGAAAACTTCTGAAGAATGAGCTGATGGGAACATGGGAAAGAAAGATGGAAAATCACATTAGCTGAGTGTATGGATGGTAAAGGATTTCAGAGATCAGAGCAGAGCTCACCTTTAGCATGTGAGAATAAAGAAGAAAAGAATCGCAAACAAGAAACTTGCATGTAATCAAAGATATATTCTTACAATAAAAGGATGATCAAAGAAAAATAAAGATGAAGGCACTGATATGAGGGAGCTCTATATCAGGTTCGTCTCATTGTCACCCAATATACTTTACCTTTCAGCACATAAAAACGTAAGTGAGGCATGTGGGGGAGAGAGGAAGAAAGACAGTCTGCAGTTTGTGCTTATGTTAAAGGTGATACTCAGCTAAACAGAAAATTAGAGTGAAATTGGAAATGCCTTGCAGGAACAAATAAGTTTTAAAGAATCAACAACGGTAGCCTTAATAGGATACCAAATGAAAGAAAAACCAATTTAAATCAGAATACAAAATTTGATCTAAGATAGAAGATCAGAGAAATTGAGACCAGTTGCTCCTCTACAATGAATTGAAAGCAGTTGCCTCACGTAAATCTTTTTTCCAGAGCACAGAAAATATCTGAGGCTAATTATTGAGATGATTGGAGCAACATGGTCAATGCTGTCATATTGAAAAAAAAAAACAATGATCTTGAAGTAAATATCATAATTTACATTAATGATCTTTCAGTAGAATATATATTGCATATATTGGTTTATTCCCAATGTAATAAATGTTTCAAACTAGCACTCAAGAATCTGATGCCCATAACAGGGGTGTTTTATGATTCTATAAAAATCTGTTGGCTAGGCTAGAGTGCTGCCATCTCACAGTTTCTCATTTATTTGTTTGCTGGCCCTGCTTGTTTAATTACAGCATACAGAAAAATGTAATGCAAGATAGAAAACAATCATATTGCAAGGCATATTCATTCATGCACCCACACTCGCTCATCTGGAGCAATATGGGGGGTGACAAATTCCCCACTGAATCTGTGCACTGGCCAGGACTATTATAAGGCAGCAGTACTAATCTCAATGACATCATGCTGATAAAAAAACATTTTTTGAAAATATTCTTTTCTTAGTCCACTATGCCACAGGCTCTTTTCACAATCCTGTAATTTTTCATGGTCAAAGAGTAAACACTCTTTTAGTTATCCAACATTATTGTGGAATTGTGAAAGTAGAACTTGTTTAACTGCTTAAAAAATCAGCCTTGCCTGAGCTTCCACATCTTTTCCACCAATGAAGCTTAGAAAAGAAAAAGGCTCCAAACCATCAAAAAAAAATTGCTATATGCCATCACAGCACTTATATTTGTAGCTGGAACTTCAAATCTGATGACTACATAAAATGTACATGCTGCCTTGAGATTAAAGCTTTACCCAGCCTTTTCGACTTGAATATCTTTGGTGTCCTTCTAACACAAGAATCATCTTTTGAAACGCCAAATGCTTGTCTCAGAGTTTATGTGCTGGAATTTGCACTGATGGGAAATAAAACACAACATCTCTTCTTAATGGAATGTGGTGGCTCCTGGTTAAAATACACAACTTAACTTACCTGCAATGTGATTTAATTAATTTTATTCTGACTAAAAATATAAACTGTCAGTCTAAACCATATATTACTACATGTGTTCAAAGATTTCATGGCAGGAACGTAACAACTCCTTAGAATTTACCGTGACTATGATTGCATGCTGCCTGAATTTGGATAACCATAACAGCATAAACTAAAGCATGATAATTTCATGATTGCCTCATAAATTCATTTGACACTAACATACATAATCAAGAAACATGAAAACATTTGAAGCAACACTAAATTAAATGGTTTCTAGGAAAACACACATCAAATATGGTTAATTTGTCAGATTATACCAAATTTATGTCATTTATTCTATATTACAACCTGCTGGTGTCTGTCAAAAACAAACAAAATAATATCAAATATAAAAAAATTGAATAGCTGAAACTGTATACTGGCATAAGACAGTTAAGAGACTATTGGTAATTAAGAAGGAATTCTTCAAGACAAATTCATAGCCTGTATCCAGTTTTGATCCCATTTTTGTGGACTGCTTTTCAAGAATACTTACTTAGCGAAAATCTATTTTTGGAAATGAAAGGGGAGAAGCAGAATAAACACAATCCATTGATTGTTAGCAGGAAATAATGTAGGGTTTGCCTGTCGGTGCAAAACTTCCAAATTTTCTGAAAATGGCTTATTAGTAAGTAAGTAAACAGTATATATATTGTGATACATGGCTGGCCGTTCATCCCGGCCAATACCCCCAGGCCGCCAGGTGGAGCCCTCTCTGCAGCATGGAGGTGCCCCGAATGCCAGCAGGGAATTCTGGACAATGCAGTTTTTATCCCCAACCCTGCTAGATGCCGTGGGGGCTGCTAGGGGACGCTGCAGGGAGGAACAAGGATTGTTTGCCCTACGCCCCGGAAGTACATTCAAGTCACACGGACAGGAGGAATCTTCTTCTTCCGGGGTGAAGAAGGAAGGATTTTTATCTGACCCAGAAGTGTTCCAGGTCACATGGACAGAGAAGGCGAAACACTTCCAAGTCAAGGACTATAAAAAGGACAGTGAAACACCAGAGCATTGAGCTGAGCTGGGTGGAAGGGTGGCAACGCATCTGGGAGTGGAGGATTGTTTATTGTTTAATTGTTTATTGTGTAATTGTGTATTGAGTATTGTGGAGTGTAGGTGCTTTGTGCACTTTATTATTGTCCGAATAAATAATTATTGGAGTTTTACCTGGTGTCTGAAGAGTGGTCAGAGGGTTCAAGGGGTCGAGAGGACTGTAAACTGTCACAATATATATATATATATATATATATATATATATATATATATATACTAGTCATTTAGCCCGTTACAATAACGGGCGCTAGAACAGTAGTGCATAAACATTAGTAGGAACAGTCTATATTAAATGGCAAGGGACTTTGACCTCATTCTTTTTGTTGGTCGTATTTTTCTTTCTTTCAGCCTTTCTTTTGTTGATGCTTACTTGCTGAGCTGACTGTTCTTCGTGGGCTGCTGCCGTGTATTGTGTGTCTTTAATTTTCTGTGACAGTAATACTGGCTTGTACGTCCATAATATACCTTTAATTTTCTCTTTTAATACAGGCGTGCGCGTCGGTAATATGCCTTTAATCTCCTCTGACAGTAATACTGGCTTGTATGTGGCTGTAATATGCGTCACTGTATTGTGTACCTTTAATTTCCTCTCGCAGTAATACTGGTTTGTATTTCCGTAAAACGCCTCTAACTTTCTCTGTCAGTAAAATCGCGCATCGCACCGTGCCCCGTGCATGCGCACTTCACCAGAAGCCCAGCGCATGCGCACTTCACCAGAAGACACCCACACATGGACACCTGGATGCACAAAGGGATTTTATTAAAGAGGATATACACAGTCATATGAAAAAGTTTGGGAAACCCTCTCAGCCTGCATAATAATTTACTCTACTTTCAACAAAAAAGATAACAGTGGTATGTCTTTCATTTCCTATTAACATCTGAGTACTGGGGTGTTTTCTGAACAAAGATTTTTAGTGAAGCAGTATTTAGTTGTATGAAATGAAATCAAATGTGAAAAACTGGCTGTGCAAAAATGTGAGACCCCTTGCAATTTTGCTGATTTGAATGCATGTAACTGCTCAATACTGATTACTTGCAACACCCAACTGGTTGGATTCATAAGCCTTGAACTTTATAGACAGGTGTGTCCAATCATGAGAAAAAATGTATTTAAGGTGGTCAATTGCAAGTTGTGCTTCCATTTGCCTCTCCTCTGAAGAGTGACAGCATGGGATCCTCAAAGCAACTCTCAAAAGATCTGAAAACAAAGATTGTTCAGTATCATGGTTTAGGGGAAGGCTACAAAAAGCTATCTCAGAGGTTTAAACTGTCAGTTTCAACTGTAAGGAATGTAATCAGGAAATGGAAGGCCACAGGCACAGTTGCTGTTAAACCCAGGTCTGGCAGGCCAAGACAAATACAGGAGCGGCATATGCGCAGGATTGTGAGAATGGTTACAGACAACCCACAGATCACCTCCAAAGTCCTGCAAGATGGTGTATCTGTACATCATTCTACAATTCAGCGCAATTTGCACAAAGAACATCTGTATGGCAGGGTGATGAGAAAGAAGCCTTTTCTGCACTCACGCCACAAAGAGTCACTTGTATGCAAATTCTCATTTAGACAAGCTACATTAATTTTGGAACAAAGTGCTTTGGACTGATGAGACACAAATTGAGTTATTTGGTCATAACAAAAAGCGCTTTGCATGGCGGAAGAAGAACACAGCATTCCAAGAAAAACACCTGCTGTCTACTGTCAAATTTGGTGGAGGTTCCATCATGCTGTGGGGCTGTGTAGCTAGTTCAGGGACTGGGGCCCTTGTTAAAGTCGAGGGTCGGATGAATTCAACCCAATATCAACAAATTCTTCAGGATGATGTTCAAGCTTCAGTCACAAAGTTGAAGTTACGCAGGAGTTGGATATTCCAACAAGACAATGACCCAAAACACAGTTCAAAATTAACTAAGGCATTCATGCACAGGGAGAAGTACAATGTTCTGGAATGGTCGTCACAGTCCCCTGACTTGAATATCATCAAAAATCTATGAGATGATTTGAAGCAGGCTGTCCATGCTCGGCAGCCTTCAAATTGAACTGAACTGGAGAGATTTTGTATGGAAGAATGGTCAAAAATACCTCCATCCAGAATCCAGACACTCATCAAAGGCTATAGGAGGCGTCTAGAGGCTGTTATATTCGCAAAAGGAGGCTCAACTAAGTATTGATGTAATATTTCTGTTGGGGTGCCCAAATTTATGTACCTGTCTAATTTTGCATATTTTCTGTTAATCCAATAAACTTAATGTCACTACTGAAATACTACTGTTTCCATTAGGCATGTCATATACTAAAAGGAAGTAGCTACTTTGAAAGATCAGCCAATGGTAAACAAAAATCCAAAGAATTAAGAGGGGTTCCCAAACTTTTTCAAATGACTGTATGTATATCCATCCATCCATCCATTTTCCAACCCGCTGAATCTGAACACAGGGTCACGGGGGTCTGCTGGACCCAATCCCAGCCAACAAGGCAGGAACCAATCCCGGGCAGGGTGCCAACCCACTGCAGGACACACACAAACACACCCACACACCAACCACACACTAGGGCCAATTTAGAATCGCCAATCCACCTAACCTGCATGTCTTTGGACTGTGGGAGGAAACCGGAGTGCCCAGAGGAAACCCACGCAGACACGGGGAGAACATGCAAACTCCACACAGGGAGGACCCGGGCAGCAAACCCGGGTCTCCTAACTGCGAGGCAGCAGCGCTACCACTGTGCCACCGTGCCGCCCTGTATGTATATATACATACATATAGATAGATAGATAGATAGATAGATAGATAGATAGATAGATAGATTGATAGATACTTTAAATATATATATATATATATATCTATACATATTAATAAAAGGCAAAGCCCTCACTGACTCACTGACTGACTGACTGACTGACTCACTCACTCATCACTAATTCTCGAACTTCCCGTGTAGGTGGAAGGCTGAAATTTGGCAGACTCATTCCTTACAGCTTACTTACAAAAGTTAGGCAGGTTTCATTTCGAAATTCTACGCGTAATGGTCATAACTGGAACATATTTTTTGTCCATATACTGTAATGGAGGAGGCGGAGTCACGTATCGCGTCATCACGCCTCCTACGTAATCACGTGAACTAAAAACAAGGAAGAGATTTACAGCACGAGTCAAACGCGGGAACGAAGGTAAATGACGTTAATTTTTGAGTGTCTTTTAATACTGTGTAAGCATACATATTAACACATGTGCAATTAAACGTGTGCATTTACGGGGTGATTTCTCAGGCTTAAAAGCTCGCCTTTTACTAAAAAGGTAAATGCAAAACTATTTTCAATCATTCTATGATCTGCTTTTTACAACTGAAGGCACCGTGGCTGATGGTAAATGACGTTAATTTTTGAGTGTCTTTTCATACTGTGTAAGCATACATATTAACACGTGCAATTAAACGTGTGCATTTACGGGGTGATTTCTCAGGATTAAAAGCTCGCCTTTTATCAAACGCGGGCACAAAGGTAAAGCACGTTCTTCACTGTCTTTTAATACTGTGTAACCATACATATTAACACATGTGCAATTAAACGTGTGCATTTACGGGGTGATTTCTCAGGCTTAAAAGCTCGCCTTTTACTAAAAAGGTAAATGCAAAACTATTTTCAATCATTCTATGATCTGCTTCTCACAACTGAAGGCACCGTGGCTGATGTTACGTCACTTGCTGTCCAACCATAAGCGTTACCTGGTAGGTAACCGGACACTCACTTCACTCCCTTTCGGGAATTGAACCTCTGAGGTTTTCTTTTGTTCTTAATTAAAATTTAAAAGCAATACTTCACCGCTGCTAAGCCCCTCTAGCGCTGACGTCCGAGGTTCGATTACCGTAAGCAAGTGCAGTGAGTGTGTAATTACATTCACGGCATTCGTAGTCTGATTCACAATCTGATTGTATGGGTGGTTAGCTACCAGGTAACGCTTATACTTGGCCACCAAGTCAGGTCGAAGTGATCACTCGAGTAAAGGCAGCTTCACAAAAAAACTGATCCTTAACAAACTGTTATTAGTATATTTTCCCTCAATTTAAAAATGTTTTATTTTCTTCTTAATAAAAATTTAAAAGCGGTACTTCGCCGGTGCGAAGCGCGTGGATTTGACCGACTGAAACATACAGACATATTCATGAGTGCAGGTACTTCGGAAAGAAAGCACCGTGTAAACCTAAAGTTTAAATTAAGTTCATAGACCTACAAAAGGTTGCCATTCATTTGAGGCAAGATTGCTTTTCTTCTGTACAACTATATGTTGCATTCTCAAGAGTGTGCTTGCACGACTTCAGATATATATATATATATATATCTATACTAATAAAAGGCAAAGCCCTCACTGACTCACTGACTGACTGACTGACTGACTCACTCATCACTAATTCTCCAACTTCCCGTGTAGGTAGAAGTCTGAAATTTGGCAGGCTCATTCCTTACAGCTTACTTACAAAAGTTAGGCAGGTTTTATTTCGAAATTCTACGCGTAATGGTCATAACTGGAACCTGTTTGACTGACTCATTCATCACTAATTCTCCAACTTCCCGTGTAGGTAGAAGGCTGAAATTTGGCAGGCTCATTCCTTACAGCTTACTTACAAAAGTTAGGCAGGTTTCATTTCGAAATTCTGCGTGTAATGGTCATAACTGGAACCTGTTTTTTGTCCATATACTCTAATGGAGGAGGCGGAGTCACGTATCGCGTCATCACGTATTACGCCTCCTACGTAATCACGTGAACTGAAAACAAGGAAGAGATTTACAGCACAAGTCAAACGCGGGAACGAAGGTAAATGACGTTAATTGTTGACTGTCTTTTAATACTGTGTACTTGTTGAGTGTCTTTTAATACTGTGTAAGCATACATATTAACACATGTGCAATTAAACGTGTGCATTTACGGGGTGATTTCTCAGGCTTAAAAGCTCGCCTTTTATTAAAAAGGTAAATGCAAACTCTTTTCATTCTGAAGGGCACAAACCACGTTAGATTTCAGCCGTTAAACGCGCAAAAATGTCAGTACACCAGATAAATAAGCGCAACATATTATCAGTTGTATTGTATGCTTACAATACATATAGAAATGTGTTAATCGTTAACTAATATTATGGGATGGTGTTTTTCGACTCGCGCTTTGATTTAAACGATTGCATGTCTTGGTGGGTTTGCGTAGCTTATTGTCAATATCTTTA